>NC_087222.1:9833207-9862964 GCF_015104395.2 Macrobrachium nipponense
TATATATATATATATATATATATATATATATATATATTATTACGATCTCGACTCTCGAGATCGACAGGTTCTTAAAAATAATAAGCAATTGGCTGTAATGACTGATGACAGGTGACAAACAAAGGAGGGAGGAGCATAACAAAATCAAAAGTTACCTTAAATTGATTTATTTACAAGAGTTAAATACATTATGTACAGCGAGTCAAGGTTCTGGGTGGCAAAACTCAAAAAAATTACAAACTAACAATAATAATAATATTTTAAAACCAGTCTAAGAAACAATAAAATCCACCCTTCAATAACAAAGCCATGAAAAATCACAATCTAAATAATAAAAAGAATAATCACAAAATAGGCTGTATAAGGGCAATAACAATCTAAATATAATAAATAGAAATAGGCAGCGTAATACATAACTAAAATTGACACTGAAGCAGCATAATGATACTAAGAGCAAAACGGGGACACTTCCTCAAACAATGAAGGACAACAGTCCAATGCCGGACGATCAAGATAGAGCCGATACGACAACATCTCGTCCTTGGAGACAATATGGACATCCTCCTCGAATGCTGGACGATCAAGACAGAGTTGATACAACAACCATCTCGTCCTCAGATGCAGTATGGAAGTCCTCCTCGACCACTTGACGAAACCAACGTCACTGCTGCTGCCCAGTGAGGTCGCACTCGACACGCCGTCTCTTGACGACGAAAACACGCCATTGTTGCTTCTCAGCGAGACGCTCTCGACACGTCGTCCCCTCGACGACGAAAACACGATAATGCTGACTGCCGACCTCCAACTCGAAGTTATACTCCAAACGACGACTTCAACCAAATAACCAGGTATCCAGTACCTGACGCTGCCTCATGCTGGTCCACAGATAATTATACCTGACTGCCTCTGACTGACTGACTGACTGGTTGTTGCTGCCCTCCAGAACCTGACTGACGAAGTTTGACGCCATCCACCAGACGTCAACTCGCCAGCAATTAAAAAACAAAAAACAAAGGAGGCAACAATCCACCAAGGGAACAATTGGGTAACGATTGTTCCTAACATATATATATATATATATATATATTATATATATATATATATATATATATATATATATATATACAGACACGAGTTTTTGCCTCAGATATAAGCAACTTTGAAAGCAATCACTTGAGTATATTTTTTCTTCTCATTGTCTGTTTGAGGAAAGTACCCTTAGGGGATATGGATGCATATTCTAGAGTGGGTAGTTTTCTTGTGGTGTGCTTTGACCGAGAGTTACGAAGTAGCTATAGTAGGATAGCGATCGCGTCATGCACAATATCATCAAGTTAATGTTCAGTTATGTAGTAAACAATTGGTATACACAAACGCAATGTCATATCTCGAATAAGGTCCATTAAAATGAGTAGGACAGTAATGGAGGGTTGCTGTAGTGGGATCTTGGGCTACGATTTTTTAGGTTTGGGGGTGGGGGGGGGGGGGGGGGGAGGCTAGTGAACACTGGAAGGCCCGGTAGGTACTAGCACCAAGATAAGGAAACTCCACCCTCCCCCAACCACTACAAGTGCCCCCTTCCAAATAGCATTGTAGGCCTAAAAGGATTTGCTGCTGAAATCAACCAAATAAAAATGGATGAAAGACGTCTACCGCGATAAAGGAACCAGCAACATTTTTTTTTCTCTCTCTCTCTCTCGCTTAGTTAAGGTATATGAACTCCCTCTCAAGTATACATTATGTATATGAACCTTCATATCACTCATGCCATTGCATTCCATAAGAGAATAGATGGCCATCCATTTTCCTAAAGGAACATTTATGGTAATAGCTAATCAGTACTGAAGTTGTTGCTTTGGGTTTGGGACAAGGAAACTGAGAACATTAAATATCAGAGACTAGCAAACACTGTCCACCCCCTGAAGGGGCGGAGCCCCAGAGTGGGAGAAGTGAGGAACGGTCAACGTCTAACGTCTGTGGGACTGCCTTGAAACGTTCCAAAGGAGGTTCAAATGAAAAAACCTTCGTCTGTCTCATAACGTTCTGGTACGTTCAGTTCACCCGAATGCTGTCATTTATATAAAAAAGGTTCCATTGAATCCGTAGCATTTGTGGTATCATTTTTCAATCGATTTATTCATTCATATTGTGAGATTTTGTGGTATTTTCATTGTTAAAGATTATAACGGCCTTTGTATGGCTTGTTGTTTGGTATTTTACCTTCCGCCCTCCAGTTTGTTTTGGTTGGCCAGAGGTTGACGTTTGACACGTTGCTGTTGTAACAAACATTCAATAAATGGGTTTTACTTTGTTAGCGTAGCCATAAGGTAATTTGGTTTTTACGCAAATCCCTAACAACCGCATGCTTGTTTGCTTAATCTAGAAATGTTTTAGTTACGGTTTTCTTCTGCTGGGTACGTTAAACCATCTTTATCCTTCGAAACCTGTCGATAACAGTGGAGCTCAAACTTGGATGTTGTGTTTACAATACTCAGGGCTGCTAAACTTCTTTCTAGGATTGGAAAATTCGATAAAATGAAGTCTACTGGTCCTTAAATCCTTTCGGGCATGCATAATTGGCGTGTATTTAAATAGATTTGTAATACTGAAATGTTGCAAGAAAAAAAAAACATAAATATCTTTGTCTTTTTTTTTATTTTTAAAGAAATCAACACGTTTTACTTGAAATTGCGTAAAATATAGTCTATTGTAATTTGGGAATTCAAAACCAACTTTTTAAGATTCTAGCTGCACAAAAACAGTGTACTGCGACTCTAATGACAAATATGCATTCGAAAACACAATATATTGCAATTTGCATACAAACGGGAAAAAAAAAAGGTTGCAAGCAAACATATAAAATTCAAAACAGCAAGACAATTATGATGCTTTTGGAGAACGAATCCTGCTTTTGCTTGAAAAAAAAAAGAAAAAAAAAAAAAAAAACAAAAAAAAAATCGATTGGTCTGTTCTACAAAAAATGTGGTGGAAACCTTTAGTATATTGCAACGTTTTTGCATTATTGAAAGCCAGGCATAATCATCAAAATACAAGGATGTAGCTTTTGGAAATTTTGTTTAAATTCAGAACGATTTCTCCTGCAAAGTTGATACTATACAAATTAATGTGCTACTCATATCAAGCATTCATATGAAGTTGCATCCTATCGTTCTTTTCTGTCAATAGCAGTTTCAAGCAAGGCATACTTCGCCAATGTAGCAAGGCTATAGCCTTTGGATCTTTTTCCTTGGCAAAGAATCTTTCCTTCAGATTAGATAAAACACAATCTATTGGCATTCTGATCTTACATTATGAGAAATTTTCAATATATTTCAATATCCTTCCCATAAGCCAATGTTGCAAACAAACCAAGATTCATTAATAGCGATGCTATACCCTAAGCATTTCTTTGTTAGCCAAATAGATCTTTCTTTCGAAATGGATAAAATGCAGCTTATTGGGGTGGCCGGCCTATAGGCCTGGGATCCCTTTTACACAAAGCAGTTATTTCATAAGCCTTTAAATATTGTAAAATTAATGAACGGAAATTTTCAGTAATTATAACAAAAATTGGAGTAAATAATATCAGTGAATACTTTCAGAACGAAATGAATGATGAGTTACAGTTAATTCTAAGTTTAAAATGTTTTTAATTTTGGTGTAATTATCTGTAGACAAAACTTATTGTGCCAACATGTGTTTCTGTCATCATATATTAACTTGAATTGATATGTGACAATTCATGTTTTTATTGTCACAATAGTCCTTCCTTCCTTACACATTGCCTGATACTTTTCTGATATATGGTATCAGAGAATTTGTTTAATTATTCATCATTTCATCAGATGAGTTTAGGAAGAATCAGTATTCGCTCTTTTTATAAGTTTTATTTGGATTATATCTTAAACACCAAATATGGTTAGTTAATCTCGAAGGATATGAGTATGTAAATAACGATAAGTCATTCCTCTTATTTATGATTTTGTTATTTTCATAGTATTCCCTTCGTTCCCGACTACAAAAAATAAGGTAAATTGTATGTATTAGTTTTCAGAGTAAAACTTGGCGAGACCTTTACTTCTAAGAGCAGTTAAAACAGAGTTGTCGGAACTTAGCAAATCTATATTTTCAACTTGATTGTTGTTTTTTTATTATTATTTTGGTGTAATTTGTTAAAAAATAAAAATATATATTATTCAAATAGGTCCTTCTTCATATACTACAATTCAACCACTCTGTTGCTGTTCATGATTTCATTACCATTATATTCTCTCCTACTTTATACATTGTCCAAAGCTTTTCTGATATCTTGGTATGATAAAATTATGATGAATTAATTTATCAGTTTCAGCAGATGAGTTGAAGTAGAATCTGTTTTTTTTATTCTGTTTATGATGAATATTAGGATTATACCGTTAACATTAATAATTAGGCCAGTAAAAATTGACAAATACCAGGTATTTAGAATAGCAAGAATTTTTATGCGTTCAATGCGTTCGCCATGGATGAGAAGCATGGCCCCCCCCCCCCCCCCCCACACAAACCCTGCCTGGTCGGTGAAAGGCTGGTATTTGATTTTTATGACCAATAATGTCTTTTACAGCCGTTATGCAAAATATATAATTGATAATTTCAGTCTTGAACGGCCTCAGTCTGAAACCGTATGGCTGAGGACTGAACGTTAGGTCTTTCTTTTTTTGAGATAAAAAGCGTTTACGACTCTTCCATGGCAATGAAGCCCGCTATAAATTACCGACAACGCAGACTCTTTTGCTACAGTCCTCCTACTAACCTGCGAGGAGGCTCGAAACCTAAAGTGAATACCAGCTATACCAGCATCAACGCCAGCTGTAACCAAAGACGACCCCGGTCTGGAATTGAACTACGCCGGCGGAATAATACCGGCACTAATTATGACCCCTGCTTTACTTGACCTGAGATCCTGTGCTGTAAATAATACCAGTATACCAGAAACATGTTTTAATAAAATAAAAGATCACCTTCAGCATTTTTCATAATTTTTAGAAATTCCCAATATGAATATTGGCCAGTTACACAGAAACATCGCTGAGCCAGAGAAGAGGATTATAAGAAAAAAAAAAACAATATATAAAATCAACTCGCTTAAATCTGCCATTCTCTTTAACAGTATTTGCCTAAAAGAGGGAAAATTAGGGTCTTTTACTTTATTATTATTATTATTATTATTATTATTATTATTATTATTATTATTATTATTATTATTATTATTAGTTATTATTATTGATTATTATTATTATTTTATGATTAATGAATGGGGATTTCTGTTTTCTTAACAATCCTAGAGTAATGAAATAAAACATAAAACACAGGAAAAGTAAAAAGTAACCGATACAGTTTTGGTGCAGTTCATCACATGACGGCTTCAACAAATTCTAAGATATACCAAATTTTTTTGTGGGAGACGGAAAACAACTTTCTTCCTGTGGGGCATTTGGAGACGGAAGTGCCAACGACGGGATCCAACTTGAACTCTGCATTCACGTTCGGGATGAGTGAGACACTGAAGTTCATGAAGCTAAGTGCCATGACTGCTTTTGTTGAAAGGGCTCCTCTCTTTTCCACACTGCCCTTCACAGCACTCCGCAAGCAAATAACTTAACAGGGCCACCCAGGTTTTCATGAATGACGGTCATTCTAAGGATCAAATAGATCAGAAAAATAAAAGACCTTCGAGAAATGGTACACTCCTCTAACTGCTCCGGTATTAAAATCTTATAATTTGAGATTAGAATAAATAAAAAAAATTGTATGGTACTGCCATGAAAAAAGCTAAAGCGGACGATTAGTTCGTAAGCCATTTCTCAATATGCCCTGGCCCTTATATTGTGACGACAGCCATGCGGTGTCTCTAGGACGATTATCAGCCTCGTTCAGAAGGTGCCATCAGAAAGCGGTACACACACACAGTTATCCAATCGTATATATATATATATATATATATAATATATATATATATATATATATATGTGTGTGTGTGTGTGTGTGTGTGTATATGTATGTTATGTATGTATGTGTTAATGAAACTAAGACAATATCAATAATCTCTTTGCCACTGTAAACTCATAATATCATAATCAAACCATGATTATAATTCGCTGCAATAGAATGTTTAATATTTTTTTGAAATAATTACTACGAATGTATATCTAGGGGATGATGATAATCATTAATGGATCATTTTCATACAATTTCATAACAGAATTAGTGGAAAATTCCCAATTATGGTTTGTTTAGTTAGGAAGCTGAAACTGAACTCAAACTGAAGCCCAATCTAACGTTTGAACACAATCATGAAAACTCCCTAGAATCACTTGCCCATTACAGTTGAGTTTCAAGTATATGAAACCAAATCAAGACTTTTGGACAAACAAATATTTTAGACACCTGAATCATGAAATTACGGAAGAAACTCATGAACAGGCCATTGAAATCTTTCCAGTCTAAATATACTTTTGCAGCAGGCGATTATAAATTACAAATAAATACCTACTCTAATAGAAATTCCCCAGACTGAGGTGCAGTGTGCAATATGCTCATAACAAGACAATACAGTAAGTGTTGCAAAAGACGCAAAAATCGTCCAAAGTAGCAAAGTTATAATTATGTGCCCTGAGAACTGTACAAGGAGCACAATATATCGTTCTTTCATTCTAACAAGATAAAAGAAAATTATGTTATTGGACATCTGATAATTAATGCGTGCAACTTACAATATTTTGCCATTTGTTTGCAAAACAACGGACAATGTGAAAACAAGGAAAAATTCGTTAACATAGCTGGAATATTTCTATGATCATTTTGAGAGCATATCGCTTTACTTTGAAATGAGATAAAATGAAGTCTTATGGGTCTCAAATGGTTTGCTTGCATGAATAATTCGCTTGAATTAAAATAGGTTTCCAATACCGCAATGTTACAAGAAAACAAGTTCTTGAAAATAACACGTTTATAGACTTGTTATTTTAAAGGAATAAAGAAAGTTTTACTTGAAAGGGCATAAAATGTTGCCTTTTTGCATTTCAGGAGTTCAAAAACACTGTTGAAGCATTGAACCGAATAAAGGAGGTCGGCCAGTACCCTAAAGACAAATATGCATCAGAAATCACAACATATTGCAATTTGTATGCAATAATAGAAGGTTGCAAGCAACCTCATAACACTCCAAACAGCAAGACAATTAGGGTGTTTCGAACTACGAACTAGTTTTTCCTTCGAGCTGAAGAAAAATAAATAAATTGAAAAAAATGGGGAGAGGGAATCCGATTTATCAGTTATTGCAGGAAAATGGTTTTCGAAAAAATTGGAGTAATTTGCAACTTTAGTGCATTATTCCAGTAATGCAAGCAAGGTAGTAATTCATCGTAATACTAGATTGAAGCTTTTGGAATTTTTTTTAGAAGCCAAACTGATTTCTCCTTCAAAGTTGATACAATACAAATTAATGGGCTACTTATATCCAATATTCATAGGAAGTTGCATCATATCGTTCTTTTCTTGCAATAACAATATTTGAAGCAAAGCATACTTCGCCAATATACTATATCATAGCAAGGCTGTAGCCTTAGGATTTTTTCCTTGGAAAACAAACTTTTCATTCAAGCTGGATAAAATGCAATATATTGGCATTCTGATCAATCACAAGTTCTTGAGAAGTTGCAATATATTTCAATGTCCTTGACATAACCCAATGTTGCCAACAAACCAAGGTTAATGAAAAACAATGCTATAGCTAAAGATATGTTTGTAAGACAAATTGAGCATCCTTTCGAAATGGATAAAAGGCAGCTTACTGTTCCGCCAATGGCGAATATTACATTACATTGCAATTGCAGAATATTACTGATTATACCATTATGATCCCATTACCAAGCATTTGTCTTAATCCTTAAATACTGTAAAATTGAATGAACGATATTTCTCAGTAATTATGGAAAATAAAAAGAATGTTTACCGCCAATAATATCAATGAAATCTTACAGAATGAAATCAATGACGAGTTACAGTTATTTACGAGTTTAAAATGCTTTCCCCATTATTGGGTAATTTGCTTTTAAGAACGCTTTTTATTTCAACTTGTGTCTCTGTCATCATACGCTAACTTCAGCCGCGATGTGACAATTCATGTTTTTATTACCACAATAGCCCTTTCTTCCTTACGCTTTGCCTGATACTTTTTTAGATGTTCTGGTGTCATAAAATTATGATGAATTAGTCAATTTCAACAGGTGAGTTTAGACAGAATCTGCAAATGAATTGTTTATGATAAGTTTAGGATATATCTTAAACACCAGTTTTATAGTTTTTCAATCTTGAAGGACATTGATTACGTAAATAATGATGTTATTCCTTCTACTCATGGGTCGAAACCACGGAAAGAGGGAGCTGGCATGGCTGGACTTCAAGACTAAGAGATCAGAAAACAAAGATACGAAAGACGAGGAGGATCTCAATGTGAGAATTTAGGAAAAAATAGAAAGCTGTCACGAAAGAGGAATAGTTGGAGAAGCTCACAAAAAGAAAGAAAGGAAGAGCTAATAGATATAAAGTGAATAGCTGAGAGAAAGCCACACATGTACGGAAGCTCCAGACGGACGCAATTGGAGAGAAAATTGACGCCCCTGAAGATAATCTCATCATCAAGACACCAATGAAGAACGCGAACATCGGCCTAACCATCACTTGCAGGCCAAACAAACCAATCATTAGGCATCTGACAAACCAGTAGACGCTTACAGTCATCCCCACTGACGTGCTGCTTCACATCCTTGAAGGGTGGAAAGCATGCAATAAGCGGCAGAATTGACTGGCTCCCCGGTCTTGCCACCCAGTGAAGTTCAAGCCTAGGTAAAGGAATAATGAAATGAGATTCACATGCTGACGCAAAAGACTCAAGATACAAATATGGATTCAAAAAATGAACTGTACACCCAATGCTATAAGGCTCACTGGATCCAAAGCTCTAGATGCAAGCTCCGAGATCCTTAGAAGGTTGAAGACTTCAGAGCTCATATGCGTCTGATTTGAAATCCAAGGTGAAAGGAAGCTCAGAGAAAAGAGTAACAGCGGAGGACGACGAAGCGACAACCCTAAAACCTTTCCAGAGAGAAGAGAGCTGGAGACCTGAGGACCAAATGTGAACGGATGGAATCCTGGAGTGCGGAAGATGAGGGAGAATCTCAAGGTGCAACTTAGGAAAAAACAGGCAGCTGCCACGAAGGAGGAATAGTTGGAGAAGTTGACAACAAGAAGTAAGTAAGGAGGAGCTAATAGATACAAAGTGAATAGCTAAAGGAAAGCCACAGAAGTATGGAAGCCCAGGCGCAGTTTGGAGCGAAACGGCGAAGAGAAACTGATGCCACCGGAGATAATCTCATCAACAAGACACCATGAAGAACGCAAGCATCGGCCTAACCATCACTTGCAGGCCAAAATACAAGCCATTCATTAGGCAATAAGAGCGGAGGATAAAGATTCAAAGGCACTAAAAGCTTTCCAAAAAAAAAAAAGCAAGCTGGATACCTGAGGACCAGTTGTGAGGAGATGGAATCCTGGATTCTGGAAGGAGTCTTCAGTGATTTAGTATATCAAACGATAATGAACAGGGACTAAGGGAAATATGGCAGAAAGGTTGATGAACTAGGAACCAAAACGTCATACTGGAAGAAGCAAAAGAAAATGACAGCAATCTTTTTGGTGTACTCTGTGCCAAGTAAGTACCATTCCAATTACAACTAGAAGCAATCTATTTGGTGTACCCTGAGCCAGGTAAGTATCATTCTAATTACAACTATAAGCCATTTATTTGGTTACCATGTGCCAGATAAGTATGTTCTAATTACAACCAGAAGAAATATATCTGGTGTACCCTGAGCCAGGTAAGTATGATTCTAATTACAAATAGAGGCAACCTATTTGGAATACCCTGTGCCAGGTAGGTATTATTCTAATTAAAACTAGAGGCAATCTATTTTGGAATACCCTGTGCTAGGTAAGTATGGTTCTAATTACAACTAGAAGCAATCTATTAGTGTACCCTATGCCAGGTAAGTATGCTTCTAATTAAAACTAGAAGCAATATATTTAATGTACCCTACCCTATGCCAGGTAAATATTCTTCTAATTACAGCTAGAAGCAATCTATTTGTTGTACTCTGTGCCAGGTAAGTATTCTTCTAATTACAACTAGAATCAATCTATTTTGTTGTAGTCTGTGCCAGGTTAAGTATGCTTCTAATTATAAACTAGAAGCAATCTATTTGGTGTACTCTGTGCCAGGTAAGTATTTCTCTAATTACAACTAGAGGCAATCTATTTGGTGTACCATATGTCAGGCAAGTATGCTTCTAATTACAATTAGAGGCAATTCTATTTCGAATACCTTGTGCCAGGTCAGTGTGCTCCTAATTACAACTAGAAGCAATCTATTTGGGAATACCCATGCCAGGAAGTAGATTCTGACACAAAGAGGCAATCTATTTGGAATAACTTGTGCCATATAATTATGCTTCTAATTGCAACTAGAGGCAATCTATTTGGAATACCCTATGCCAGTAAGTATGATTCTAATCACAACTAGAGGCAAATCTATTTGGAATAACTTGTGCCATATAATTATGCTTCTAATTACAACTAGAAGCAATCTATTTGATGTGCCCTGTGCCAGATAAGTATTATTCTAATTACTTGCACAAACAATCTATTTGGCATACCCTGCGCCAGATAATTATCAATTCTTAATTACAAAACCACAAACAATCTATTTGGCTTACCCTGTGCCAGTAGTATTATTCAATTACAAACAAAAATCTATTTGGCATTTACCCTACGCCAGATAAGTATTACTCTAATTACAACCACAAACAATCTATGTGGCTTACTCTGTGCCCAGGTAAGTATAAATTCTAATTACAACTAGAAGCTCTCTATTTGAACATAACCCTGTGCAAGGCAAGCATTATTCTAACTGCAGCTACACGTAATACTATTCAGTGTACCCTGTGTCAAGTATTCTAATTACACATTAACAAGCAACCCTGTGTCAATTAATTTTTACTCTTCGAAAATAAGCCAGAAACTCGTCTGTCTTACCTAGTATGGGGGGACATTTCCTATCCAAACTAAGGTATGACTTAAGAGTAAAATTCTAAGATGGCAACAATACTAAGATATATGGTAATAAATAAATAAACAAATAAATGATTTCTGAGCCACCAGTATCTGCCTAACGATAATTTTTGTTGGCCTACTGAGGAAGCCAAATATTTTTGCGTGGTCCTGATTTTTTATTTAACTAGTGCTATTTATCTATTTATTATTATAATTGTTCTTGCACATCTCTACACAATAAATCAGACTCTGTGAGCCAGACCATTCTAGACGTACATCTGCCCTAGACCAATGCGGTGGTAAGAGCCCTTTCAGGCACAAGCCCCAGTTTATCAAAACAAAATCACCAGTCATAATTTAGGCGCAAAGATTTTTCAAAGTCACATTTAAAGACTATTAACAGGGGATGTCGCAAATGCACGATTTAAAAGATTTATTAACGAGGGATTCGCAAATGCATGATTCAAAATATGATATGAAAGGCCATTCGAAAAAGGGGTGAAACTCCAAACGTTTTCCCGCGCGTTTAACACCAATTTTGTTTACGTTTCGTTCCAACACCTGGCATTTTAGACCAATACCATGGCCAGGACTTGGCTTTTTCACTCCCGTGGCCTTATCGGTACTACTCCAGCGGTATAGGAGAGGAGTGAACTGTCTGTCATTGCTGAATAGGAATTTAAAAGGAAATGAAAAAGAATTAAAAGGAACTAAGAGGAATGTTACCTCTTGATTTTTCTTACTCGGGGAATAAGCCTACAAACTACTTTGTTGTTGTTGTTGTTGTTGTTGTTGTTTGAAGGGCTGCAATATTCTGAGGAAATGAAGTTCCTGGTAGGTACTGGCTGGATGCCTTCGACAACGTTTATTATCGCGTCAAACAATAATTCAAATATCAATCTGAACAACGCCTATTTGAGTCATTTTCTTTCGAACATATCCCGTTCGAATGGCTGTTTTCCGAGTAATTGTTTTCGAATAATTGTTTTCGAGTAATTGTTTTCGAATAATTTTCATGAGACGGTGGAGGGGGGGTGGGGGGGGAATTGTAGGATACGTCTGTGGAAGAGCCTAAATAGGTCGGAAAAATGGTGTTACAGATACAGTTAGGATAGGATATTTATGATTTATTTATCAAAATAAAATGACAAAAATAAATAATGTGCATGTTAAAAAGTTAAGAAAAATTATTTCTGTATATATATATATATATATATATATATATATATATATATATATATATATATATATATATATATGTGTGTGTGTGTGTGTGTGTGTGTGTGTGTGTGTGTATATATATATATATATAATATATATATATATATATATATATATATATATATATATATATATATATATATATATATATATATATATAAGTATATATATATATATATATATATATATATATATGTATGTATATTATATCCATCCATATATATATTACACATTAATTTCATGTATGGTTGACCTCTGATAAAAGAATAATCATGTTATTAAAAATAGAATAAACTTTGTCATTTACAAATAAAATTTATAGACCTATACAAATTGCAAGTAAAGAGTGACATTTAGCAGAACTATGGTGTTTTCTCTTTGTTTAAGGTATGTGACTGGGACATCTTTAAGAAATGCTGCTGTTACACTATATTCTCTGAAGACATTGTTTTGACAGTATCTTCTCTAAGCAAACTATCTATATTTAAGCTTACAAGGTTTTCATGAAGGTTGCTTGAGAGATGGTTGCGCGTTGCTTTGGAAGACTCTTACCTCAACATAAACTTTTGAAGATTGGCATGCTGGCTCTAAACGGTAAAGCATCCTCAGCCATGATTTCCTCTAGAAAAACAAAGAATAATAAGAATTGTATATTCCAAAATGAACTAAAGGACTTCAAAGACTTTAAAGAGTGAGTGTGCAAATACCAAGAGAAAGTGTGACAATAGAATTCTAAATGAGAACAAATTAATAATGAGCATGACGTAGACACTAAATTGCCTATATACTAAGGTTTGAGTTTGTCTTTTTGTTAAATGACTGCTGTATGTTTCAGTCAAGTAAAATGTATTCTTGAAAATATAACACACATTACATAAATAACAATAACAAGTTTCCACCCTAGTGTGGTATTTAGTAATTTTGCACAAACAGCTCGTCGAAATCATGTATAAGTCCCAAGCTGTCACCAAGACCAGCTCTCGTCTTTTGGCTTATGAGACGCACAAATTATGTTTTCCAGACTGAGCAATGCCACAATGTGCTATATCTAATAATCAAACTGAAATAACACGAGCAAAAAACACTTAATGAAAACTAAACATCACATAGCTCCCTGCAAATAACAATATTAAATTTTACCTCTACATTTACGAAATTCTGATACTCGTAGGGCAGAAGATAATTAAAATCAAGTATCCAAGTGCAATAATTTAGTTCTAAGCTAAATCAAGTTTGGATATCAATACGCTACCAGTCAAACTTGAAAATTAGATGCAACGGCTTAGGCACTCTCTCAACAAAATCCCCCAATGCACCCTTACCATTTTCTCAGAATTTCAAAGATTTACTTGAAATTAGCCATTGTTACCTTCTTCTGCTATCCAGGGAGGTAAAACGAAGAATGACCAAAGTTACACGTGCCCCATTGAAAGAGAGAGGACCAGACTTCTCAACAAGCAAAGCAATGCAAATTATGTGTAGTCGGGTAAGGGAGAATTTCTAAAAATATTCAACAATTTTTCAGTTAACAAAGGACCCGTAGAAATATGACTACTTTGGCTCATTGTGGTAAAAAATTAATGTTCCTACTCTAAAAAGGAAGAAATTTTACTGAGAGAAAATTTAGAATTTTTCTTGGAAATATGGATCAAATTAAGTAAACTTTCTGTATCATCCTCTCTCTCTCTCTCTCTCTCTCTCTCCTCTCTCTCTCTCTCTCTCTCTCTCCTCTCTCTCTCTCTCTCTCTCTTTTTCTGTATTTATAGTTTTTACATTCAAATTATACTCGCAATCTGTTGATTAATTATTTGTAGATTCTAGATAAAATGGAAGAAATAATATTCACGTTTATAATAAATCACACCCTTTGCTTTGACATAGAGAGGGAAAGGGAAGAAAACCATGAGAATGTTGGTGAACTCTCGACATCATGAACACATTAACTATTATCTTCAATACGAGTGAATCCGCTGAGCATAAAAGGATCATAACTTTGAACATGATCTGGAAAGGTACGAGATCGTCCTCATGGAGCGTTGAGAATCAAGACCGTGTAAAGACATCCAATGGCCATCAAAATATGACAGAAAAGTAGGCTGAGTATAGGAGGACCACTCAGTACATCATCATTCTTTCAACAAACTCTCCATTTTAACCAGTAATCGACAGACTTGGCTAACATCTGTGACTTCTGGAGGATTACATTTTGAATTTCGTGTATATCTGTTATTTAGTGCAGGATCTTTAATGGCTAAATGAGTAAGTACTATCCGACTCCAGCTATTCGAGCTACTTGAGCCTTTGAAGCTTTTAGAATCTGAGTGAACAGCCCCTTCTTTGTCTGTCTCTTGGACCAAGTGTCACCAATTTCTGTAAATTGCTGCCTTTCCCGCGTCTAGTTTCAAAGGACTCTAGCTATAACTTCGGAGCAGAAAGGATGTCTTGACCTGCTCCCACTTTCTGGTGTTTTTGTTCTTGCCTTTGGCTAGACTATAGAAGATGAATGGAAGAGACAATTTAAATGCTTTTGCCCCTTTGGGCAAACTTAAGAGAAAGGATTCGATTGAATTACATTTTTCTGTGCAAAAGACGTATGCTTGTGAAGTCATTTCTATGCATCTAGGTGTTGAAAGAAGCCCTTTCCGGCTTTCACCTAATGCTCAACAATAGGGGGATTATAAAATTCGCTGATCATACGTGGTTTGAAATGGTAGTGAAGGAATGTTTCCGTAAGATATGCACCGTTTGATATGGATGATGATTTGGTCGTCGGTGTCCTAAGTCGTTAAGGGAAGGTGCACTCTGTACGACACAACAGATTTTCCAACGGAAGAGCAAAGGGACTGTTGAACGGTATCCGAACGGCAAGGATGGAGGTAAGGGAAGGCATTCCTTCGTCGGTTAATATATGTGCTATAAATGCGGAAGGGCGACACATCTAGCTGTTAATTGTACAGTGGAGAGCGAATCCAGGTTAAATGATTTTAACATGGCCGATTTCCCGAATCTTTCTAAAATAAATGATGGTCCAGATCCATCGGAAATGTCGAATGAAGGTGGAAATGGGACCGATGTCATGTCGAAAGCATCGAATGGTTGTGCTGACGAAGAATCAAAGAACGTCCAGGGAGTGACACACTTGAGAAATAGTATACCTGAAGATAATTAGCGGGAGTTCAACTCACTCACAGTCGAACCAAGCCTAAATACTGGTGTGCAGGAAAGTGGTAATGAGGTAAGAGGTTATAATAGCGATATTGGTATTTTTAATACAGAAAAGGATACTAAGTGCCCTTAACCCCAGGACCCTTTGAGCATTCATTTTCGGGAAGGTTATAGTGAGCAGGGGCAACCTGATGTTCCGCAGACGGAGGTGGACCATATGCATGTACGCAAGGGACAGCTCAGTGATGATGAAGGATTAAAGGAAATGACTGTTACAGTGTCAGTTCATAAGAATGATGAGCCCACAGATGTGATGATTTTTGGGAATGATACTGACGTGGACTTATGAGAGAATATAGTTCTTGGTAATGAGGATGGATATGAAGAGTGAATCTTGGATACATCAAATGAAAGTCAGTGGGATATTAATATGGAAAGAGTTGGCAATATGAAACTTACGAGAGAAGTCTTATCACAAGAGAAGGGGAAAGAAACGAAAATACAAAGCAACGACAATGTACCGAAAAAGAAGAAGTTATGATTTTTTCTTTTCTCCATGGATTTACTAATCGCAACGTTAAATGTCAATGGCTTAAACGATATACATAAACAGATGAAGGTGGCATCACTCATGGTGCAGTATAAGATAGACATTTTATTGATACAAGAACATAACGTGAGAGACCTACGAGTCTTAAATTACTTAAGTAATTGTTGTAATATTGTATTGAACTCGACGGTTTGTTTAAAAGGAGGGACTATATTCTGTATATCTAGAAAGAAGGATATAGTGGTTTTGTCAACAGACAGAGATTGTAACGGACAGATACTGGGTATTAGGGTAAGATTTTTAACGGTTGCATTATCCCGATTGTAAACGATAATGCTCCTTCAGGTTCAGGGAGGACTAGAGAGAGAGTTTTTGGGGAATGATCTCACCTTTTTTCTGAAACACATCCTTGATTCCCTGGTATTAGGTGGTGATTTCAATTGTGTGACATGTCTTAGGGACTGTAGCAATGATAATAGATATTTGGTGCCCAAAGCTCTCAGTACTCTGGTTCATAATTTACTATTAAAGGATAATTATCAATTTTCTAGAGGTATTCCAGAATATACGTATGTTAAAGAAAATTGTGGGTCTCGTATAGATAGAATCCACACCGTTAATATGTTCCGTCACATTACGAGAGCACAAACAATCCCTATTAGTTTTTCAGATCACAATATGGTCCTCTTGAGTATAAAGGTTATTGACTTAAAAACATCAACCGATTATTGGAAATTGATTGTAAAAAATTTGGATTCGGATTATGTAGAAGAGCAATTTCAAGATTTGTGGATACAATCTTATAAATGTAAGTTTCCTGATATGTTGGAATGGCGGGATTGGGCAAAGTTGCGATGTAAAGATTTTTTGTTAAATTATCCAAGAAGAGTTTTTGGAGGGTGTGTAGGTTAGGATAAAAACTGGTGAGATGTTGAAAGGTGAAAGAGTTTCTTCCTATCTGCTTGGCAAAGAGAGAACTAAAAGAATAAATAATTTTTTTACTAAACTTGAAATGGAAGATGGCGCGACTGTTGAGGGGACGAATGAGATTTCTGTGCGAATTAGGGAATATTTTGAAAACATGTTTCGTTTGGTTGAAGGTGACCGACTGTATATAACCTTTTTTCTGGACAAGTGTCGACCAGTACTGAATGGTCAAAGCCTACAAGCTTTATCTACTGAGATTCAGTCAAAGGAGGTGTGGCATGCTATGATAAAAATATGTAATGGGAAAACTCCGGGGTACGATGGTCTCCCTATTAAATTTCACACAAAATTTTGGAATATTATAAAACAGGATTGTATAACTGTATTAAATTATGTATGTGATGTAAAAAGAATGTCCAAGAGTCAGTATGTAGGTGTAATCAAACTGCATGCAAAAAAAGGTGACCTAGCTCTAACAGAAAATTGGAGACTTATAACGTTGTTAAATACTGATTATAAGATTTTTGCCAAGGTTTTAAAAAACAGGTTTGAGTCTATATTAGAGGACATCATTTCCCCTGAGCAATACTGTGCAGTCAGAGGGAGATCGATTGTTCAGTGTAACAGTACCATACGAGACATCATGTTTTATTCAAATGAAAATAAAGTAGATGCTGCCATCTTGAGTCTCGATTGGTCAAAAACTTTTGATAGAGGGCATATTCATTTTGTATATGAGGTGTTAGCAAAATTTGTTGTTCCGACAGAGTTTATTGATTTAAGAAAAATATTATATTTACAATGTGTAAGTCGTGTAAGTATTAATGGCTGTCTAAGCAGTTCCTTTCCTGTCAGGAACCTTTCTATAAGGCAATTCAAGAAAGTAACGATATAATTGGCATTAGTCTTCCAACTCAGACACTCATGAAAGTACAAGGGTTTGCTGACGATTCTTACGTATTTGTGTCAACAACCAATTCGGTAACAGCTTGTTCCAAGCTCATTCAGCACTTTGAAGTTGCGACAGGCGCGAGACTTAACAAAGAAAATACTACAATGATGGGTTTTGGCAACTGGATTAACAGGCAGGAATGGCCTTTGGAGTGGATACGGGTTGTTAATAGTATGGTTATTTTTGGTATTATCTTTTATAATAACTTTGATTGATGCACGAGGAAAACTGGTCTGTTATCGAATAAGGTTGAAAACTGCGTGAGTATGTTGAGTATGAGGAAACTGTCAATTTTCCAAAAGAGTGTAATTGCAAATGCTTTGATTTTATCAAAAGTATGGTATATGGCCCATACGTTACCCCCAGAAAGAAGTATATTTGTAAGATTAATGCATGTATCTTTCGGTATCTGGAAGGGGATGTACAATCCAATAAAAAGGGCTACGTTGTGTTTACGTAGAAGTGAAGGGGGTTTAGGAATATTTGATGTGTACTATAAAACTCAAGCTATCTTCAGCTCCACTGTATTAAAGGATGTTTTAAGTGGAATTGTTTTGAGTGTGTATTATTGTAAACTTAGATTTAGTTAATTGTTGTCGTTAAGAGATATAGTTGACATATCTTTTGTGACACCGTCTTTCTATTCGAGTGCCATTGAGGTAATAAGTAAAATGCATAGCCTTAAAAACTTTCTGTATGTTACATGCAAGGCAGCTTATTATTATCTCAAATTGTCTTCAAATCCAAGCATTGAGAGTGATTACCCGCTCCTAGATTGGGTATTGATTTGGAAACGTATTAATGTTCCTTTTATAGGTACTTTGAAGAGGGAATTTATATACAAATATATGCATGGGATTTTGGCAACAAACCACAGGCTGAAGATTTTAAACATTAAAAGCTCAGATTTATGTGATAACTGCAGTGAAACAGAATTTATATTGCATTTTTTTTTTTTACCAAATTGAGCCAATTTAGTTGTATTTTCAAAAAGTGTTGGTTGAGATTTGTGAAATGGGCCCAGATAACTTTATAAAGATTTTATTGTTTAATTTCCACTGTAAATTGAAACGAGATGATAATAGTGCGTTAGTTTTATTGACAGGTTACTTGTATGCAATGTGGGTGGGTAAAGTGAAAAAGATGTCGTTGTCTGATTTGATAATGTATCTCAAGGGTAAACTTAATTATGATAGATGGGTTTTGCACAATACATACTAAAGGAACTTTTGTAAGGTTTTCTCAAGGAAATATATGGAATATGTTTTTTAGAAAAGGCTGCCTCAAGTTTGTACGATGCTGTTCCCCTTAACACTTACGGTCTGTTAACTCGAATTCTGTTCAAGAAGGGTATTAATTATTGTATGTGACTCGGTTGAAGACTACTTTTGAAAAATGTGATTAAATTATAGTACGCTGAATGTTTGTACAATTATACAAAAAAGTGCTATTTAATTAAGTGCTGTATATGAAAAATAAAATGAATATTGCTCCTTAACATATGAAATAAAAAATGTATTGAGTACATTAGATATTTTGAATAAAAGAAAAAAAAAATTTCCATCGAGCTGTTAACTTTAGGGAAATGCTGAATATTATTTACTTATTATACGAATGAGGAGAGTAAGAAAGCGTTTATGAATAAGATTCTGCTTGATCCTTTATAATGGATCAATCTGGCGTTATTTCACGTTTTATTTGTTCTTTTTAAGAGTTTGAAGTTGGCTATTAGGACGGCCAATTACCCGCTAGAAAAAGTTTTCCTTTATTGCATTTCTTTACATTTAAGTTAACTCAAGAAATATCAATAACGCAAATTTAATTTTTCTGAATGTATCATTAAGTGAAACTGTCTTCCTAGGCGACAGCTCTAATCAGTAAACACTGGATCGGATTTAAAAGATAAAAGTTTTTTTTTTTTTTTACATTCGACGGCCACTGAAAAGCCAAGAATGCCAACTTTTAACGATCTTAAAATATAGAACTTTTAGGCAAAAGGTCGCAAAATGCTTTAATTATCGAACTAGAAATCTTACATTAAAGACAAATTATTTCTCCTCCTTTGATGCAGTAAGAGAATCTTCCATTATTATACTGTAATGATTCATAACAGATTGTTGTCATATTGGTAATTCTAGATCCTCCACAGGGCTGAGAGACGATCCCCTGCACCCCAATGTTACCAGAAATGATGTAGAGAAGTTGTTCAAAACATCTCATTTTCTTTACGTTACATCCTGCTTTAAACTCTGATTAAGAGTGATGTTGCTATTTTATTTAATATATTTTTTCATATAACTATTTATCCGAGATTTATCTATCCTCTTGCTATAAAAATAAAATAGTTTCTTCTTTGATGACCAGAGATTATATAGAGTATATGTCAGGAGAGAGAGAGAGAGAGAGAGAGAGAGAGAGAGAGAGAGAGAGAGAGAGAGAGAGAGTATAAATTTAATGATTTCGGACGGGAATGTCTACAGATCATCGAGAGGGGAAAATTATCTATGGTTGAATAAATCCAAAAGTAATTCCAATGAAACGCACTGGCCCAGCTCATGAACTCACCTAAGTTAGTCAGAACGAGTCCAGAGGTCCATGATATGCTTCTTCCTAATAGTTTTTAATAGTTTGCCATACTTATGACTTTGTGAAAGGACCCTGATGATAATTTGCATGACACTGGAATCAATATTTCGAATGTCTGAAGTGACAGGCACTCGGAACATTTTCCATGTAAGATACGAAGAAAAATACTTTTTCCTGTTACTTTGGCTAATTATTCGAGCATATGGGTTTGCTAGTGTACGGGCACATGCTAGACATGTAATCCCTGTAATCAAAAGAAGGCCTTATTTTAGGGTAAGTTGTGTATTCAATTTCCAACAAACTGGTTGAAAAAACTCATAATATAACGTCATTGGGTGCAGTAGCTCCATTGTCAAAATCTACTTTTGTTTCAGTAACTTTTTATATAGCAGTCAGCTATCAAACATCAAATGGGAAGTAGTAGGTTTCTATCTCATAACGACTTTGCAATCTTATTTATTTATTTACCTTAATTTCCTGTTTTGATTTCATTGGCATATTGTTTTGGGCTCCTGTGTTGTTGCAAATTATGAACAGATGCAGACTGACCACCAAATGGTTTTGCAGAAAACTGCGGGGTCCTTAGAGCCGAAGAAGGAATCCATTTGGTAACACTCAAGAAAACTAAGCTCAGTTGGTTGTGGATTGCAGGTATTGCCTTGCATGTGAAGCTTGAAATACTTGGATGAGAGAGAGAGAGAGAGAGAGAGAGAGAGAAGAGAGAAGAAGAGAGAGAGAGAGAGAGTCCACCTCCTGAATACTGTATGAAGACGTTGGCCCTGAACTTGTCAAACACTTCTTGGGGCCGTTATCTTCCGAAAGGTAATGACACCTTATGATACATTTTCCACTTGACCATTCAAGGTAGCAATCCCTCTATTCGCGATTACGGCAGGACTGCTTTGAATATGAGAGTATAATAATGGAATGAATCATCAATATTCTTCAATTCAATATATATTCGTCCCTGGCGCGTCAAAATCAATTTGGGTTAAAATCAATTTGGGTTAAGAACAAACCCTGAAGATGTTGCTTTACTTTCTAATGAATATTAGTCTGATTGCAACATTGCCTTCTTGCAAGGACATTGCGATACATTGCAATTTCATATCCAGTCTGAAGAAAACGATGATCTGTTCGACGAAATAAATTATTAGTCTATATCCTTTTGCCATTCTTGCGAATTTTGCCTGGTTTGCAACATTGTCGTATTGCCAGGGAATTGTTGCGTATTATAGGGATTTCTGTTGCATATTCGTGATTACAAGGTCAATATCCTACTGCATTTGATTCAGTTCGAAGCAAAAGTTTCTTTGCCAAGAGGAAAAGTCCCAAGGCTATATATGGCCTTGCCATTTTGGCGAATTTCTCCTTTCCGGAAACATTCCTTGTTGCAAGGATATTACTGGAATGTATTGCAACTTTCTATACACGGGAGAACATTATTCTGCATTTTATTCCAAAAAGGAATAGCTGGCCTGCTCCCAGGAAACATCACATGAAGGCTGCTATTTTGCAGTAGTTTTTATTGCTTGCAACATCGACGCATTGCAAGGATATCGTAACATACTCCAAACTTCCATGCATATTTGCCATTAGATAAACACTCATTTGTATGTCAAGCAGCTTGAAGGAGAAGCCTTCAGGTTTTGATTCATTTTGCCGGACCTGCAAGATTATGAAAGAATTCTTGAGGTTCGAAGCAAAAGCTTGTTCGTTCTTCCACAGCACCAGAACTGATAAGCCTCTTAGAGAGACGCATTGCGGGGCATTTTGGGTCATGGCTAAGGAACTGATTATCCACTTTAGTTTTCCTTAGGGCTAAGAGTAGGTGGGGCCGGGCAGTTCTTCATCAGAAGACTAGACCTTTTCGAAATTATTTTAATCTAATCTTAAATGATATTTTTTTTATCGAAGCAGTTAGAGGGTTTGGACTACCTAGCGATCATTTCCGACAGGAAGCTCATTTCTGCGCGGTGGCAGTATACCCAGGAGTGCTATCGTTGCTTGGGGATGGCGAAGTGTACCACCGTTCCTCTACGATCTTTGACTTTCCCAAGTGAGATCCCTTCGTTGGCACTTTCCATCTCCAAATGCCCCATCCATCCTGCGAGAAGAGGACATCAAGACCCTGAAGCCTTCCGTCTGTGCGTCAGGCCAGCTTCTTCTTCATCTCAAATGGACAACAGCCTTATATATATATATATATATATATATATATATATATATATATATATATATATATATTATATATAAAATTTGTAGATTCCATGGCCTTCTTTGTTCTTCCCCACACTGACGGTAGTCGCAGACTTTCTGTTCATGAAATGATCACTTATCCTTCTTATTGACCATATCTACTTCTTATTATATCTTTGTTTTTATTATTTCAGTATCATATTGCTTTCAAATACTACCTTTTTTCCATGAAACTTTCCCTATATCCTCTTCGTTATTGTTCTGTATTGTCACTGATTTGATCTTCCGTTAAACTATTTTATTCTCTTCCCTAATACAGTCATCTGTTGCCTTCATCATCTCCTTAGGTTTAGTCATTGAACTGTCTTTCCATTTCCATGTGCTTTCAATTCAACTTCATTTCTTCATCAACTTTCCTTTCGGGTCTTGTCAGACTTAACGACCGAAAGCACTACCCAACCAACCATCAGTATCTCACGGCCACTTGCCCTTTTGATTGGCTAAAATGTGGCTGTCGTTTCCCGTAGAGTTTCATATTGTTCTCACCCAAGACCTACCTCTCATTCTCTCCTGTCAAACTTTTTTTTTTTTTTTAATCACCCACGTCTTCTCTTCTGCGGGATTAAATTTGACTTAGGGGCCTCGCAATGATCACTAGTCCGTGTTGGAATAAGGCCACTGTCATCTCCAGAATTCTTCATAAATTCGAAAACATCATTCTAGTTCGGTATTGACACAATTAAAGCAGTTGAAGCCATTCTTTTACAATGCTGGTCAAACGTTGACCCAAAATGATTCATTTCCTTAAATCATGAGCTCCAACTTCAATTTCAAGTTAATTCAACAAATTTTCAATTTTTTCAGATTGTAATAAAACTGAGTTCTGTAGCTCCTGAGCTTTCAGTCACCAATAAGGCGGACTTAGAAAACTAATGGAGTAAAACTTCCATTAGCATCACGCATTCTTTCAAGGTAAGAAGAGTTTGTATAAAAGTTACGATAGCAGTCTGACAATTACTTTCATCTTTCAGATGAACTTTTTATCTTCAGGTTCATAACCTGACTAAATCTACTTAATTTCAATGTTGGTTTAGCATTTTTAGGAAGACAAATACACTGTCTTCTGCAGTATTTGAGAAATGACTGCTTCTTACATGAAATACCTATATTATTTACATTCAGTGCACCAGCTAACATTGTCCGTATTATATAAACTGAAGAGTTCATCACTAAGAACCCACGTGCTTTTGCTTTTCAAACCCTGCTTTCGTTTGGGTGTTTGAAAACATACCTGCAACCTGTTAGTTTTTCAGACCAGTGAAGTATTTGAATCGTTTGAATCCGTCAAGCTCTGAGAATGCTGAATTGATATGGCCATTCTTATACCACAGTGAATTGTGACATTATCACCAAAGATTCCTTTATTCACCTTGGAAGTTGATTAGCCTTGATCTGATAGGGTGGCTTTGCAAACTAAGGTGACGAACACTGCGTCCGTATGCAAGACTTTGTCCCTGACTTCAGCTTAATATAAGTCTAGAGTCCAAGTGACTGGGAACGATATGCTGACTGATGGTTAATTAAGGTTTCAGACAAACGACTCCATTGAAGTCTGGAAGTGAGGAGGAGGACGACCACTTTGGGTCACAGTCATCATAAACTATAACAGTGGTGTTGGGGGTGTATCTTGGGGGAGGGGGGTGGCAGGTGTTTGTTCGCCATGGGATGAAAGCGAGAGATCACAACCAAGGTATTAGACCGACTCATCGTTCAGTATATAAATTAAATAGAAAATCTATTTTCCTCTTCAAAATCAAAGTGAGGGTTGACGAATCTAGCCAAAACTGTCGACTACACAGAAGTTTTAACGCCATATTCAACGAACCGACAGAAGAAAAACTGAAAAATAAACCTGATCATAAACACTAGGCCTAAGTCTCCTGCTGTCGCTATTATCATATGCATAAGCATGAATCATGGCAAGATAAAACCTCTTTTAAACCTCAATGCTTCGAATCAAACCGGATTCGTCAACCCTCACTTTGATTCTGAAGGGAAAGAGATATTTTCCATTTAGTTTATATTCAGTCCTCTACTCCTTGGTCCACTCACCAGAACATCGCTTAGGGAAGTATCCATCCCTTCTCTCTCTCTCTCTCTCTCTCTCAAATAAAAAGAGGAATTTGGTTGTGAATCCCAGACTGAGGCTACTCGTCAGTCCCAAGAAATGGCGCTGTTATGATAAACAGACGAAGAGAGGAGAGTGACGGCGATGACATGAATACAGCTGTATTCATAAATTAACAGTTTGTATAACGTTTCTTTCATGTAGGTGGACCCAGAGAGAGAGAGCAAGAGAGAGAGAGGAGAGAGAGAGAGAGAGAGAAAGAGAGGGAGAGAGAGAAAAGGAGAAGTTGGTTTTGTATAAAATTATCCATAAAAAAGAAGCCAACAGTTAACGGACGATCACGAGAGCCACCTCTCCAAATAGGCCTGTCCCGGCACAACGAATAATGCAAAAAGCAGCCTTCTGGCTGCATGGAATAGGGTCGCAGAGGATACCTTGGCTATTCATGCATATACGCCTCTCTTACTTCTCACGCTCTCGAGATGACATCGAAAGTCGTGTCCGCGTTAAATTAAGTTTGCATATTAGTCTCAGGACAGACTCAAGTGACCAGTGTTGCAGATCTGCTCTTTCCGAAAGAATGAAAAGCGACTAATGATGTTCATGCAGAACGTTAGTAGGACTGTAGTTTTCAAGTATCTTTTATACATATTATGTCAGGCCATACTTTATAGATTTAGATTCATTTGTTTGTAGGAAAATAAAGCTTATGGTCTCATCCCTTTGCCTTTAAGTCTAAAGTTTATTGGTTCTAAATGAGAAAATTGAACGCAAGCTTCATCGGCTATGGATTGGGAGTAATGGAGATTTCTTAAACTTAAGAAATCATGTATGCCAAAATTGACTGAATTTTACGTTATAACTGATTATAAATGTAGTAGAGATGCACTGGGTTTATAACCGGAAATGAAGACAATAGGCCTAAAATGTTACAGTTACAACATTTCTTAACTTTGTATTGGAGTTAGATGAGTTTCATTGCAAACTATCTCTCTTTCTCTCTGTTGTTCATTGATTTATTTAAGTTTGGTTTGCGCTTTTTCACTGAAGTAGGAAGAATAGAAAAGGAGAGAGAGAGAGAGAAAGTATATGCTTCTCTTTACTCGTCTCTCGAAGTCTGATTGAAGAAGTGTGGGACTGTGGGCCAGTGAAGAGATTGTTTACATCCTGTCACTCTGGTGAGGTGAGAGCGTCAGCCAATCAGAACACAGCTTTATAAGTTGCTATACTCTTATTGGCTAAACATATCTGATAGCCACGCCCCCAAGACGGACAGAACACATCTGGGAATGATTAATTATATGCGGTACCTTTAGTAGGGCACAATCATATACCAATCAGAAAGCAGATTTACAAAATACAGTATTCTTATTGGCTGAGTGACGTCATGTATCCATGTCCTTAAGGTTTACAGGACACTCCCAGCACCATGGTAAATTAGGACTGACTTTTTATAAGTTTCAAATTTCAAACTAGACACTACATTGCAGTCTTTAATGATGTATGAAGATACATACTATACTGTAAACATACGTATGGAATATCCTTGACACTTTATACTAGATTATTATATATTGATTCTTTATACTTGTCACTTTATACCTAAATAACTTCTCGAATTATGTTTAGTTGTAACAATTACAATATTGGCGTTATATTACTTTCCCCTTTTCTCGTATTTACAGTCGATTTTAAATCATTCATTATATACCATTTTATTCTGCATTAACAGTACACCTCTCTATTTCAATATGTATTTAAACCACTTTTGCATAAATAAAGAATAGAACTGATATAAAAAAAAAAGTCGCGAATTAACATGACAAGTTTCTGGTAAAAATCTCGGAGGCTAAAGACCTTTAGACTCAGACTTCAAGCTGTTTTCGTCCTTACTATAATCCCCCATAAGTCTAATTTTGTTTCTCTTATTCTCTTGGGTTACGTCTTTATGACGCATTGTATACAGAAAGCTAAATATTATCATTATCATTAAGTATACTTATCAATCAACCCTTGCTTATACATATTTTTAACAAATGAGTAAACTTGTACATATTAGTATTATTCACTGTAATTTTTTAACAGATAAAATCAAACGCCACTCATTAATTCGTGTCTGCAAATGGATACTTGGGCAAAAGTATTCCTATGTATACACGAGTACATGAATATTTTATTCATTAATTTTTATAAGAGAGAGAGAGAGAGAGTTTCGCGCTGTCATACCACCAAACGCCATGTTGTCAACTATGAAGACTGATGTTGTCAATCCAAGAAGTTGTGTGTCGTCAGACCATGAAGTGTCATGTTGTCAGACTATCAAGGCCGATGTTGTCACATCACGTTTATTCACTTTGTGGTGTGACAACACAAAAGTGTTGGATAGACAACATCAGTTTTAATAGCCTGACAACATGACACTTGGTGGTCTGACATGGAACCACATTACGCTCCTTCCTTTCCTTCACCTTTTAAAAGATTTCCAGTGGCCATCCAGACCCTCGAAACTCCTCCTCCTTCCTTCTCTGCACCTCTTCTTAATTAGCACGTAGTACTACATAGATCTCTTTCCTCCCTTCCTTCTTTCCCCTTCCCCACGTGACACTTCTTTGGTTGCGCTGAGTGGAAGCCCCAGGCGAGATTTGAAGAGTCGCCTCTCGGACTCCCCCCGCCCCTCGCCTACCAACACCCCCCCCCCCCCCTCCCCGGAAAGAGGGGAAGAGAACAGGAAGACCGTTGATCTGGTTGTTCGATTTCGATTCTGTGAGGTCGACAATTATTAATGGGTGTCTATGACTAGGATCCCCCTCTCCCCCCTCTCTCTATCCCTCTCCCTCCCCATAAACTTCCTCCACCGGTTTTATGGCGCGCACCAAGTGAATGAGAAACTTTGGCTAAAGTCTTAAAATGGCTGATTCTTTTTTATCATTATATTTGATTATCTATCATTCTATTAACTCTAAATTTTTATTCTGATTTACGGTCTTGATTCATTTATTTCTGTGACCAAATTACCAATGATGCTCCAGTGGTATATCTATCTTGCATACGTTTCATATGTATTTTCCTATATATGTACATATCTTTGTTTTCCTCCTTCTACAGTATGCTAGTACATTATGAACCTTCATATCGAGTAGGTAGTATCACTCATTTCATTGCATCCTTTACCAAACGAGTGGTCAGGCATTTTCCTAAAATAAACAGCTATGATAGTGCTATAGTTCAATGGGATAAAGTATATTGACTCTCTCTCTCTCTCTCTGATGCAACTGCTGTAAAAGTAATAATATACGGTTAAGGAATAATAATAAAAATAATAATAATAATAATAATAATAATAATAAAACTACAAGTATGTAAAAGCATCGAGTCAAACATATGTGAAATATTAAAGAAGAATATTTAGGAACTACGTACATTCATAGGCCTATGTCATGCACCAAAATAAACAAACCCCCACAAAAGCAAGTTTTAATTTTTTTTTCTATAATGACCTACCAACTGAAAAGAAGTAATGCCTTATTATTTTTTTCTAGAGTAATTTTATTGGATGCATTTATGCCACACACACACACACATACATATATGTATAATGAATCACGAAAGCTTGGAACGTGATAAATGCATAAATAAAGATATAAGCAATCTTTATTTACACAGGCTACACACACACACACACACACACACACACACACACACATATATATATATATATATTATAATATATATTATATATATTTTTATATATTATATATATATATATATGTGTGTGTGGTGTGTGTGTGTGTGGTGTGTGTGTACGTGTGTGTGTGTATTGCTTTTATTTTTAGTTTTTTTAATAATTTTCAATTTTAACTTATTTGCTGAAGAATTTACGTTAATTAAACGCAAATGACTACATTTCAATAAAAGAAACAATTTTTATTTTTAATTAATTAATAATATACGAGTCAGCAGCCGTTAAACACACAAAACCTCGAGGAAGTCTTCCCATGCGAGGATTACAACACGCACCCCCCCCCCCACCAACCCTCATGTACCCCCTCTCTCGCTCTCCCTCTCTTTGCTTAAGAATGATAATTAATAATAATGACTATAAAAATTTCAATAATAATAATATTAACAATAACAATAAGCGGTTACAACCGACAGCATCCACAGCTGTCAACTGCGTTCGATTCCTTGCAAAAGATTCAAATAGTTTTGAAAACTCGTTGTATTTCTCATAAATCTTTTCTCGAATAAGAAGTAAAAAAAACTAATATTCTCGTTTACGATGAAAAATTCATAAATGGGATATTTTTTTATAACATCGTGAAATATAAGTTGACAACAAAATAAATTGTTTTATCTCGGTTTGTCAATGGTTTCGGAAGCGTTAAATAATTGTCTCTCTCAGAGAGAGAAGAGAGAGAGAATGTTCCCCCGTTATGTTACATTTCACAAAAATTAAGCCTCTGAATGTATGAAAGTTCATGAAAGTATTCCGAGACCTTTACATCTCTCCCCCCCCCCCCCCCCCCCCCCCCCCCACTCTCTCTCTCTCTCGAAATCGTTGAATTCCGCTTGCGTCAGTATCGAGAATTGCCATCTTTATGTCCCCTCAACATAAGGGCGAGAATTACTGTGTCGCCTAGTACCACACAGCAATAGGACTCTCTCTCTCTCCTCTCTCTCTGCTCAACAGTGACCTTATAGAGACCTTCTGGGGAAGCTTATTATCATTTAAACCATAAGATATAGAGAGGAGTAGAGTCTTCAAACAGCTGTCCATTAAAAGCATAGGAGATCGAGTCCCTATAGTAGAAGAGGATTGCAAAGGAGGAATCGTCAACGGAAGGCGGACGGAATGAAGAAGACGAAACCCCACCACTACGA
>NC_087222.1:9863464-9885626 GCF_015104395.2 Macrobrachium nipponense
AAAGTGTGACAATAGAATTCTAAATGAGAACAAATTAATAATGAGCATGACGTAGACACTAAATTGCCTATATACTAAGGTTTGAGTTTGTCTTTTTGTTAAATGACTGCTGTATGTTTCAGTCAAGTAAAATGTTTTCTTGAAAATATACACACATTACATAAATATCAATAACAAGTTTCCACCCTAGTGTGGTATTTAGTAATTTTGCACAAACTGCTCGTCGATATCATGTATAAGTCCAATGCTTTCACCAAGACCAGCTCTCGTCTTTTGGCTTATGAGACGCACAAATTATGTTTTCCAAACTGAGCGATGCCGCAATGTGCTATATCTAATAATCAAACTGAAATAACACGAGCAAAAAACACTTAATGAAAACTAAACATCACATAGCTCCCCGCAAATAACAATATTAAATTTTACCTCTACATTTACGAAATTCTGATACTCGTAGTGCAGAAGGTAATTAAAATTAAGTATCTAAGTGTAATAATTTAGTTCTAAGTTAAATCAAGTTTGGATATCAATACGCTACCAGTCAAACTTGAAAATTAGATGCAACGGCTTAGGCACTCTCTCAACAAAATCCCCCAATGCATCCTTACAGGCTTCTCAGCATTTCAAAGATTTACTTGAAATTAGCCATTGTTTCCTTCTTCTGCTATCCAATGAGGTAAAACGAAGAATGACCAAAGTTACACGTGCCCCATTGAAAGAGAGAGGACCACACTTCTCAACAAGCAAAGCAATGCAAATTATGTGTATATCGGGTAAAGGGAGAATTTCTAAAAATATTCAACAATTTTTCAGTTAACAAAGGACCCGTAGAATTAGACTACTTTGGCTCATTGTGGTAAAAAATTAATGTTCCTACTCTAAAAAGGAAGAAATTTTACCGAGAGAAAATTTAGAATTTTTCTTGGAAATATGGATCAAATTAAGTAAACTTTCTGTATCATCCTCTCTCTCCTCTCTCTCTCTCTCTCTCTCTCTCTCTCTTTCTGTATTTATAGTTTTTACATTCAAATTATACTCGCAATCTGTTGATTTAATTATTTGCAGATTCTAGGTAAAATGGAAAAAATAATATTCACGTTTATAACAAGTCACACCCTTTGCTTTGACATAGAGAGGGAAAGGGAAGAAAACCATGAGAATGTTGGTGAACTCTTGACATCATGAACACATTAACTATTATCTTCAATATGAGTGAATCGGCTGAGCATAAAAGGATCATAACTTCGATCATGATCTGGAAAGCTACGAAGATCGTTCCTCGTGGAGCGTTGAGAATAAAAGCGTGTAAAGACATCCAATGGGCATCAAAATATGACAGAAAAGTAGGCCGAGTATAGGAGGACCACTGCAGTACATCATCATTCTTTCAACAACACTCTCCATTTTGACCAGTAATTGACAGACTTGGCTAACCTCTGTGACTTCTGGAGGATTACATTTTGAATTTCGTGTATATCTGTTATTTAGTGCGGGATCTTTAATGGCTAAATTAGTATGTACTATCCGACTCCAGCTATTCGAGCTACTTGAGCCTTTGAAGCTTTTAGAATCTGAGTGAACAGCCCCTTCTTTGTCTGTCTCTTGAACCAAGTGTCACCAATTTCTGTAGATTGCTGCCATTTCCGCGTCTAGTTTCAAAAGACTCTCGCTAGAGCTTCGGAGCAGAACTGTGTCTAGACCCACTTCTGCTTTCTGGTGTTGGTGAAGGTAAGGCTGGAAGAGTTATTAATCTGAGTAGTGATTATACATATTTTTCCGTAAAATATGCACCGTTTGGTATGGATGATGATTTGGTCATCGGTGTCCTAAGTCGTTACGGGAAGGTGCACTCTGTACGACACAACAGATTTTCCAACGGAGGAGCAAAGGGACTGTTGAACGGTATCCGAACGGTAAGGATGGAGGTAAGGGAAGGCATTCATTCGTCGGTTAATATATGTGCTATAAATCCGGAAGGGCGACACATCTAGCTGTTAATTGTATAATGGAGAGCGAATCCAGGTTAAATGTTTTTAACATGGCCGATTTCCCGAATCTTCCTAAAATAAATGATGGTCCAGATCCATCGGAAATGTCGAATGAAGGTGGAAATGAGACCGATGTCATGTCGAAAGCATCGAATGGTTGTGCTGACGAAGAATCAAAGAACGTCCAGGGAGTGACACACTTGAGAAATAGTATACCTGAAGATAATCAGCCGGAGTTGAACTTATTCACAGTCGAACCAAGCCTAAATACTGGTGTGCAGGAAATTGATGATGAGGTAAGAGGTGATAATAGCGATATTGGTATTTTTAATACTGAAAAGGATAGTGAGTGCCCTAGACTCCCAGACCCTTTGAGCATTCATTTTCGGGAAGGTTATAGTGAGCAGGGGCAACCTGATGTTCCGCAGACGGAGGTGGACCATTTGCATGTACGCAAGGGACAGCTCAGTGATGATGAAGGATTAATGGAAATGAATGTTATGGTGTCAGTTCATAAGAATGATGAGCCCACAGATATGATGATTTTTGGGAATGATATTGACATGGACTTATGAGAGAATATAGTACTAGGTAATGAGGATGGATATGAAGAGCGAATCTTGGATACATCAACTGAAAGTTAGTGGAATATCAATATGGAAAGAGTTGGCAAGATGAAACTTACGAGAGAAGTCTTATCACAAGAGAAGAGGAAAGAAACGAAGATACAAAGCAACGACAACGTACCGAAAGAGAAGTTATGATTTTTTCTTTTCTCCATGGATTTACTAATCGCAACATATAAATAAACAGATGAAGGTGGCATCACTCATGGTGCAGTATAAGATAGACATTTTATTGATACAAGAACATAACCTGAGAGACCTACGAGTCTTAAATTACTTAAGTAATTATTGCAATATTGTATTGAACTCGACGGTTTGTTTAAAAGGAGGGACTATATTCTGTATATCTAGAAAGAAGGATATAGTGGTTCTGTCAACAGACAGAGATTGTAACGGACAGATACTGGGTATTAGGGTAAGATTTAACGGTTGCATTATCCCGATAGTAAATGTATATGCTCCTTCAGGTTCAGGGAGGACTAGAGAGAGAGAGAGAGAGTTTTTGGGGAATGGTCTCACCTTTTTTTCTGAAACACAATCTTGATTCCCTGGTGATTTCAATTGTGTGACATGTCTTAGGGACTGTAGCAATGATAATAGATATTTGGTGCCCAAAGCTCTTGGTACTCTGGTTCATAATTTAGTGTTAAAGGATAATTATCAATTTTCTAGAGGTATTCCAGAATATATGTATGTTAAAGAAAATTGTGGGTCTCGTATAGGTAGAATCTACACCGTTAATTTGTTCCGTCACATTACGAGAGCACAAACAATCCTTATTAGTTTTTCAGATCACAATATGGTCCTCTTAAGTATAAAGGTTATTGTCTTAAGAACATCAACAGATTATTGGAAACTGAATGTAAAAATTTTGGATTCGGATTATATAGAAGAGCAATTTCAAGATTTGTGGAAACTGGTATAATCTTATAAATGTAAGATTCCTGATTTTTTTTTTTTAATTATCCAAGAAGATTTCACAGGAAAAATATGGTTGACTGAACCTATTACACTGGATGTTACAACAATTAAATGATGTCCATTATAGAACGGGGGATAAGTACAACATGATCCAAACACTGAAAAAGAGAATTTGTGACATACAGAATGAGTTTTTGGAGGGTGTGAAGGTTAGGATAAAAACTGATGAGATGTTGAAAGGTGAAAGAGTTTCTTCCTATCTGCTTGGCAAAGAGAAAACTAAAAGAATAAATAATTGTTTTACTAAACTTGAAATGGAAGAGAGCGCAACTGTTGAGGGCACGAATGCGATTTCTGTGCGAACTAAGGAATATTTTGAGAACATGTTTCGTTTGGTTGAAGGTGACCGACAGTATATGAGCTTTTTTCTCGACAAGTGCGGACCAGTGCTGAATGGTCAAAGCCTACAAGCTTTATCAACTGAGATTCAGTCAAAGGAGGTATAGAATGTTATGAAAAAAATGTGTAATGGGAAAACTCCGGGGTACGGTGGTCTCCCTATTGAATTTTACAAGAATTTTTGGAATAGTATAAAACAGGATTGTATAACTGTATTAAATTATGTATGTGATGTATAGCGAATGTCCAAGAGTCAGTATGTAGGTGTCATCAAACTACATGCAAAAAAAGGTGACCTTGCTCTAACAGAAAATTGGAGACCTTTAACGTTGTTAAATACTGTTTATGAGATTTTTACCAAGGTTTTAAAAAAACAGGTTTGAGTCTATATTAGACGACATCATTTCCCCTGAGCAGTACTGTGCAGTCAAAGGGAGATCGATTGTTCAGTGTAACAGTACCATACGAGACATCATGTTTTATTCAAATGAAAATAAAGTAGATGCTGCCATCTTGAGTCTCGATTGGTCAAAAGCTTTTGATAGAGTGCATATTGGTTTTGTATATGAGGTGTTAGCAAAATTTGGTGTTCCGACAGAATTTATTGATTTAATAAAAACATTATTTACAATGAGTAAGGCGAGTAAGTATTAATGGCTGTCTAAGCAGTCCCTTTCCTGTCAAGAGGTCGGTGAGGCAAGGCTGCCCTATGCCTATGTTGCTATTCTGTATTTTTCAGGAACCTTTCTATAGGGCAATTCAAGAAAGTAACGATATAATTGGTATTAGTCTTCCAAATCAGACACTCGTGAAAGTACAAGGGTTTGCTGACGATTCTTACGTATTTGTGTCAACAACCAATTCGGTAACAGCTTGTTCCAAGCTCATTCAGCACTTTGAAGTCGCGACAGGTGCTAGACTTAACAAAAAAAAAAAAAAACTACAATGATGGGTTTGGGCAACTGGATTAACGGGCAGGATTGGCCTTTGGAGTGGATACGGGTTGTGAATAGTATGGTTATTTTTGGTATTTTCTTTTGTAATAACTTTGATTTGATGCACGAGGAAAACTGGTTATCGCGAATAAGATTGAAACTGCTGTAAATTTGTTGAGTATGAGGAAATTGTCAATTTTCCAAAAGAGTGTAATTGTAAATTCTTTGATTTTATCAAAAGTATGGTATATGGCCCATACGTTACCCCCAGTAAAGAAATATATTGGCAAGATTAATGCATGTATCTTTCGGTACATCTGGAAGGGGATGTACAATCCAATGAAAAGGGCTACGTTGTGTTTACGTAGAAGTGAAGGGGGTATGGGAATATTTGATGTGTACTATAAAACTCAAGCTATCTTCAGCTGCACTGTATTAAAGGATGTGTTAAGTGGAATTGATTTGAGTGTGTATTATTGTAAACTTAGATTTAGTTATTTGTTGTCATTAAGAGATATAGTTGAAGTATCTTATGTGACACCGTCGTTCTATTCGAGTGCCATTGAGGTGATAAGGAAAATGCATAGGCTTAAAAACTTTTCGTATGTTACATGCTAGGCAGCTTATTATTATCTCAAATTGTCTTTAAAACCAAGCATTGAGAGTTATTACCCACTACTAGATTGGGTATTGATTTGGAAACGTATTAATGTTCCTTTTATAGGTACTTTGGAGAGGGAATTTATATACAAATATATGCACGGGATTTTGGCAACAAACCACAGACTGAAGATTTTAAACATTAAAAGCTCAGATTTATGTGATAACTGCAGTGAAACAGAATTTATATTGCATATTTTTTATTTTTGTAACCAAATTAAGCCAAGTTTGTTGTATTTTCAAAAAGTATTGGAGGAGATTTGTGGTATGAGCCCGGATAACTTTATAAAGATTTTAATGTTTAATTTCCATTGTAAATTGAAACGAGATGATAATAGTGCGTTAGTTTTATTGACAGGTTACTTGTATGCAATGTGGGTGGGTAAAGTGAAAAAGATGTCGTTGTCTGATTTGATAAGGTATCTTAAGGGTAAACTTAATTATGATAGAAGGGTTTGCGGAATACATATAAAAAGAACTTTTGCAAGGTTTTCTCAAGGAAATATATGGAATACGTTTTTTAGAAAAGGCTGCCTCAATTTAGTACGATGTTGTTCCCTCTAACACTTAGGGTCTGTTAACTCGAATTCTGTTCAAGAAGGGTATTAATTATTGTATGTGACTCGGTTGAAGACTACCTTTGAAAAATGTGATGAAATTATTGTACGCTGAATGTTTGTACAATTTTTTGTATACAAAAAAGTGCTATTTAATTTATTAAGTGCTGTATATGAAAAATAAAATGAATATTGCTCCTTGACATATGTAATAAAAATGTATTGTACATTAGATATTTTAAATAAAAGATAAAAAAAGTATGGTTTTAAATCTGGGTATTTGTTACATCATCCACACTTAAGTGTTATAATAAGACTTTGCACTTTGCAAAAACGAACTTATATCCTTACAAATATATATGACTGATTGTAAATCAGTTTTCCGGGGAAGTTTGAATTTTTATTTAAAAAGAGGGAAATTCTCTCTCTCTCTCTCTCTCTCTCTCGCTCTCTCTCTCTCTCCCCCACCCCCCCGACGGAAAACAATGGAATAATATACTGAGAGCAACTGAAGTAAGTGCAGAACACTTTGAACTTGTAGTACTACAACATTCAACGTAAGAGTGGTCTGCCCTTGCAAATTCCACCCGGGGGACGTTGCAATTGCAACCGGCCAAATTCAACGAACTTTGGGCAACAGACCAAGAAAGAATTAAAACGCATAATCAAGGAAGTGAATATTTGCGAATAAACAACAATTAATAGATCTTGAGCTCAACTATACAAGGCTGGTCGGTCCTCCCACTGAACCGCAATGAATAGAATAATCAGTAGACTAAGGACGGAAGGAAGGAAGGAAGGAAAGCAATAATCCAAAACTATAAATGAGATGATACGTCAATGGATGTCACATGATTCAAGCTTCATCAAAAGAGTGGCCAGCAATTTCTCCTCCCCCTCCTACCATCCTAATCGGTGACCCTGGCAGAGATATCTCCTCCCTCCCCCCCCCCCCCCCCCCCTCTCATTCACGTCCCCCAAGACAACGTCCGAAAGAGAGAGAGAGAGAGATAGAGTATGCCAACAGGCGTTTTAGTAACTATTATAGGTCTAAAATTAACTGCTACGGTTCCAGTTATGCAGTCTGTGACATTCATTCATTTACACATTTAAAAGGAAACGAGAAGTGACTTTCAAATATTACTTGTGGTAATAACGACTAGATGTAGGATAGCGGCACAAACACACACACACACAGCAGAACTTCATGTATCATCGTCTCAAACCGACAGACAAGTGATCGTGATATCAAGGTCGATAAGCTCGCGATTTCCAATTAGATCTTCGACCTAATGAGCATCTGGTTGTCACCAGAATCAAAGCACCTTATTCCCCCTCAGTGATTCCAACCACGAGAGAGAGAGAGAGAAGCACTTTTCGGATACTAGTGTCGAACAAGATTGAAAATCTAGGCCGATAGTCATGTTTACGCTGCATTGTTGTTGTTCGGTGAAAGAGAGAGAGTGTCACCGGCTCAGGTGCAACATAGGTCTATAGGGATCCACAAAAGCACTAATTTCCAATTTAGATTTTTAAGCTTTTCCAGCACGGATGATTCATTATTATAAGCTCTCTCTCTCTCTCTCTCTCTCTCTGCTAAAAGTGAGTGAAATGGGTATGTCGCCATGCCCATGGTTCCCGTAGGATAGAATAATACCCACCATTCAACGCCACCAAATGGCTATTCGGCCAGGGCACCAAACCAGGTTGGTTACGGCCATTCCGAGTTCAATGGGGCACTCGGAGCCTCTGGAGCAACGGCAGAGAATCTCTGCTACGACAAAACTCATCCCGGGATGAAAAAAAAAAAAAAAGAATTAGAGATATATTGGATTCTATTTCATCATTTCTGTTCCCGAGACGACGATCTCTGGGGCCGGTTCAAGCCGCTGTTCGGCTTGCACGATTTCACGATATTCACGTCGTTCATTCAAAATTAACCGATTCAGATCAAATTCTGCCAATAATTAACGTAAGTAAGGTCGAAAATGTAAATTAATTAACGTCAAAATAAATTATTATCGTCTGTTAAAGTTACGAGGCTGCGTTTTGAGTTTCAATCAGAGATATGAAACAACTTAAGAGTTTCTTTTAGATCTTCTATCAGGTCGGCCATCTTGCTGTATGGGACGGACTGACCTCTAAATAAAAAGAAGAAAAACTGGCAAAAGGCTAGCAAAGACAGGACAAGGATTAGATTACAAAAATTTTAAGACTAATAAATTCAAAATGGAAATGAAACGACAAAAGCATAAGAAATGAAACGACAAAAAAACAATAGGGAATTTTGAACGACATATACTTTCGCAAACATGGCGTTACGAACCATCATCACCAAGTCACTTTTCAAATCGCGGGGGTGGGGGGGGGGGGGAAACACCGGAATAGATTCCCATCTAAATGGAATAATGACTGGAATCCTAAGTTGAATGATGTAGCAACTATTACATAATGACATCAACTTCACTGCACAACGGATGGTAATATTATTTACAGATAAAAAAATTTCTCCTAAATCTACTTTACGCAAAAGGTTGAATGATCTGCGCCAGCAATAAAATTAATTCTGTTACAAAATTATTTTTCTTAAAAAATTGGTGTCAAGAAGTTTGCCAAAAACGACGAACAGAAAACCACGAGCGTTTGCTGGCGATTTCCGTCGTAAAAACGGTCTACAATTTAATATTATTATAGTAGGTCTAATCCCCCATCCTAATCGTCCGCCATGACACTTAACTTCTTTAAGCGGCTAATATTAAAGTTAGCAAGAATGACCGACCACACGCCATTTTAAAATATGTAAATTAATGCAATAAACTTATGAACCAACAAACAGGAGATATTATTATACTATATATTAAGTCAAAACATAATAGCTTGCGAGATATGTGCAAGGTAATAAACTTGCGTTTCTGGCCATGTGGCCACCAGACAAGATGGCGAAAAAAAGCAAGATTTGAGCTCTCTCTCTCTCTCTCTCTCTCTCTCTCTCTCTCTCTCTCTCTCTCTCTCTCTCTTTCGTTTAGGTGTAAAATGGCGCCATTCATACAAGCCGATGGAACTCGATCGCTAGACTGGATTTGAAACAATAGACTTATTACTAGTCTCACCACAAAACATGTTACACAGCTTAATATATTGCAAACAAAATGCAACTTTAGACGATACACAGCGGCCAAGCAACCAATGAAAGCAAAACAACATTAGTTTTTTTCTTTTAAATGAAGGATGCGTATTGACTTATTTCACTACAATGGCGTGCTTGCAAGCACACCACATGATCTGCCAGGACTTTTAGACCGATGGGCCCAAAAAAGAGGAATGTCGATACAGATAGCTTCTCTCAAGAGTTATGGAGCAAAAATGCTTATTATACAATCACTAAGAAACCATGACGACGGTATTCCACTGCTTTGGCACTGTATTCAATGCTTCTTTGCAGTTATTTTTCAAATTCCAGCCCAAACTGTGAACTTGTGTAAGGTTCGTGTAAGGTTCAAGTAAACGTAGCGCAGACGAATTTCCTGGGACATTGATCTAATCTAAAGTGGCTAGCAATTCCCTCTCACCCACTTCCTCCTCCTCCTCCTCCAACTTTCCTCATTAGAAGAGACCCTGGCAAGGAGAAATACCCTCCCCCCAAACCCTCTTCTTCCACCCCCTCCCCCCTCAACCATTTCTCTCCCATCCAACGCCCACTTCCGCCAACCACTTCCCACCCCATCTCCAGCTCTACCGAAACTGCCTTATTCTAAGGCATCTTTTTAAATAATAATAATAATACAACATACATATTACAAGAAAAACGGAAGTTAAAAACCATATTAAAAACGCCTAGCTCTTACGCAACTTCTAGAAGGTAGAAAACTAGACCTATCATGCACCAACTCTTCGGCATGCCGCATGCACCTAATGAGTGACAGACAGATTAAACACACAAACAGATTAGAGAGGACAAACACAGGCCAAGTGACATTATAATACTATATAGTGACCCTCCCGCCAAGTAAAACTTTCCCCGAGAGACAAACACCCACACAAGACGTCTGTCATACCTTCTCTCTCTCTCTCTCTCTCTCTCTCTCTCTCTCTCTCTCTCTCTCTCTCTCACTAATAAATATCTTTCCTTATTCGTTCATTATCACTCATAATTCGCTTTTACAGAATGGCTTCCTCCTATTTTGGATATCTTTCATTCCTCTCTCTGAACCATTTCGCTCTGGGACAACTTCAAGTACTCTTAAGGTGACGATAAAACAACTCTCTCTCTCTCTCTCTCTCTCTCTCTCTCTCTCTCTCTCTCTCTCTCTCTCTCTCTCTCCCCAGGTCATGAACCTGTAGTGAGGTAAAGATAATGAAGAAGAGACTCCACTCTGTCGGATTCAATACAGGTCAGGTTAAGTGTCCGAATACTACTATTATCATAATAAGTTCGTTTCGTGCACAAACGCCTGACTGGGGATTAGGGGGGAGGACTGAGGCTTCAGAACACGAGGAAGAGAATGGGAAAATGAAGGGACATAATTAAAACTGTACTTGTAATAAAATGTTAAAACTGTCATTGTAATAAAATGCGAATCTTGGCAGACAGGCGTACTACCAGTCTGATGGTGCCAAAGGAACCACACACATGCCCAGACATGGTGTCTAAAAGTCTAAATGCCTTAAGAGCAAGAGGTCATCAACAGCCAGACAGGTATAGTGTGTCTCAGGAGGACTGAATCACCATTCACAAGCAGGAAGAAGCTATTGGGCCTATTGCAGACCAAGATGAATATATCAATCTACACATAATGACTGCAACTACAAGGTCATTACATTTATTAACATTCCAGTATCAAAACCATACAGGGTTAATGGCTCTAACAAAATAGCGGGATAAAACTAAAAATATTTCATATCTAAGGTTGACTTTGACACTAATAATATGTATACATATAAATGATATAAGTAAGCACCCCATATATATAGCAATCGAAATGGAAAGGACCTATAATGAATTAGGAGAGGATCTAATGATTCTTGGGGGTAGGAAGAGGAAGAGGAAGAGGAAGAGGAGGAGGAGGAGAGGCGTTGGTCAAATCATTTTACGCAATTACTGACGAGGAGAGAGAGAAGAGAGAGAGAGAGAGAGAGAGAGAGAGACATACGAGGTTTTGAGACATGGTACTAGAGGCTTTCCTTAAGAGAAATAATAATAACAAACAGAATTACGGTAATTATATATATATATATATATATATATATATATATATATATATATATATATATATATATATATAAAACATTTGTGCCGGTACCTCCATGGTTTGCTTAGCAAAATAATAATAATAATAACAATAACAACAATAATAATAATAAATAATAATAATAATAATAATAATAATAATAATAATAATAATAATCTGAACTGTTATAAATACTTTTCTGACAATACAAGATTTTCCGATGAGTAAACTATAAATTTTGATATGTGGAAATACGAAGAACCAGAAAGGTTGGTATATAAAGCCCCCCCCACAAACCAAAAAAAATCTAACAGCTTAGCGTTTATGGGAACAAACCAAGCGGACAACTAACTTATGACCCTCACAGCCAGACAAAAAGAGCCTTTTCTCAACGTTATCATAAACAAGGAAATATTTATGCTAATACGACAGATATATATGGCCGCCTCCTCCCCAACTTCGAAAAGAAAGAAACGAATTCAGTTGAAAGTCTGGTGGAGTGAGGCTCTTGCATCAGATTTTCTGAAATCACAAATACCAGTAGGCCTATGATATGGATTAGGTTTCGGTGAATCTGCTGCTGTGGTGTGTGAGCAGAGAGAGAGAGAGAGGATGATTAATAGACACATTATCTTATGGGTTTGGAATAGTTCCTCTGATGGCAAAATGAGTCTTTGCAGTCGGGTACAAAAGCATTCCATCAATCAATCCTCAAAGGCAAAAGTTGAAAACGAAAATAAGTAGCAGAGAAAAACTTTCTTGCAGGTGGGGGCAAGAGTGGACCCAGTCCTTTCCTGAATACTACGTATGACATCCATTTCAGTGAGGAGGAATTTGCATCCCCCCCCCCCCCCACCCTCTCTCTCTCTCTTGGTGTTTCAAAAGCTTATTAAATGGAACGTATAAATCTGAGAAGCGTGGTCAGACAGACAGACAGACAGAGAATAGCAACTGAGGTGGACATTCGATAGCAACCATTTCCCGGACTTGGCAACTGAGGTGTTGTGGGGGGGGGGGGGGGGGGGCGATGGGGATCATTTGCTAACAGGTGGTTAAAAAGGCTCTATTATCACAAATCAGATATGATAACAGAGACGAATGGAACTGGAGTCCAAGATCACGATATAGAAGCAGAGGTTGACGTCAACAATGGCGATCACGGTTATATGAATACACGAATGCATAGTACTATAGTTTGTTTTCGATTAAGTCGAAGTCACATTCGGATGGTAGAAACTATTTCCTCTTTTTTCAGTTATTATTATTATTACAACAATGGGTTGTAGTCGGGGGATATTTACATGTATTCATTCTCAGTCGCAAAGATTAAAGTTTGACCGATATTTTAGTTAACTTCATCTTTACTGTCAAGTGATTTCCCTCGCCTCTCAAGTTCTCAACTAGTACTAACCAATGGAAAGGTTGTGGTGCTATGACTGCTATCTTAATGTTTAGCATGGCGTGCATTATCTCTCTCTCCTCTCTCTAGCTCCTCTCCTCTCTCTCTCACTCTGTTTAACAATATTCTTTAGTAATTCGCTCTTCAAATAGTTCTCCATTACACAGCTTTTTGGATAGGCACGGAGCCAGGGGAGAGAGAGAGAGAGAGAAGAGAGAGAGAGAGCTTCTGTCACTTAATAAGTAGGAATAAAAATAAAATGATAACAGAACAAGCACATATTAGTACCTCCACCTACGTTAATCCTTATGGTTAGTTATGCATACTTATCGACCAAAAACCGGTTACTACCTATAGGTGTGTCAGCAGGACCCAAACGAAATCTGGGCCGTTTGAAACAAAGGCTCACAGCCGTGCGGCCCCTTCCCTCACCACCCCCCCCCCCCCACCTCCAACCAGATCCTTCTCCCCAAAATATCAAAGCATCAATCTTTGCACTTTGTCAAAAAACCGATCAGAGTTTTTGCAGCTTTGAAAAATTAGCCTTACTATCTGCCGCGTAGCGATCAGGCAAAACATGTGTAAGAGTCCAGTCTCTCTCGCTCTCCTCTCTCTCTCTCTCTCAATCTTTCGAGTTCCCCTCGTTGGACGAGTGGAGTGGTTTTCGCGCTCGGCTGCCAATCCGGTGGTCCGAAGTTCAATTCTCGCCTCGGCCAACGCGGAATCAGAAGAATTTATTTCTGATGATAGAAATTCACTTCTCCATATAATGTGGTTCGGATCCCACAAAAAGCTGCAGGTCCCGTTGCTAGGTGACCAATTGGTTCCTAGCCACGTCAAAATATCAGCTCAGTGGTTTGGTAAAACTAAGATATACTTACCTTGCTTTCTCTCTCTCTCTCTCTCTCTCTCTCTCTCACACGTCGTTTCTAGTATATATAACAAGTTGTTATTAACAACTAATTCTGGAATTTCACATGAAGAGACAGAGAGAGAGATGAATACACTACTATTCCTTCCGCATTTCAGGTTACTAGAGGCAAGATACTCAGTTCATGTATTATTCATTAACGGAAGGAAATGCATGGAAAATTCGTAATAAAATAAAAGTATGGTTGTACTTACCTAATCGCCAGTAAGACAGGCCGAAGTCTCCAGCAAGGCTTGAGGGGGGTGGGGGGGGTGGGGGGGAGGCCGGTGTGATGCTGGTATAATCAGAATTTGTGTGTTTGGATACACACTAGAACAGTGTGTGCCTTTGCATACTGGGTCCTCCTCATGGTGCCTTAGATCACTTCCTCTTGATATGTGTTCCCTGCGGCCTGCAAGGGAATAGTCAACTCTTTCCCCCCCTCCCCCGGTCTCCACCAATTGGACAGCATGGCTCCATCATCCAAAGATATTAAATAAAGCAGTTTTTTCCACAGAATCGGAGGACGTTGGTCACAAACACACAGGGTAGGTCTACATCGTCTAAACTTTATATGTAGCGGTAATAATAATGGTGATTACTATCCTTTTGTAATTAGCGATTAACTTCAAGGAAAACGGCCTCCAGCACCAGATTCTCACTGACAACAAATATGAACAAAAGCGAATGTTGCTCTTCTTCTTCGAATTCTTTCTGATAAAAAGTAATGCTTTATAACGGCTCTCCAGAAAACTATGATGGATAGAAGCTGGCCCAATTCATGGCATATAACAGTATCATCGGTAAAGAAACTTTAGGGGGTAAAATCTCTTTGCATTCAAAGCGATTCTCGACCATAATGGAGGTGGTCCATAGCATGGTTCTTCATGCGCACATCCTGAACGGTGTTTTAAGGAAGGAAAATTACGCGTCATATGTGTTTCTCGAGTAATGGGCGAGCAGGATTGCTAATTTGCTATCATCATTTGGGGAGAAGTTAACATTGAATAATTGAATTTGTAGTGTGGAGAGAGAAAGATTCCACTAGTTTCGTTAAAGTCGTATAATCATCAACTTTTATACGTATCCGTATCTTCAAAACGTACTTCAACGGAATCATATGGATGGGAGAATATGATATTACGGTAATAATATCGGACGTCGTCTAACTAGATGAATAGACAGTTTGTGTGTGTGTGTGTACCAGTTCTCTCTCTCTCTCTCTCTCTCTCTCTCTCTCTCTCTCTCTCTCTCTCTCTCGTCGTACAGACTAAATGTCTCTATTTGCGTTTTAGGAGAAAAAACAAATCTTAACCCTTTAACGACCAGAGATCCCATTTGGGATCTTTAAAACAGCTACTTTGGGCGGGTAGTCGTGGTGAACAAGTTTGAGCTTGTATGAAATTGACGCTTTGGCAACTCATAGCTACACTCCTCTGCTCTTCGAATCAACCAATCAGAAGCCACCAGGCCCTCGCACAAAGACTGGAGGGCCTTCGACAGACACCTCAGTCGTGCGCAAGTTGCGGAAAATAGTCAAGACGTGCCGCAGTAACCTCCCAAGTTTCCCCCCCCTCCGAACTTCGTAATCATGGTAAGCACACAGTGACTGTTGGGATAGTGAAGCCTAGTGATATACTTACCTTTTGATGTTGGTTTGAAGGGCTGTAGTGTTACTGACGTGCGTAGTGACAAAAAAAAAAAAGTATAGATCCTTGCGGGATTACTTCGGCGTTCTAGGCGGGACCACGCTCATCCCATGAGGGATGTATCGGACTGTAACGGTTTACAACGGACCCAGTAGAATACGACGTCAAGTAATTTTTTTTTAGTGCTTGTTTTAGACATTTGTGAATAATTTTAACAATATCTAGATATAATAGTGATGATTTATAGATGTTAGGTTCATGTGCATATAAATTATTACCTACAAGGGATTGAATGATAGGTTTTTGTTAGGGAAAGTTACATTTTTCTTTCATTACATGATTTTAAAGTTGTTTTTTTTTATTTTTGCAGTTTCAAAGCAGTATGTTTTATGGGCAACGCAATGCTGCATTGGAGACTCAGGAACGTGTACCATGGTAGCCCCTGACGACGCTGAAGGAAGTGATGTCGACGTGAGCCCTTTGGACATTGACAGTGATGATGACGACCCTACCTACGTTCCTGACGAAGGCCTTACTCAGGACGATGCCTTTGACCCTCCTACTCTAGAGTTAGTATGAGACATCCTTAGAGAGAGAGAGAGAGAGAGAGAGAGAGAGAGAAATGTGTTGTAAACATTGTATTTAAAAGTCTCGTTGTTATAATGGTATTTAAATTTGTTGCCCTTTAAATGGTTTGTAAACATTGGGTATTTTAAAAACTTATTTGTTTTACTTGCATACTCACTGACATACACGTGCACACATGCATACTCCACTTGACATACACATGCATGCGCACACACACATTTACTGTTTTACTAATGTGTTACTTTATTCTTGTTTCAGCTTGCAAGGTCAATGTTGTTGTCCCTCAAGCGATGCCTATGGAAGAGGAAGGTGAGCCTAACCCTAAGAGGTCTCGTGCTGATGAATGGAAGAAGGAAGACATTGATATCCGTGCCCTGCCCAACTTCATTCATAGAAAAGCCTGAACTATCTTGGAGGGAACCCTTATGAATATTTCTCCCAGTTCTTCACAACTGAATTGAGGGAACACATTGTGTATCAATCCAACCTGTACTCAAGACAGAAGGATGTAGGGCAGCAAATTCCACATGTCAGAAGAGGATCTCCATTGGGTTTTCCTTGGCCTCATCGTGTACATGGGCCTGGTTCCTCTCCTAGCATAGTTGACTTCTGGGCCGTGAAGACCAGGATTCCTCAAGTTGCAGACTTCATGTCCAGGAACCGCTTCAAGGCAATTCGATCTTCCCTTCACTTCAGCGACAATGACCAGGCAGCTGCATCCCCCAAGATCGGTTCTTCAAGTGAGAGTCCCCTTCACCAAGGTCACCAGAGAGTTCCTGAAAGTTCCTGAGACTCTTATCCACTCCATTGATGAAGTGATGGTCGCCTATAAGGGCACAAGGGCTGGTAACCTTCGCCAGTATGTCGCAAAGAAGCCTGACAAGTGGGGCTTCAAGTTGTTCTGCCGCTCCAGTGTGGATGGGTTTGTGGCATGATATTCTCATGTACCAAGGGGAGACAACCTTTGTGAGCCACCATACTATGCTATCTGAAGAGGAGAAAGCCATGTCTGTAACTTCCAAGTTTGTTGTCGCCTTAGTGAATACCATCAAGGACCCCAGAAACTTCAGCAGTGTATGCAGACAACTACTTCACAGTATAGGGTTGGCCAAGTACCTGAGATCACAGTATGGATGCCGTATGGGCACTGCCAGGGAAAACCGAGTTGGTCATCCTCCCCTGACGTCTGTGAAGGAGATGAACAAGAAAGCGACACAAAGGGGGACACTGGACTATGTCTCTTCTGATGGCATCCTTGTTGCAAGATGGAAGGACAACAGCGTTGTGACAATCTTGTCCTCTGATGCTGGTGTGGAGCCCATGGGAACAGTGGAGCGGTACGACAGGGCAGCCAAGAAGAAGGTTCCCATTCCTTGCCCATCTGTCATCCAGATGTACAACAACCGCATGGGGGGCATTGCACAAGAGTGACATGTTGACACACCTGTACAGGACCCCCTTCAAAGCAAAGAGGTACTACATGAGGCTCTTTGCTTACCTCCTTAACTTGATCATCTGCACAACGCCTGGATTTTGTACAAGAGGGATTGCCTGGCTTTGCAGGAAAACCCCAAGCCGCTCAAGGACTTCCGTCTGGATCTCCAATGGCTCAGAGCTTCAAGTCGTCAACCTTCAGAATAACCAGGGAATTCTCTTGGCACCAGAGATTTTGCTTGCCAAGAAGGGGCCAACGGCAGTGTGCCAAGTATTGAGACACGCCAGAATGCCACTGCCCTACACATGCCAAAGCATGTCTCCATGAGGCAGACTTGCAAGTTCTGTTCTGGTGCAGGCCACATCCACAGATCCCGCTGGATGTGTGAGGATTGCAAGGTGGCCCTTTGCCTTACTGAAGAAAGGAATTGTTTTGCTTTGTTCCATAAGATTTTGAAATAAGTTTGTTTTGTTATGAGAGTTGTTTATAGTGTTTTGTGTCTATTTTTATTAACTATTTTGTTTTATATTATTTTTTTTACAGTGTTTTGTGTATTTATATACTATATTTTTGTATTCGAGTTTTTTTTTATAGTGTTTTCTGTATTTTTATACTATTTTTGTATTTATTGTATACTTATTTTTTATATTAATTTTAAAGTTGTAAAGCCATATATGTGTTTCTATATACATTGTGGAACAAAAAAAAGTGATTCATCAATAATAATCATATTTTGTGGGCGAATCAACATTATTTATAAACTTGAAAAAGTTGCCCGCACGGCCCAATAGATCCCATACGGGATGAGCGTGGTCCGCCTAAGGTCGCCTGAGGCTCCCATACGGGATACTTCATTGCATGTAATTATTTCGCTTACTTTGGAAATTTTGTAAAAGTGCACAAGAGTAAAAAGGTCTTGTATTTACTCTACTATAACATACTAAAAGGATTTTTTAATATTTCCCATAAAACCCAGGGTGGACTTTAAAGGGTTAAACTATATGTACTTGCTGTGGTTTACTTTCATTCTTTGCCAGAATTTGAAATAGTGAGGGATCCAGGTCAGCGCACTTAGACATATTTTTGTTAATTTGTTTATATGAATGTTAAGTATGTTAACCTAATGAAATTTGTTACAGACATGTTATTTCTTGCAATCCAGCCGTATTTTTTTTTTTTTTTTAGTTGAGTCGTAGAGATTCGATTTTTTCGCATATAACTAAAAAAAATCAAGGCTAAAAACTGCCATCGGGACCTTGGAAAGGAGCCTTTATTGTCCTGACCCCAAAAATAGTGTTACCTCTAATTTATCCAGATTTGTACGGGTGTTCCACTTGTTTTTGTGTGTTTTCTTATCACTACGGTGCCTAACGACCCTATCCATGCATCTGTATAAATACAGACGTCCACTGCGTAAACGCATATTCAATGTTTAATATGATTTGTTACATACAGAATTAATAATCACCCAAAATGATAAGATTAAACACAGTATATGATTATGATAATTTCAGGAGAACTTCTGGAAACAGAAAACTCAAAGATAAAAACTCTCAGTAACGAAGTCCCAATGATGTAGATAATTTCTGTAAAACAGTAAGATTAAGAATGTCTCGTAATTTCAGCTACAGGAACAACAAAATTCAACCTGCAAAGGAAACACTCAAAGTTCTCCAAATGAATAAAAAAGATTGTACTTAGCTTGATTTTGTGGGAAGTCACCGCGTTTCGATAACGACCATGGCCTTGGTGCCCCTTCTCTGTTTAGCAGATGACCCTTGTTCTTAGCGTGTTTGTTTGTTGAATGATTCGTTTCTCTTGTTGGTCTTGAAGATCTTGCTGTTTAGGTGACATCATGGCGTTTGGCTTCGATGTCGCTTTTCCGCAGTGACCTGAATTCTCAGTTCACGTTCTGCTCGTTCGGTGTTTGTTTGTTGAATGATTCGTTCCTTGAAGATCTGATGCTGCAGATGCGTCCGGTTTGTTTCTTGAAGTGCTGGAAATGCTCAATAAACGATGATGCCTTCTTGAATGATTCTAATGAGAGACATCTCTTCCGGTTTGTTTCTTGAAGGTATGCACCGCTGAAGACGCTCACTAAACGATGATACTAAGTTGCTTGAAGAATCTCTTGCTTTCGCCGTCGCTTGACTTTCTGATATGATACATTTATTCGTTATTCTGGTTTTATTCTTCGGAAGACGTTGAAGAGTTATTGTTGTAGGCTGCCACCAATATGTAGGGCTGATGCCTTTGTATAATAAGGCGCCCTGTGAGGTTATTTAGACCTGCAATAATTTACGCTAAGGTCAGTTTGATATGACTCTCCATACTCATTGGAGTGTCTTGGGTTTTGATGATAACTTACGAAGTCAGTATCTTCTTTGGTTATGATGATGGAGATGTTTTCAACTCATGATGATAGTTTCTAAGTTCATTCAGTATCTTCTTTCTGATGTGAGGTTTCTAGTATAAAACACAGAGTACAAAAATATCTACTCATTCTCTGAGATACATGATGAAGATCAGATAAAATTGGACAAGTCTTCTAATGATGAAATGCTGATTGAATTCTACATGGACTTACCAATCTGGTTTACAAATCAAAGTGAGCAGAACAGTAGCTCGAACATACGAACATACACACAGATGACATAGATTACAAGTCATGTAGGCCGTTGGTTTTGGGGTTATGGGTCACTGTGGTTGTCTCAAACAGGAAGCTTGGACTACCGTTTTACAAAATAAATGATTTGATGTCCACAGATGACGGCAAACTAGACACTGACTGATACGACACGTCATCTAGCCTACTTTATCATATCTGGTCTGATCACATTCCTGCAAGCAAACTGGTTGACCTCTTGGGTCACTGGTTTTAATTAATCATAGATTAGTTTTTATATATGGAATAACATTCCTATATATTATGTAGCACTTACATATATATATATATATATATATATATATATCTATATATATATATATATATATATATATATATATATATATATATATATGTTGAGGGTAGGGAGATCGACCGACCCCTAAAAGTAAATAAACTGGAGGTTTGTTGTCAGTTAACAAGGATATAAGGATATTAGATATTCCTCTTGATTTATTGATTTAAATATATGAAATAGTAACACAGAAAGTTGTATTTGAAGAGATAATATTCTCTTTAATATTGCTTAACAATATCTTAAAATTTCTATTTTGATCGTCTATTTGGATGAGCTATTTCTAATATGCAGTTGTACTGATAGGTTGTGTGCACAAAATCAGTCTAATAGTTTAACATCAAGTGAAAAAATAAAAAGAAAAAAAAATTTGTGATTCTTTGTATATAAATTTATTATATATGATGATCAGAAAATGTCTGCATTGTTTTTTTATTTAGGCTGAGAAATGCACATGTCGAATTTTATCAGTTGATCTGTTTCAACAGAATTTACATACATCGGTTCGTATGATGTGGAACTCGGAAATTCGTCCCGCGAGGGTACCACAAGGTAGTTATTTTTTTTATTAATAACATTTCAAATTATATGTACTATTTTCAGTGTGGCGTTTTACATATTAACGTGAAGGCTAATACTACCAGTGGTGATAACAAGACTGATAGAATGATGGATTGGTAGAATAACATAGAAATCTTTATTTGTGGCACTTGGTAAGGGCCAAAGAATTTTTTCTAGTAAGCTTTCTTTCTCTCCATCTCATATCTGTTTATAATTATATATATATATTATACTATATATATATAGTAATATATATATATATATATATTTATATTATATATATATATATAGATATATAATATATATATATAATTATATATATATATATATATACATTACATATACATATATACTATCATATCAGAAAATGGAGTGGGAGAGTGTTCCAGAAAGAGATAGAAATGGTTAAAGCTGTTTGCCAATTACAGAGTGGCACAACTCACAGACTTCTTTTAAAACAACTGTCTGTCTGTCTGTCTGTCTGTCTGTCTGTCTGTCTGTCTGTCTGTTAGCAGGCTACCAAGAAACAACACGAGAGCCCTGCTAAGATTCAAAACCGATAACGAGCATTACAGAATGAGCGAAAGGGCGTCACTCACGAACGAGAGCTTAGTGTACAAGGTGATGAAACGGAGGTTCAAGGGGTCATTATTTGACCTTCAGGACGAGGGTGTCCTCTCCAGACTTCTGCACGCTCGCTCCTGACGTTTTTCTCGTCGCCAAGGACCAGATTTTACGGCCAGGAACTCGGAGAGTCTCTCTCGGACACGTCGGCCTCCAGTTCAGGTCTTTAAGTGCGGAGGGCGGCTTCTTAGGAATCCTCGGTCAACTGAGTCGGCTGAATCTAATCTACTTGGCGCCTGCTGAGGCGTCTCTCTGTAGTCCATCTATTCATCTACTAGCCTCACCAAACCCCCACCCAGCCATACCGTCCATCCCAACTCCCAGCCCCTATTTCTTCTAACTTAAAAAATATATTAATAATAAAAGTATTTAAAATGAAAATTGTAAAAACAAATATATGGTTTTCATATTGGGAAGTCTATCTCGCTGACCGTCAGTGAATGGCTTTTTGTGACTTTATTAGGTCACCTTTCCCTTCAATCATTTTGTCTTTATTTTCTGCATGATGTGGGATAAAATTCCGATAAGAAACTGTATATCAATAAGAGATAGTTAACTCTTCTGATCTATTATTATATGGAATATCAGTTCCTTCTACTCGCACCCAACAATTAGACGATTGTTTCTCTCTCTCTCTCTCTCTCTCTCTCTCTCTCTCTCTCTCTCTCTCTCTCTCTATCTCTCTCTGTTTTGCAGTATGAGAAAAAGAGTGTACCATTCAA
>NC_087222.1:9886126-9903364 GCF_015104395.2 Macrobrachium nipponense
TATGTATTCGTTTTCAGAGTAAAACTTGGCGAGACCTTTACTTCTATAAGAGCACTAAATTAGAGTTGTCGGAACTAGCAATCTATATTTTCAACTTGAATGTTGTTTTTTCTATTATTGGTGTAATTTGTTAAAAAAAGATATATATTATTCAAATAGGTGTTCTTCTTCATATACTACAATTCAAACCACTCTGTTTTGCTGTTCATGATTTCATTACCATTATATCTCTCCTACTTTTATACATTGTCCAAAGCTTTTCTGATATACTTGGTAGGATAAAATTATGATGAAAATAATTTATCAGTTTCAGCAGATGAGATGAAGAAGTTTTTTTTTTAATGTATTCTGTTTATGATGATATGATTTTTGGATTGTACCTTAACATTATAATTAGCCAGTAAAAAATTGACGAAATACCCGGGTATTTAGAATAGCAAGGATTTTTTATGCGTTCAATGCGTTCGCCATGGATGAAGTATGCCGCCCCCCCTACCAAAAAAAAAAAAAAAAAATCAACCAATACAGCATTATGCAACATAGACTTTAGAATAGGAAAATGGCCACCACCACCAAATGAGAAATAACTTTTTACCAGAACTATACTTCAATTACTTAAGGTTGGTGTTTAAATTTTGTTTTAAATATGACATGCCTTTTCATTTAACCACCAATGTTTTTTTCTTATTCGTTCCTGCTTATCAACCCCTATTTATACAAAAAAATAGTAACCAAGTATTACAATTAGACTGCTTACAGAAAAATTGATACATTGGAATAAAATAGAAAAAAATAAGCATTTATGCATTTTCATTTTATATCAGTTGCCTGTGCTTTTTTCCTGAATCCGTAGATGCTGATCACTAACACCTGTAATATTATCAGTCCTAATATATAATGGAAGCATTATTCATACAATACAAAAATAATAACAGAGGACCTGTTGCTGTAGACAATATCGCAGGCCTGCTACAAATCATCACAATCCTCCTCCTCCTCCTCCTCATCATCATCATCATCATCATCGTCATCATCATCATTATTTACATAGACTTTAATGTTAGCACAGTTACTGCACTCCCTACGACACATATAGTGAACTTTACAAGGTAGAAGCTTTGTAGAAGAGCTACATGAAACTCACGTTTACTTCGCAGCTACATTCTATGTTTATCAGTAGTTCTGGAGGAGCTGAAGGCCAATCTGTCCTTATTGGATCAATAATTATTGATCCATCTACTTCAATAAGCCTGTACTCATAGTCCTTACATTTGAGAATTGTTTTCAGGTTGCGCCAGGTACAGTCATGTTATAAAGTATTGCATCAGTTGCCTTAGACAGCAGGTATATATAATATGGAAATATTCAGCAAACGGTATCTGGCAACCATTGGGCTGGCCACGCAGGTGCATGACTACTATAGTGATAGACAAGTTTCTGTTAATTGGTTACAGGTTGTTCTAGAGTAAGATCATTTTCCTGCACACGACTGGCTAACTCTTAAACAAAAAATCGAGTCACTCTCTAATGTCTATTACAAAAGGCTAGCTAGATAACATTGTCCAAAGGAAATTAAAATTATTATCGTTCTTTTGTGTTTGTTCTTTAATAATTGTGGTATTCATATTTTGTTGTAACTTGGTCTAACAATTTATTTCGGTCTGAAGAAGGTTTTATTTTAGCACTAAAAAATGTAGGCCTATATGTTTTGCGTATACAGCGTTAAAAGCAAAATAATTTTTTTATATTTGGTTTATTTATCATAATCAAAATATAAAATAAAAATGTAAAATAAATGTTTGGCTAGGCCTAATGGTCTTTGCCTGGTCTGTGAAAGGCTGGTATTTGATTTTTATAACCAATAATGTGTTCTTTTACAGCCGTTATGCTAAATATATAATTGATAATTTCAGTCTTGAATGGCCTCATTCTGAAACCGTATGGCTGAGGACTGAATTAGTCACTCCTTGAGATAGCAACATTCACACTCCAGTGAGAGCCGCTATAAATACAGACACACAGACTCTTTTGCAACAGTCCTCCTACTACCTGCGAGGAGGTCGAAACCTAATGTGAATGCCAGCTATACCATCATCAACACCAGCTGTAACCAAAAGACGACCCAGGTCTGGAACTGAACTACCCCTGCGGAATAATACCGGCACTAATTATGACCAATGCTTGACCTGGACCTGAGATTCTATGCTGTTAATAATACCAGTATACCAAAATCTTGTTTTCATAAAATAAAAGATAACCTTCAGTATTTTTTTTTATTTTTAGAAATTCCCAATATGAATATTAGCCAGTTACTCAGAAACATTGCTGAGTCAGAGAAGTGGATTATGAGAAAAAATAAACAATTCATAAAATCAGCTCGCTTAAATCTGCCATTCTCTTTAACAGTATTTGCCTAAATGAGGATCTTTTAACGAATTATTATTATAATTATTATTATAATTATTATTATTATTATTATTATTATTATTATTAGTATTATTATTATTATTATTATTATTATTATTATTAGCAAACTGACCCATCTATGATGGGTTTATCAAATACGGGTGCAGAAGTGAAAAATTTATTTATATTATACTATTTGTTCAGATTAAAATAAGGGCGATATATAACCATACTACAGAACCTCTTTGTACACAATATTATCAGTTTGTCCAAAGCTTAATTTCAAGTTGGCAGAGTCAGTTGCTCTGCTCATCGTCACATACAGTTGGCCATGCATGAACATGGGTGACGGCAGAAACACACCAACACGATCCAAAGTCTGGCCCTGCGACTTGTTTGTAGTGAATGAGAAGGTCATGTTGATGGGAAACTGCCTGCGCCGTAAATGGAACGGAAACTGGTTGTCTGAAGGCATCAGAGGAATCTGGGGGATGAGCAGACGTTTGCTGGTGTGAGGGCCTGTTGCTATCACTGCTTCGATGACGTCGGAGTTTAGCTCCATAACGGTGTACTTCGTTCCATTGCAATGTCCATTAGCAGGATCAAAAATTCCGAAGCAACATTACCGGGCAGTACTTCTTCACGTTATTTTGTGCACTGGCAGTTCCCGATGGATTTAAGTTATTCAAAAAAAATCTTGCGGATGTTGATGATAATTTTCATCTTCTATGTGTCTGAGCTGAAATATTCGCGCTTTCTCCGGGAAGTTGTACAGAAATTATGTATGAAAAATCGTAAGTAACTAAGTCTACGGGAATAACCAGCCTCGTTTCACAACCAGAAACAGCTCCGTTTCAGGGAATCCCTTCTCACCCCCACCCCCTACAAAGGAGGGGGGTAGGTTGGATAAAACCCCATTACAAACCATCTTGGGGGTCCCCACCTTAACCCTGCCAAGTTTCATGCCCATCTGACCAGCCGTTTTGGCTGTGATTGAATGACAGACAGACAGACAGACATTATGCCCATTATAGTATGATTATTATTATCATTATTATATTATTAATATTATTATTATTATTATATTATTACTATTATTATTATTATTATTAATATTATAATTATGAATAATGGAGGTTTATGTTTTCCTAACAATCCTTAGAGTAATGAAATGAAACATATAAAGCACAGAAAGAAACAGTAAAAAGTGACCGATAAAGTTTTTTTTTTGTTTTGATGCAGTTCATCACAAGCGACGGCTTCAAAAAATTCCAAGATGCATCAAATTTGTTTGTGTGGGAGAGGAAGAAGCTGGCCTTATAAAGAGAGGGAAAACTATTTCCTTTTTTTTTTGTTCCTTTGGGACATTTGGAGACGGAAGTGCCAACAAAGGATCCACTTGAACTCTGCATTCGCGTTCGGGGTGAGACACCTGAAAGTTCACTGAAGCTCAGTGCCATGACTGCTTTTGTCGAAAGGGCTCTCTCTTCCACACTGTCCTTCACAGCACTCCGCAAATCAAATGACTCAACAGGGCCACCCAGGTTTTCATGAATGACGGTCATTCTTAGGATCAATTAGATCAGGAAAATATAAGATCGTTGAGAAATGGGTTATACACCTCTAACTTCTCCAGTATTAAAATCTTATCATTTAAGGTTAGAAAAAAAAAATGGTATGGTCCCGCCATTAAAAAAGCTAAAGCGGACGATTAGTTCGGTAGGACATTTCTCAATGACCCTGTCCTTATATTGTACGAACAGCCGCAAGGTGTCTTTAAGACGATTATCAGCCTCGTTCAGAAGGTGCCGTCGGAAAGGCGGTACACACACAGAGATATATCTATCAATCTATCCATCTATCTATCTATCTATCTGTCTATCTATCTATATATATATATATATATATATTATATATATATATATAAGTATATATGTAAGGACTCCATCGTATTTACAGATGCAACAACATAGTTGTACTTTTGGTTTGCATAGCAAATGTCGGTTGGTATCACTCCATCCATTCTTAGTTATTGTCTCCATTGACTGTGAAGATACTCTCTTATATTTCAGTTCCTACTTCTTTCTTGTGTAGAGGTTAAGTCGTGGAAACACATAGTACAAAATTAGGATATATTCTTCTAGCTTACATCGTGAGATAGATGCAGAGAAGGGTTCTGAATAGATGTTTAAACTAAAGGAAGTCTGAGATACAATTCGTTTACAAATCATAGGCAAGCAAACGTGCTCAATATACAGACATATTGAACTAACATACTTAATGAGGTTAGTCACATATGCCTTGTTGTTTCGTGGGAGTCAAAACCGGTTCCCAGAGAAGGCATTGTTTATGTGTTTATGTATACATAGATACTGCTGATATAAGGTGTTCACACACTTGGATTTCGGACAATCTTTCCTGCATGACCTCCTTGGCCTATGGCCTGATTCATGTTTACATGCATTACTCTACAGAATGTTTACATACATTCTTATTTTAAATGTAACCCTTATAAATAAATATATATATATATATATATATATATATATATATATATATAGATATATATATATATATATATATATATATATATATATATGACTGGTAAAAATGTTCTGTTAAAACAGAATTCCATATTCCATCTAATAAAAGGAGCCCATCCACAGGTAAGCCAATTAGGTCACCCCGCTGATAATCTCCTTTAATCTTCTTAAGCGTTTGGTTGAATTGGAGAAAACCTTGTCGATCACATCAGAATATCTTTTGTTGGACGTTAATCAGGGATTTGGCTAAGGTGTTTGGGTAGGTAAATGCAAAAGGGTTAGATTTTCCGAGGGTCTGAGTCACTGCTTAATGCTGTCCAGGTGAGGAATTTTTATTTTAGTTATTGTTGGGTGTCTCTTTGGTCTGAGTCACTGTTTTAATCCTGTCCAGGTAAGGAATTTTTTATTTTATTGTTGGGTGTCTCTTTTGGTCTTGTTTTGAGGGGGTCGGTAGAAATTATGTTTGCTTTGTGAATTGCTTTCTCAATTATATGGTCAGGATACTTTAAAGACGAAAAGTTGCTTACGAATTAGTTCAAATTCTTTTTCCAGGAAATCTGGGGAACAAATTCGTAAGGCTCTTAAGAACAGGTTGCTGGCTACACCTATCTTGATAGCAATGTCGTGATAGCTATAGTATGAAATGAATGTATGTAAGTGAGAACGTTGAGGTTTTTCTTTTTTGTAAATGGTAAATTTGTATTCTGCCATGTCTCTGATTATTAAAACATCAAGAAAATTAATTTTGTTGTCTGTTTCCCATTCAACTACGAACTAGTTTTTCCTTCGAGCTGAAACAAATAAATAATAAAAAAAAATGGAGAGGGAATCGATTTATCAGGTATGCAGAAAATGTTTTCGAAAATTAGAGTATATTGCAACTTTAGTGCATTAGTCCAGTAATGCAAGCAAGGTATAATTTATCGAAATACTAAGATGAAGCTTTTGGAATTTTTTTTTATTGAAGCCAAACTGATTTCTCCTTCAAGTTGATACAATACAAATTAATGTGCTATTATATCCAATATTCATAGGAAGTTGCATCTGTCGTTTTTTCTTCTGCAATAGCAATCTTTGAAGCAAGGCATACTTCGCCAATTAAATACTATATCATAGCAAGGCTGTAGCCTTAGGATTTTTTACTTGGAAAACAAACTTTTCATTCAAGCTGGATAAAATGCAATATATTTGCATTCTGATCAATCACAAATTCTTGAGAAGTTGCAATATATTTCAATGTCCTTGACTTAACCCAATGTTGCAATCAAACCAATGTTAATGAAAAACAAGGATATTGTTTGTAAGACAAAGTGATCATCCTTTGAAATGGATAAAAGGCAGCTTACTGTTTCCGCCAATGACGAATATTACATTACATTGCAATTGCAGAATATTACTGATTAATACCATTAGGATCCCATTACCAAAGCATTTGTCTTAATTCCTTCAATACTGTAAAATTAATAATGGTATTTCTCAGTAATTATGGAAAATAGAAAGAATGTTTTACCGCCAATAATATCAATGAAATCTTTCAGAATGAAGTCAATGATGAGTTATAGATATTTTCAAGTTTAAATGCTTTTAATTATAGGGTAATTTGCTTTAAAGAACATTGTTATTTCAACTTGTCTCTCTGTCATCATACACCAACTTCAGCCGCGATGTGACAATTCATGTTTTTTTATTATTACCACAATAGTCCTTTCTTCCTTACGCTTTGCCTGATACTTTTTAGATGTTCTGGTGTCATAAAATTATGATGAATTAGTCATCAATTTCAACAGGTGAGTTTAGACAGAATCTGGAAATGATTTGTTTTATGATAATTTTTAGGATTATATCTTAAACACCAATCTTATAGCTTTTCAATCTTGAAGGACATTGATTACGTAAATGATGACAAGTTATTCCTTCTTCTCATAGCTCTATTTTCATAGGCTTCCCTTCCCCAAATTTTAATTGTATATATTTGTTTTCCTGCATTTATTTTTTTATAGTAATACAGGGCAAGACCTTTACGTATAAGAACCCTAACAAAACAGCAGAGTTGACGGAACTGCTAATCTATGCAGCTTTAAAGTTGATGAAATTAAAGATAGTTTTTATTATCTAAATTAGGTCAGTAGTATGAATTTTTTATGTAAAAAACCTTTTGTTTTATTATTTTATGCTCAGAAATGCAGTATTCTTGTCTAAAATGCGGTGTTAAATTTGATCATATCGGTATGTATGGATATTCATATCGTCTGTAATGTACAACGTCATTAAAATGTTTTGTTATGGGTGATAAATTTAGTGCAATTTTTCCTTATTATGAATTATTTATTTCCAATTGATGTTGTATTTTGTTATCTCAAATCATTAACATCTTTAATAATGAGGGAATGATGTCATATAAATAATCTAGCTTGCTGTCGAACCCATCTTTGAAGATGTAGTTGGAATATTTGCTCTGATTTTCTACGGTAGCCAAAAATGGCGTTCACGACTTGCTTATGGTTCAATTCTTTTGAAAAAATGTTATGCGGCCGCCTTAGAGTATACAGAGAATTGAAGACCTTATTTTGATACCATTTTCCTGTGATAACTTGGTGTCATAACATGATGATGCCTTTGCACATCGATTTCTACATTTGGGTTCAGGAAACATCTATATTTCATGCGTTTATGATGAATGTTAATATCTTAAAACATTTAGTTAAGCTTGTCATTCTTGAATAATAATGAGTATCAATTTTCGATATCTTGGGAGTAGACCCTCTTTTAAACAAGTCTTGTTAAAAACGATTGCTTCATCAGTTCCATTATTTCTCAATGTTGCTAAAATTGGCAAGCAACACGCATAAGGGGATCGTCAATTCCGGTGTAGTCATATTGAATTATCTTTATCACTGCTACTACAAGTTCTCTCTCTCTCTCTCTCTTGACACGATGTTTCGCCCAGATATGCTAGGGCATTATCACAGCGATGGTTGCTGGAGGACTGAATTTTGGTGGTTGTTGTTTTGATTAAGCTAACCTTGTGTCAGCACTGGCTTTTGGCTCACCAAGCTGCCCGTAAAATCTTGGTGTTGAGTCCTTCTCTTTATATCATGGTCGTGCGGTGCTCACGGATGCTCCTGCAGGACCCGGGGGATACTTGACTTTTCATTGCTGGCGGCCAGGTGTCGGGGACGCTCGAGGTGCATTGACCTTCTCAGGTGTGTTGCATCACCTGGAGCCTGTTTTTCATTGGCTGCGACCTGGTGACGTCACTCCTGGTATTTCTTTCTTCCATCCTCTTCAATATTGGTCCCGTTCTGGGGGGAGGGGTGGGGGGTTTTGGCCCGCTGGGCCTTCCTTACACAGGTGGGCAGCAGGAAGGGTTCCTGTGTCGTATTTAGGAGGGGTTTTAAGTTTCAAGAACTGAATAACGCCTCAAGGAGGCATAGGCGTCGCTGATCAGGGGCTCTTCTGATTATCTCCGTGTTTTTTACGTTGAGGGCGTGGTGTTTGATAGCACCGTTCTGGCGTTGCAGGAGATCCTCTTGGACAGTCGTAACCATCGTCATTCCGATATAGACACCAGGACATCCTTGGATAGGGCATATGTACCGGTAGAAGACGTTATTCTGCTTCAGGGCGGGATCTCCTGCAGGCGGGGTGGGGTTATTCCTCACAACCAGGTCTCTTGTTCTTCGGTTCTTGTAATAGATTATAAGAGAGCCTCTTCCCTTCCTCCACGGGGGTGACGACGTTCTCTTCCACAATCTTCTTGATACCTGTCCCGAAGGGGCTGTAGCATTAGAAGCTATCAGATTAAATGAGAGATTAAATGGCCTTGCTTTCTTTCCACTTCTTTTTAATGAATTTCTCTTCCATGAAAATATATTACTTTCGCATTTTTCTTTATTATCAAATATCTTAAATTTCTACTTGTCTTATTTGGCAATGATAAGTGTCGAAATAAAGTATGTAAAGAAGGAATCTCACCTTTAATATTGAATTAATTTGATTTTAGGAAAGTTTGTATCGAAATGTCATTTATTTCCTTTATCATCAGGTTTGATGAAAATGATAAATATCTAAACGGAAAACATTTTATTATAACGACAAAAATATAAAACAAAATGGAGTATTTTCACATAATATAACCTCACCATATGAAAGGGTAGTTTTAATAGGAAAATCTGTCATGAATAAGCAATGAAAATGTCATTTGCTTCCTGTTTGGAATAAGTTGCAAAAAATCCTTCATTCCAACTTTTACTTCTGATTTTTACAAAATGTTCTTTATCAGAACGTTTTCTTTACTTATGAATCATGTATAGTCAGCGGCATCTTTTAATCGGTATTTCAATAGTCACTGATTCATAGATCTAGATCAGTTTAAAAGAGAGACAGAGAGAGAGAGAGATAGAGAGAGAGATGAGAGAGAGAGAGAGAGAGAGGATGAGAGAGAGAGGACTGAAAAGCTTCATCATCCTTGACAAGTAAATACTGTTTTCCAATATTTTCCCACAGGCAAGATATCTCCATTTACCCCCGGTGAGGTTGGAAGAGTCTACCTGATATCCTGGTCATGAATTTTGGAAGAGAATCCCGTGGGAGAGGAAGCAGGAGACCCATCGCTTTGAAGTGAGTCACCAGCCCCATCGAATAAGAACCACACGTTCCTCCAATGGCTCATTTCAGAAGAAGAAGGTATTAGGAGTTCGTTCTCAGTCTTTTCATTTTGGATAAAAATAATGCTTAACTTGACTTTGTTTGGTCGAGGAATTTTTATAGAATGTTATATATTTTCATAATAAAATGCATAGAAAATTATATAGTCAAAATGCAATTCAATTATTAAGGCGGCATTTCTTAAAGTCTCATGGCTAAATTTCATTGGCCTCCGAAGTTCATAGATTCTAATGAAGTCACTTAAATAAATATTAACTTTACTTTAAAATTTTACTGACGTTCATAAAATAGGTGAATTTTATTTCAAAAATGGAATGCGTGTCCTCGAGCCGTTAGTCAATGGGCATCAAAGATTTTAACATTTTTGCTTTGCTTTCAACTTATTTAGGATACGATGATACAAACCTGCACAGTTATTTAAGAAAAACCAAAATGAATACATATCAAATGTATACATTAATATTTATCACAAACTTTAAAATAGTTCAATAACTGGTTTATTTCTTCGGAAATACATTTAAGGACACCGTATGAAAGTAAATCTTTATCACAGAGAGGCAAGCTTCAGGAGATTTTAACTATTGATTTTAGATAAAAAGATCTGTTAAGTTGAATAGCGTATGATCTGAGATAACCTATTGAAAATAGACTCTGAGGAAACATAGGAAACTTGGACAAAATAACAATCAATTCTAACAAAAATCTATGCTCTCCTGATACATCTCAGTACGTAGAAGATTTACGAAGTTAACTTCACTAATACTGTGAAGGGAAAGCATATGGGTACAAAGATTTTGGATGCTAAACTATTTATCAAAGTAGGAGGATAATACCAGGATATGATGTGCTATCAACACAATAGTTGGCTCTTAACAAATACGGGGAACAGTGATTAATTTCCAATAGTACCAATTCGTCGAGTAATACGTGGAACTTAAGATATTTTCACACACACACACGCACACAACACACACACACACATATATATATATATATATATATATATATATATATTATATATATATATATATATATATGCATATTGAGCTACAAATGTCCTTTAATATATTTTCATATACGTTAACCGAAGGGGATTTTTTTTTTTGGGGGTTTTTTTTTTTTTTTAATAATAATTTTCGTCAGGCTCATGGCGCAAACCTAGGAACCAAGAAATCATGACGTAAAGTGGAAGTGCTTTAACCACGCAGCCATCACAAGAGCTGTGTGGTATAGGCGCCCGGGAGCCGACGAAATTATTATCAACATGATATTATGGTCATGGAAACAGATAGAAGGAATTTACCGAAACTTCATGGAGCTAAAAATATCAGAAAGAGCAAGCAGAGGTAGATTAATAGTGCCCAAAACTATACCAGGAAAACTAAGGAAAGCGCACAGGACATTAATCCACTACGCACCAGCATTGATAATGCAAATATCATGAGTAGCGTAGATGTGTTTAAAAATAAACTCGACAAATATCTAAGCCGCATCCAAGACCATCCAAGATTGGAAAGATGCCTCACACTGAGAGACCTGGGGCAACCTGAACGAGCTGTAAGGTCTGTAAGATCTATAAGGTCTCTCTCTCTCTCTCTCTCTCTCTCTCTCTCTCTCAAAGTTCTCCATGATGCTCCGCTAAGCTTGCTAAAAAATGGCTAGGTTAACTGTATAGAAATTAGAGACTAAATTCGGCTTCTGAGTCAAAGGAAATTCGCTCGTTTTTATGAAAACGAAGCTGCTACGAAAACAGTAATTCAGGTTGACGCATATTTCCTCCTAGAGTATCATTGCTGGGGATATATTTTATGCCATTCTCTCTCTCTCTCTCTCTCTCTCTCTCTCTCTCTCTCGACAAATATAATCTACAAGCGCCTGGCACTAGTAACGCTGACAAACAAGAATCGTTTATTGAACAGATGTCAAACTTCCTAACATATCATTAGCTGGCGATATAATGTTTCTCTCTCTTCTCTCTCTCTCTCTCTCTCCACTCTCTCTACTCTCATCTCTCTCTCTCTCTTCTCTCTCCAAGCAAGCATTGTTTACTGAACAGAGTGTCAACAAAACAGATGTCAAAAATCTTCCTAGCATATAATTCCTGGCGATATTAATGTTCTCTCGCCGCGCTCTCTTTCTCTTTCCGAGCAAGGATCGTTTACCGAACAGATGTCAAACTCGGCCACCTGATTTTCTTTCCAAGAAAAGATTAAAAAGCTCAGTACATCTGCATTGCAATCTTGAGGAAGACAACAACTGTTTTGTATAAATTGCAGCATAAATTTTCCTTCGTAACGGTGCGGTATCACTCTCAACTCACAACCAGCGTATTTTGAGAGATTGTGATGGAGAGGGCCACCCTAGGCAGGGAGGAGAGACGCTGACGATGGAGAGAGAGATGAGGAGAGAGAGAAGAGGAGAGAGGGAGAGGATTGGAGAGAGGAGGAGAGAGACTGAGAGAGAGGTAATATGTTTGGAGTTGACATCAAGCGGTACAAAATTGCCTTCAATAAAAGATCTTCTATAGTACCAGCCTCGCACAGTGAGTATGTATCTAATGATGATATAAGTAAATAAAAAGAATAAATAAAGTAATAAAATAAACACAAGGTAAACCCCTGAAGAAAATATTCTGTTGTTGCACACGTCATCAAAACATTACAAAGGGAACGCCTCACCTGAAGTTATGTCAAGGAAGTTGATATATGGGAGACAAATGATAAATTCCTTTTTTTTTTCTCGAACATATAAGAAACAGGCGGAAATTTCCACGGTATGTTGAAATTCCAAAACTTCGAACAGAAGAATTTCGAAAGGAAAGGCATAAAAACGCACGTACTTGCATTATCCTTACGGATCACTCCTATTTTACTACGCTTCCTACAAGATGCAGATCGATGAACGAGAACTCGGGGGATTCAATGAATTATGTAATCTAAGGCTATATATTATAGGCAGGCACTATGGGGGGCACTCCCAGCCATTTGGGCGCTGGAAACCACGGAAAGAGGGAGCTGGCATAGCTGGACATCAAGACATCAAGACTAAGAGATCCAGGAAACAAAGAGACTAAAGACGAGGAGGATCTCAAAGTGAGACTTAGGAAAAAACAGACTGCTACAATGAAGGAAGTATAGTTGGAGAAGTTGACAAGCTGAAGAAAGGAAGAGCTAATAGATAGAAAGTGAATAACTGAGAGAAAGCCACACATGTACGGAAGCTCCAGGCGGACGCAATTGGAGAGAAATGTGCAGAGAAATTGAGGGATAATCTCCTCATCAAGACACCATGAAGAACGCGAACATCGGCCTAACCATCACCTGCAGGCCAAAAACAAACCAATCATTAGGCAATCTGACAAACCAGCAGACGCTTACGGTCATCCCCCACTGACGTGCTGCTTCACATCCACTGGAATCTCTTCCTTGAAGGGTGGGAAGCATGCAATAAGCGGCAGAATTGACTGGCTCCGGGTCTTGCCGTCCAGTGAAGTTCGACCTAGGAAGGAATAATGAAATGAGATTCACATGCTGACGCAAAGACTCAAGATACAAAGATGGATTAAAAAATGAACTGTACACCCAATGCTATAGATACAAAGATGGATTCAAAAATGAACTGTACACCCAATGCTATAAGGCTCACGGATCCAAAGACTCTAGATGCAAGCCCCGAGATCCTTAGAAGCCATCGTTGAAGACTTCAGAGCTCATATGCGTCTGATTTGAAATCCAAGGTGAAAGGAAGCTCAGAGAAGAGAGTAACAGCGGAGGACGATGATGCGACAACCCTAAAACCTTTCCAGAGAGAAGAGAGCTGGAGACCTGAGGACCAGATGTGAACGGATGGAATCCTGGAGTGGGGAAGACGAGGGAGGATCTCAAGGTGCAACTTAGGAAAAAACAGGCAGCTGCCACGAAGGAGGAATAGTTGGAGAAGTTGACAACAAGAAGAAAGTAAGGAAGAACCAATAGATACAAAATGAATAGCTAAAGGAAAGCCACAGAAGTATGGAAGCCTCAGACGCATTTGGAGAGAAAGGCGAAGAGAAATTGAGGCCAACAAAGATAATCTCATCAACAAGACACCATGAAGAACGCGAGCATCGGCCTAACCATCACTTGCAGACCAAAAAGCAAGCCATTCATTAGGCAATAAGAGCGGAGGATAAAGATTCAAAGGTACTAAAAACTTTCCAAAAAAAAAAAAATTAAACAAAAAAAAAAAAAAGGAAGGTGGAAACCTGAGGACCAATTGTAAGGAGATGGAATCCTGGATTCCGGAAGGAGTATTCAGTAATTTAGTATATCAAACGATAATGAAAAGGAACTAAGGGAAATAAAGGATATGGCAGAAAGGTTGATGAACTAGGAACCAAATACGTCATACTGGAAGAAGCAAAGGAAATGACAGCAATCTTTTTGGTGTACCCTGTGCCAAGTAAGTACCATTCCAATTACAACTAGAAGCAATCTATTTGGTGTACCCTGAGCCAGGTAAGTATCCTTCTAATTACAACTATAAGCCATGAATTTGGTGTACCCTGTGCCAGATAAGTATGTTTCCAATTACAACTAGAAGCAATCTATTTGGAATACCCTGTGTCATGTAAGTATGCTGCAAATTACAACTAGAAGCAATCTATTTGGTGTACTCTGTGCCAGGTAAGTATGCTTCTAATTACAACTAGAGGCAATCTATTTGGTGTACTCTGTGCCAGGTAAGTATGCTTCTAATTATAACTAGAAGTAATCTATGTATTTGGTGTACTCTGTGCCAGGTAAGTATGCTTCTAATTACAACCAGAAGCAATCTATTTAGTGTACTCTGTGCCAGGTAAGTATTCTTCTAATTACAACTAGAAGAAATCTATTTAGAACATTCTGTGCCAGGTAAGTATTCTTCTAATTACAACTAGAGGAAATATATTTGGTGTCCCCTGTGCCAGGTAAGTATTCTTCTAATTACAACTAGGGGAAATCTATTCGGAGCACCCTGCGCCAGATAATTATTACTCTAATTACAACCACAAACAATCTAGTTGTTGTACCCTAGTATTATTCTAATTACAACCATAAACAATATATTTGCCGTACTGTGTGCTAAGTAAGAGTATTATTCTAATTATAAACACAAAAATTATTTGGCTTACCCTGTGCCAGGTAAGTATTATTCTAATTACAAACACAAAAATCTATTTGGCTTACCCTGTGCCAGGTAAGTATTGTTCTAATTACAACCACAAACAATCTATTTGGCATACCCTGTGCCAGGTAAGTATTATTCTAATTGCAAACACATTAATCTATTTGGCTTACCCTGTGCCAGGAAAGTATTATTCTAATTACAAACACAAAAATCTATTTGCTCACCCTGTGCAAGGAAAGTATTTTTCTAATTACAGTTACATGTAATCTATTTAGTTTACCCTGTGTCAAGTATTCTAATTATACAATAACAAGCAAACATTTAGGTGTACCCTGTGTCAATTAATTTTTACTTTTCGAAAATAAGCCAGAAACTCGTCTGTCTTACCTAGTCTGGTGTACATTTCTTCTTCCAAACTAAGGTCTGACTTGAGAGTAAATTCTAAGATAGCAACGATACTAAGATAGATGGTAATAAATAAATAAATAAACAAGTAAAACGATTTCTGAGCCACCAGTATCTGCCTAACGATAATTTTTGTTGGCCTACTGAGGAAGCCAAATATTTTTGCATGGTCCTGATTTTTTATTTAACTAGTGCTATTTATCTATTTATTATTATAATTTTTCTTGCACATCTCTACACAATAAATGAGACTTTGTGAGCCAGACCATTCTAGACGTATATCTGCCCTAGACCGATGCGGTGGTAAGAGCCCTTGCAGGCACAAGCCCAGTTTAATCAAAACAAAAGCACCAGTCATGATTTAGGCGCAAAGATTTTTAAAAGTCACATTTTAAAGACTTATTAACAGGGGATGTCGCAAATGCACGATTTAAAAGATTTATTAACCAGGGATTCGCAAATGCATAATTCAAAATATGATTTAAAAGGCTTATCAACCGGCCATTCGAAAAAGGGGCGAAACTCCAAACATTTTCCCGCGTTTAACACCAATTTTTGTTTACGTCTCGTTTCAACACCTGGCATTTTAGACCGATACCATGGCCAGAACTTCGCTTTTTCACTTCCGTGGCCTTAACGGTACTACTCCAGCAGTATAGGAGAGGAGTGAACTATCTGTCATTGCTGAAAAGGAATTTAAAGGAACTGAAAAGAATTAAAAGGAAATGAGAGGAATGTTACCTCTTGTTTTCTCTTACTCGGGGAATAAGCCTACAAACTACTTCGTTGTTGTTGTTGTTGTTGTTGTTGGGGGTATTCGGCCATCTTTGAAGGGCTGCAATATTCTGAGGAAATGAAGTTCCTGGTAGGTACTGGCTGGATGCCTTCGACAACGTTTATTATCGCGTCAAACAATAATTCAAATATCAATCTGAACAACTGCCTATTTGAGTCATTTTCTTTCGAACAATATCCCGTTCGAATAGCTGTTTTTCGAGTAATTGTTTTCGAATAATTGTTTTAGAAAAATTCTCATGAGACGGTGGAGGGGGCGGGGTGGGAATTGTAGGATACGTCTGTGGAAGAGCCTAAATAAATCGGAAAAATGGTGTTACAGATACAGTTAGGATTTATTTATCAAAATCAAAATGAAAAAAATAAATAATGTGCATGTTAAAAAGTACAGAAAAATTATTTCTGATAATATATATATATATATATATATATATATATATATATATATATATATATATATATATATATATATATATTATATATATATATATATATATATATATATATATATATATATATATATATATATACTATATATATATATATATATATATATATATATATGTGTGTGTGTGTGTGTGTGCGTGTGTGTGTGTGTGTGTGTGTGTATTATATATATATATATATATATATATATATATATATATATATCATTATATATATATATATATTATATCCCTCCATATATATATATATATATATACACATTAATTTTATGTATGGTTGACCTCTGATGAAAAGAATGCATATTCATTCTTGACTGTATATAATAAACAGCAGTAAGTTGAACTTGTATCATCACGTTTATTAAAAAATAGAATAAACTTTGACCATTTACAAATAAAAATTTATAGAGTCACATAGACCTATACATATTGCAAGTAAAGAGTGACATTTAGCAGAACTATGGTGTTTTCTCTTTGTTTAAGGTATGTGACTGGGTCCTCTTTAAGAAATGCTGTGTTATAACATTATTTTCTCTTAAGACATTGTTTTGACAGTATCTTCTCTAAGCAAACTATCTATATTTAAGCTTAACGGGTTTTCATGAAGGTTGCTTGAGAGATGGTTGCGCGTTGCTTTGGAAAGCTCTTACCTCAACATAAACTTTTGAAGATTGGCATGCTGGCTCTGAACGGATAAAAGCATCCTCAGCCATGATTTTCCTCTAGAAAAACAAAGAATAATAAGAAATGATATTCCAAAATGAACTAAAGGACTTCAAATGACTTTAAAGAGTGAGTGTGCAAATACCAAGAGAAAGTGTGACAAT
>NC_087222.1:9903864-9938705 GCF_015104395.2 Macrobrachium nipponense
CTTGGCACAGGATCCAAATAGATGCCGCTAGTTTAATTAGAATAATATTGACCTGTCACAGGGTATTCCAAATAAACTGCCTCTAGTTGTAATTAGAAACATACTTACCTGCCACTGGGTACACCAGATATATTGCTTCTAGTTGTAATTAGAAACATACTTACCTGCCCCTGGGTACACCAGATATATTGCTTCTAGTTGTAATTAGAAGCATACTTATCTGGCACAGGATACACCAAATACATGGCCTATAGTTGTAATTAGAATGATACTTACCTGGCTCAGGGTACACCAAATAGATTGCTTCTAGTTGTAATTGAAATGGTACTTACTTGGCACAGGATGCACCAAAAAGATTGCTGTCATTTCCTTTGCTTCTTCCAGTATGACATATTTGGTTCCTAGTTCATCAACCTTTCTGCCATATCCTTTATTTCCCTTAGTTCCTTTTCATTATCGTTTGATATACTAAATCACTGAATACTCCTTCCGGAATCCAGGATTCTATCTCCCCACAACTGGTCATCAGGTTTCCACCTTGCTTTTTTTGGAGAGCTTTTAGTGCCTTTGAATCTTTATCCTCCGCTCTTATTGCCTAATGAATGGCTTGTTTTTTGGCCTGCATGTGATGGTTAGGCCGATGCTTGTGTTCTTCATAGTGTCTTGTTGATGAGATTATCTTTGGTGGACTCAATTTCTCTTCGCCTTTCTCTCCAAATGCGTCTGGGGCTTCCATACTTCTGTGGCTTTCCTTTAGCTATTCATTTGTATCTATTAGCTCTTCCTTACTTTCTTCTTGTTGTCAACTTCTCCAACTATTCCTCCTTCGTAGCAGCTATCTGTTTTTTCCTAAGTTGCACCTTGAGATCCTCCCTCATCTTCCGCACTCCAAGATTCCATCCGTTCACATCTGGTTCTCTCTGGAAAGGTTTTAGGGTTGTCGCTTCGTCGTCCTCCGCTGTTACTCTTTTCTCTGAGCTTCCTTTCACCTTGGATTTCAAATCAGACGCATATGAGCTCTGAAGTCTTCAACCTTCTAAGGATCTCGGAGCTTGCATCTAGAGTCTTTGGATCCAGTGAGCCTTATAGCATTGGGTATACAGTTCATTTTTGAATCCATCTTTGTATCTTGAGTCTTTGCGTCAGCATGTGAATCTCAATTCATTATTCCTTGCTAGGTTGAACTTCACTGGGTGGCAAGACCCGGAGCCAGTCAATTCTGCCGCTTATTGCATGCTTCCCATCCTTCAAGGAAGAGATTCCAGTGGATGTGAAGCAGCAAGACAGTGGGGATGACTGTAAGCGTCTGCTGGTTTGTCAGATTGCCTAATGATTGGTTTGTTTTTGGCTTGCAGGTGATGGTTAGGTCAATGTTCGCGTTCTTCATGGTGTCTTGATGAGATTATCTTCGGGGACGTCAATTTCTCTGCACATTTCTCTCCAATTGCGTCCGTTTGGAGCTTCCGTAGGTGTGTGGCTTTCTCTCAGCTATTCACTTTATATCTATTAGCTCTTCCTTTCTTCTCCAACTATACTTCCTTCGTTGCAGCTGTCTGTTTTTTCCTAAGTCTCACTTTGTGATCCTCCTCGTCTTTCGTCTCTTTGTTTTCTGGATCTCTTAGTCTTGAAGTCCAGCCATGCCAGCTCCCTCTTTCCGTGGTTTTCGACCCATGAGTAGACGGAATAATATCATTATTTACGTAATCAATGTCCTTCAAGATTGAAAAACTATAAAACTGGTGTTTAAGATATAATCCTAAACTTATCATAAACAATTCATTTGCAGATTCTGTCTAAACTCACCTGTTGAAATTGACTAATTCATCATAATTTTATGACACCAGAACATCTAAAAAGTATCAGGCATAGCGTAAGGAAGAAAGGACTATTGTGGTAATAAAAACATGAATTGTCACATCGCGGGTGAAGTTAGTGTATGATGACAGCGGCACAAGTTGAAATAACAAGTGTTCTTAAAAGCAAATTATCCTATAATTAAAAGCATTTTAAACTTAAAAATAACTATAACTTACCATTGATTTCATTCTGGAAGATTTCATTGATATTATTGGCGGTAAACATTCTTTCTATTTTCCATAATTACTGAGAAATACCATTAATTAATTTTACAGTATTTAAAGGATTAAGACAAATGGTTATGTAATGGGATCCTAATGGTATTAATCAGTAATATTCTGCAATTGCAATGTAATGTAATATTCGTCATTGGCGGAAACAGTAAGCTGCCTTTTATCCATTTCGAAAGGATGATCAATTTGTCTTACAAACATATCTTTAGGCTATAGCATTGTTTTTCATTAACCTTGGTTTGATGGCAACATTGGGTTATGTCAAGGACATTGAAATATATTGCAACTTCTCAAGAATTTGTGATTGATCAGAATGCCAATATATTGCATTTTATCCAGCTAGAATGAAAAGTTTGTTTTCCAAGGAAAAAATCCTAAGGTTACAGCCTTGCTATGATATAGTATATTGGCGAAGTATGCTTTGCTTCAAATATTGTTATTGCAAGAAAAGAACGATAGGATGCAACTTCCTATGAATATTGAATATAAGTAGCACATTAATTTGTATTGTATCAACTTTGAAGGAGAAATCAGTTTGGCTTCTAAAAAAAATTCCAAAAGCTTTATCTTAGTATTTCGATAAATTATACCGTGCTTGCATTACTGGACTAATGCACTAAAGTTGCAATATACTCCAATTTTCGAAAACATTTTCTGCATAAATGATAAATCGATTCCCTGCCCCCATTTTTTTTTTATTTATTTATTTTTCAGCTCGAAGGAAAAACTAGTTCGTAGTTGAATGGGAAACAGACAACAAAATTCATTTTCTTGATGTTTTAATAATCAGAGACATGGCAGAATACAAATTTACCAATTACAGAAAACCAACGTTCTCACTTTCATACATTCACTACTTTAACTATCACGACATTGCTATCAAGATAGGTGTAGCCAGCAACCTGTTCTTAAGAGCCTTACGAATTTGTTCCCCAGATTTCCTGGAAAAAGAATTTGAACTAATTCGTAAGCAACTTTCGTCTTTAAAGTATCCTGACCATATAATTGAGAAAGCAACTCACAAAGCAAACATAATTTTCTACCGACCCCCTCAAAACAAGACCAAAGAGACACCCAAAAATAAAATAAAAATTCCTCACCTGGACAGCATTAAGACAGTGACTCAGACCCTCGGAAAATCTAACCCTTTTGCATTTACTTACCCAAACACCTTAGCCAAATCCCTGATTAACGTCCAACAAAAGACATCCCCAAGGAAAACAGGAGTTTATGAAATCCCATGCCAGGACTGTGACCAATCTTACATCGGATTTACAGGAAAATCACTTTCCCAGAGATTAATACAACACAAACGGTCAGTTAGGTATGGACAACAGAACTCAGTTATTTTCAACCATATAAATGAACATAACCATAGCATAAACTGGAATTTGTCACATATAATTTATAGCAGCAACTGCCGGTACAAGAGTCAAATGATGGAATCGGCCTTAATAAAAGAGAGGCAGGTAATGAACATCTCAAAAGGAGCATGGGTTTCTGATGTGATCGACAAGGTTTTCATTCAACCAACACTTAAGAAGATTAAAGGAAGATTATCAGCGGGGGTGACCTAAATTGGCTTACCTGTGGATGGATTTCTTGGTATAAATACCACCTTTTCTGTAAACTTTTCTCATTCATATACCTGAAGAGAGAGACAGCAGTCTCTGAAATATAGTACTTTTCTCTCTATATTTTGGCGTTTATATGGACTCCTTTTATTAAATGGAATTCTGTTTTAACAGAACATTTTTTATCAGTCATATATATATATATATATATATATATATATATATATATATATATATATATATATATTTATATGTATATTTATTTATAAGGGTTTACATTAAAATAAGAATGTATGTAAACATTCTGTAGAATAATGCATGTAAACATGAATCAGGCCATAGGCCAAGGAGGTCATGCAGGAAAGATTGTCCGAAATCCAAGTGTGTGAACACCTTATATCAGCAGTATCTATGTAGGACATAAACACATCAACAATGCCTTCTCTGGGAAACCGTTTTTGACTCCCACGAGACAACAAGGCATACGTGACTAACCTCATTAAGTATGTTAGTTCATATGTCTGTATATTGAGCAGGTTGCTTGCCTATGATTTGTAAACGAATTGTATCTCAGACTTCCTTTACCACTCTTAGTTTTAAAACATCTATTCAGAACCCTTCTCTGCATCTATCTCGCGATGTAAGCTAGAAGAATATATCCTAATTTTGTACTTTGTGTTTCCACGACTTAACCTCTACACAAGAAAGAAGTAGGAATTGAAATATAAGAGAATATCTTCACAGTCAACGGAGACATAACTAAGAATGGATGGAGTGATACCAACCGACGTTTGCTATGCAAACCAAAAGTACAACTATGTGGCTCATCTGTAAATACGATGGAGTCACTTACATATATTCTTATATATCTATCTATCTATCTATATATCTATATATATATATATATATATATATATATAATATATATTATAATATATATATATATATATATATAGATAGATAGATAGATAGATATATAAGTATATATGTAAAGTGACTCCATCGTATTTACAGATGAGCCACATAGTTGTACTTTTGGTTTGCATAGCAAACGTCGGTTGGCGGTACACACACAATCTATCTATCTATCTATCTATCTATCTATCTATCTATCTATCTATCTATATATATATATAGATAGATAGATAGATAGATAGACTAGATAGATATCTCTGTGTGTGTACCGCCTTCCAACGCCACCTTCTGAACGAGGCTGATAATCGTCTTAAAGACACCTTGTGGCTGTCGTCACAATATAAGGGACAGGGTACATTGAGAAATGTCCTAAGAACTAATCGTCCGCTTTAGCTTTTTTAATGGCGGGACCATGCCATTTTTTTTTATTCTAACCTTAAATGATAAGATTTTAATACTGGAGAAGTTAGAGGCGTATACCATTTCTCGACGATCTTATATTTCCTTGATCTAATTGATCCTTAGAATGACCGTCATTCATGAAAACCTGGGTGGCCCTGTTGAGATATTTATTTGCGGAGTGCTGTGAAGGGCAGTGTGGAAGAGAGAGCCCTTTCGACAAAAGCAGTCATGGCACTGAGCTTCAGTGAACTTTCAGGTGTCTCATCCCGAACGTGAATGCAGAGTTCAAGTTGGATCCCTTCGTTGGCACTTCCGTCTCCAAATGCCCCAAAGGAACGAAAGTTGTTTTCCGTCTTTTCATGAGGCCAGTTTCTTCGTCTCCCACAAACAAATTTGGTGCATCTTAAAATTTGTTGAAGCCGTCATGTGATGAACTGCATCAAAACTTTATCCGTTACTTTTTAATTTTTCTGTGTTATATGTTTTATTTCATTACACTATGGATTGTTAAGAAAACAAAAACCTCTCCATTAATAATAATAATAATAATAATAATAATAATAATAATAATAATAATAATAATAATAATAATAATAATATATTATTTTTACCTAGAGGAGACAAACACCATCCCCCACCAACAGAAAGGCTGCAGAAGGAAGTGTAGGGGCACAAAAGACCAGCTCCTCATAGACAAAATGGTAATGAAGAACAGTAGGAGAAGGAAAACCAACCTAAGCATGGCATGGATAGACTATAAGAAAGCCTTCGACATGATACCACACACATGGCTAATAGAATGCCTGAAAATATATGGGGCAGAGGAAAATACCACCAGCTTCCTCAAAAATACAATGCGCAACTGGAATACAATACTTACAAGCTCTGGAATAAGACTAGCAGAGGTTAATATCAGGAGAGGGATCTTCCAGGGCGACTCACTGTCCCCACTACTCTTCGTAGTAAGCCATGATTCCCTTGACGAAAGTACTACAGAAGATGGATGCCGGTACCAACTCAAGAAAAGAGGCAACAGAATCAACCATCTGATGTTCATGGACGACATCAAGCTGTATGGTAAGAGCATCAAGGAAATAGATACCCTAATCCAGACTGTAAGGATTGTATCTGGGGGACATCAGGATGGAGTTTGGATAGAAAAATGCGCCTTAGTCAACATACAAAAAGGCAAAAGTAACGAGAACTGAAGGGATGTATTTGGGGACAATAAGGGGGGGGGGGAATGGAGTTTGGAATAGAAAAAAATGCGCCTTAGGTAACATTACAAAAAGGCAAAGTAAACGAAAGAAAGGGATAAAAGCTACCAGATTTGAGCAATATCAAACACATAGATGAGACAGGATACAAATACCTGGGAATAATGGAAGGAGGAGATATAAAACACCAAGAGATGAAGGACACGAGGGGCATGGGGAAAAGAATATATGCAGAGACTCAAGGCGATACTCAAGTCAAAACTCAACGCCGGAAATATGATAAAAGCCATAAACACATGGGCAGTGCCAGTAATCAGATACAGCGCAGGGAATAGTGGAATGGACGAAGGCAGAACTCCGCAGCATAGATCAGAAAACCAGGAAACATATGACAATACACAAAGCACTACACCCAAGAGCAAATACGGACAGAATATACATAACACGAAAGGAAGGAGGGGAGAGGACTACTCAGTATAGAGGACTGCGTCAACATCGAAAACAGAGCACTGGCGGGGCAATATCTGAAAACCAGTGAAGACGAGTGGCTAAAGAGTGCATGGGAAGAAGGACTAATAAAAGCAGACGAAGACCCAGAAATATACAGAGACAGGAGAAAGACAGAAAGAACAGAGGACTGCACAACAAACCAATGCACGGACAATACATGAGACAGACTAAAGAACTAGCCAGCGATGACAATTGGCAATGGCTACAGAGGGGAGAGCTAAAGAAGGAAACAGAAGGAATGATAACAGCGGCACAAGATCAGGCCCTAAGAACCAGATATGTTCAAAGTACGATAGACGGAAATAACATCTCTCCCATATGTAGGAAGTGCAATACGAAAAGTGAAACCATAAACCACATAGCAAGTGAATGCCCGGCACTTGCACAGAACCAGTACAAAAAGAGGCATGATTCAGTAGCAAAAGCCCTCCACTGGAGCCTGTGCAAGAAACATCAGCTACCACCTGCAGTAATAAGTGGTACGAGCACCAACCTGAGGGAGTGATAGGAAAAACGATCAAGCAAAGATCCTCTGGGTCAGAACGGATAGGGTGATACGTGCAAACAGACCAGACGTGACGTTGATTGACAAGGTCAAGAAGAAAGTATCACTCATTGATGTCGCAATACCATGGGACACCAGAGTTGAAGAGAAAGAGAGGGAAAAAAAATTGGATAAGTATCAAGATCTGAAAATATAAGAAGGATATGGGATATACCAGTGGAAATCGTACCCATAATCATAGGAGCACTAGGCACGATCCCAAGATCCCTGAAAAGGAATCTAGAAAAAACTAGAGGCTGAAGGTAGCTCCGGGCCTCATGCAGAAGAGTGTGATCCTAGAAACGGCACACATAGTAAGAAGAGTGATGGGACTCCTAAGGAGGCAGGATGCAACCCGGAACCCCACACTATAAATACCACCCAGTCGAATTGGAGGACTGTGATAGAGCAAAAAAAAAAAAAAAAAAAAAAAAAAAAAAAAAAAAAAAATAATAATAATAATAATAATAATATAATAGTTTATTAAAAGTAATGGCTACTTCAGCAGCGTTGCACTTGTAGAGGTTCTTCTCTATTTTGCGAATAGCGGCTTTTTCCGTGCTACTTAAATAGGCTAGTAGAGCAACTATAGAGGTCATTATCAAATACAGTGTCAAAATAGGTGTATGTATTTGAATTTTACAGATACTATGATACCATAGTCGTCAAAGTCATTAACGATTTTCTCTCTCTCTCTCTCTCTCTCTCTCTCTCTCTGTCTCTCTCTCTCTTTCTTAAAGTGAGCTTCATCTGGAGCTGCCAGACATCCTCGGGCTGGGGGAAGCTGAGGGTGGACTGATCGTGGTTGTCGGTTTGTCCCTTCCTCCTTATTATTTGGTTGGGGTTGACGGCAAAGCAGGGGGTTCTGCCCCATGCTGATCTCCTATTGGCTGGTGGCGGTGAGTCTTCGTTTTCATTGGTGGCTTGAGCCAGGTCTCAAGTCACTTTCTCCGAGTCGAAGGTTGCGATGCTGCAGATCCTGCAGCCGCCTAGACCTCCTGAGCGGCGCGGTAACATTGATGGGCGTTGCGCTACGCTGTGGAAAAATCACGGCTAAGTTTGATTTCCATTGGCTGCAGGAGTACTTCGTTCGGGGGCGTTGTCTTCCGTGGAGTTGTCGTGATCGGTGGTGTCATTGTTAGTGGCAGGTCTTCTCATACTCGTAGGGAGGAGAAATTCTTCCTGCCTCGTATTCAGTGTAGGTTTTATTTGCTGGATGAGAAGCGCCTCCAGCAGGCGCAACCGATGGGCATCAGGGGCCTTCCCGATGACCTTCATGTTCTGTATGATGACATCCTGGGAGATGGCCGCTTGATGTTTGGTGCGGGCATGATTCTTGATAGCCCCCTCTTGGGCGTGGCATGAGAGTCTCTTTGACAGGTGCATGGTAGTCATACATACGTAAGCGCCGCTGCATTTGCGGACTGGGCATGTATACTGGTACACTACATGTGTCTTCTACAAGGGGTCTCGTACCTGTGGAGAGGGGTATTTTTCATAATAAGGTTGCGCGTCCTCCGATTCTGGTAATATATGATTAGGTCGATAAAGAGAGAGAGAGAGAGAGAGAGAATCGTTAATGACATTGATGACTATGGTATCATAGTTTATCTGTAAAATTCAAATATATCCACCTATTTCAACACTGTATTTGATAATGACCTCTATAGGTACTCTACTAGCCTGTTTAAGTAGCACGGAAAAAGCCGCTATTTGCAAAATAGAGAAGAATCTCTACAAGTGTAACGCTGCTGAAGTAGCCATTACTTTTAATAAAGTATGCTTGAGAGAGGGTTTGCTTCCTAAGTACAATAATAATAATAATAATAATAATAATAATAATAATAGTAATAATAATGGTAAAAGTTAAAAGACCTTTCTTTTGGTTTTAGGAAAATACTGTTAAAGAGACGCAGATTTAAGTGAGTTGATATATATATATATATATATATATATATATATATATATATATATATATGTATAATTATATAATTATATATATATATATATATTATATTATATATATATTATATATATATATATATATTTTTTTTTTTTTTTTTTTTTCTTATAATCCGCTTCTCTGGCTCAGCGATGTATCTGAGTAAATAGCCAATATTCATATTGGGAATTTCTACAAATGATAAAAATGCTGAAAGCGATCTTTTATTTGATTAAAACAGGATTCTGGCATACTGGTATTATTAACAGCATAGGATCTCAGGTCCAAGTAAAGCAGCGGTCATAATTAGTGCCGGTACTATTCCAACGGCGTAGTTCCATTCCAGACTGGGGTCGTCTTTGGGTTACAGCTGGCGTTGATGCTGGTATAGTTGGTATTCACGTTAGGTTTCGACCTCCTCGCAGGTAGTAGGAGGACTGTAGCAAAAGAGTCTGCGTGTCGGTATTTATAGCGGCTCTCATTGGAGAGTGTAAACATTATTATCTCAAGAAATGACTAATTCAGTCCTCAGCCATACGGTTTCAGAATGAGGCCATTCAAGACTGAAATTATCAATTATATATTTTGCATAATGGCTGAAAAAGACATTAAATCATAAAAATCAAATACCAGCCTTTCACAGACCAGACAGGGACCATTAGGCCTAGCCAAACCAAACATTTATTTTACATTTTTATTTTATATCTTGATTATGATAAATGTACCAAATATAAAAAAATAATTTGCTTTTAACGCTGTATACACATAACATGTAAGCCTACAATTTTGAGTGCTAAAATAAAACCTTCAGACCGAAAAAAATTGTTAGACCGAGTTACAACAAAAAATGAATACCACAATTATTAAAGAAGAAACAGAAAAGAACGATAATAATTTTAATTTCCTTTGAACAATGTTATCTAGCTAGCCTTTTGTAATATACATTATGGAGTGACTCGGTTTTTTGTTTAAGAGTTAGCCAGTCGTGTGCAGGAAAAGGATCTTGCTTTAGAACAACCTTTAACCAATTAAGAGAAACTTAGTCTATCACTATAGTAGTCATGCACCTGCGCGGCCAGCTCAATAGTTGCCAGATACCGTTTGCTGAATATTTCCATATTATATATACCTGCTGCCTAAGGCAACTGATGCAATACTTTATAACATGACTGTACCTGGCGCAACCTGAAAACAATTCTCAAATATGGGGAATATAAGTACAGGCTTATTAAAGTAGATGGATCAATTGATCCAATAATGACAGATTTGCCTTCAGCTCCTCCAGAACTACTGATAAACATAGAATGTAGCTGTAAAGTAAACGTGTGTGTTTCATGTAGCTCTTCTACAAAGCTTCTACCTTGTAAAGTTCGCTATATGTGTCGTAGGGAGTGCAGTAACTGTGCTAACATTAAAGTCTATATAAATAATGATTATGATGATTGATGGATGATGATTGATGGATGAGGAGGGGAGGAGGAGGCAGGATTTTGTGAGGATTTGTAAGCAGGCCCCTTGCGATATTGTCTACAGCAACAGGTCCTCTGTTATTATTTTTGTATTGTATGAATAATGCTTCCATTATATATTAGGACTGATAATATTACAGGTGCTAATGATCAGCATTTATGGATTCAGGAAAGACACAGGCAACTGATACAAAATGAAAATGCAAAAATACTTTTTTTTCTAGTTTATTCCAAATGTATCAATTTTCTGTGAACAGTCTAATTGTGTACTTTGTTACTATTTTTGTATAAATATGGGTTGATCAGCAGGTAAGAATAAGAAAACATATTGGTTTAAAATGAAAAGGCATATCATATTTAAAAAAAAAAAATTTAAGCACCAACCTTAAGTAATTGAAGTATTAGTCTGGTAAAAAGTTATTTCTCATTTTGGGTGGTGGCCATTTTCCTTATTTCTAAAGTCTATGGTTGCATAATGCTGATATTGGTTGATTTTTTTTTTTTTTTTTTTGTTTTTTTTTTTTTTTTTTTTTGGGGTGGGAGTGACACATTGAAACGCATATAAAAATGCTTGTTATTCTAAATACCTGGGTATTTGTCAATTTTTACTGGCCTAATTATTGATGTTAAAGATATAATCCTAATATTCATCATAGACAGAATAAAACAAACAGATTCTTCTTCAACTCATCTGCTGAAACTGATAAATTAATTCATCATAATTTTATCATACCAATATGTCAGAAAAGCATTGGAAAATGTATAAAGATGGGAAGAATATAATGGTAATGAAAACATGAACAGCAACAGAGTGGTTGGATTGTAGTATATGAAGAAGAAACACCTATTTGAATAATATATCTCTTTTTTTAACAAATTACACCAAAATAATAAAAAAAAAACATTCAAGTTGAAAATATAGATTGCTAGTTCCGACAACTCTGTTTTACTGCTCTTAGAAGTAAAGGTCTCGCCAAGTTTTACTCTGAAAACTAATACATACAATTTACCTTATTTTTTGTAGTCGGGAACGTGGGAAATACCATGAAAATAAACTCATAAATAAGAGGAATGACTTATCGTTATTTACATACTCAATATCCTTCAAGATTAACTAACCATATTTGGTGTTTAAGATATAATCCTAAAACTCATAAAAAGAGCGAATACTGATTCTTCCTAAACTCATCTGATGAAATTGATGACTAATTGAACAAATTCTCTGATACCATAATATCAGAAAAGTATCAGGCAATGTATAAGGAAGGAAGGACTATTGTGACAATAAAAACATGAATTGTCACATAGCAGTTAAAGTTAATATATGATGACAGAAACACATGTTGGCACAATAAGTTTTGTCTACAGATAATTACACCAAAATTAAAAACATTTTGTGTAACTCATCATTCATTTCATTCTGAAAGTATTCACTGATATTATTTACGCCAATTTTTGTTATAAATACTGAAAATTACCTTTCATTCATTTTACAATATTTAAAGGATTAAGGAATAACTGCTTTGATAAATGGAGCCTAATGGTATAGACGGAACAATAAGCTTCATTTTATCCATTCCGGAAGATCTATTTGGCTTACAAACAAATGTTCAGGGTATAGCATTGCTTTTAATGAATCTTGGTATGTTTGTATCATTGGCTTATGGGAAGGACGTTGAAATATATTGCAAATTCTCAAGAATGTGAGATCAGAATGCCAATAGATTGTGTTTTATCTAGTCTGAAGGAAAAGGTATTTTGGCAAGGAAAAAGATCCAAAGGCTATAGCCTTGCTACATTGGCGAAGTATACCTTGCTTGAAACTGCTATTGAAAGAAAAGAACGATAGGATGCAACTTCATATGAGTACTTGATATTAGTAGCACATTAATTTGTATAGTATCAATTTTGCAAGAGAAATCTTTCTAAATTAAAAAAAAAATGCCAAAAGTTACATCCTTATTATTTTGATGAATTATGCCTGGCTTTCAATAATGCAATAACGTTGCAATATACTAAAGTTTCCACCACATTTTTTTGTGGAACAGACCAATTGGCTTTTTTTTTTCTTTTTTCTTTTTTTTTGAAGAAAAAGCTGACTCGTTCCCCAAAAACATTTTAATTGTCTTGCTGTTTTGAATTTTATCTGTTTGCTTGCAACCTTCCCGTACTACATGCAAATTGCAATATATTTGTCATTCGAGACCCAGTACACTGTCTTTTGTGCAGTTAGAATCTTAAAAAGTTGGTTTTGAATTCCCAAATTACAATAGACTATATTTTATGCAATTTCAAGTAAAAGTTGTTGATTTCTAAAAAAAAAAAAAAAAAAAAAAATATAGACTTGTTATTTTCTGGAATTTATGTTTTCTTGCAACATTTTTAGTATTACAAATCTATTTAAATATACGCCAATTATGCATGACCGCAAGCGAATTAAGGACCAATAGACTTTATTTATAGAATTTTTTCCAATTCTAGAAAAAATCCGTAGAACTATCCCATCTGTGTTGACGAATTGTTCCTTGTTGTCAACATTGTCGTATTGCAAACAAATGGCAAAATATTGAGACTTGCACGCATTCATTAGTAGAAGTCCAATAAGCATCATTTTATCTTTTTAAGATGAAAGACTATTGTGTTCCCTGTACAGTTCCTGAGGCTATATATAACTTGCTACTTTGACGAATTTTACGTTGCTTGCAACATTACTGTATTGGTGTTGCTATTAGCATATTACACATTATAATTAGTGGGAATATTTATTGTATACAAGCCTTAAGCAAAAGTGATTCTGGAATTACATGATTGCATGACCTGTCCACTACTTTCCTAATGTAATTATTTGGGTCTAAATATAGTATTTGACCAATAGTCTTGATTTTGTTTCATATACATAAGTTATGCTTCAGTTTGAGTCAGTTTCAGTCTCCTGACTAAACCAACGAAAATTGGGAATTTACCACAAATTAAGTAATGAAATAGCAAGTCGTTAACGCCATCTTTTGGCCACCTAAGAAAATCAGCTCAAATGGACAAGTGCATTTTTATGCTGGGTGAGGAAACTAGTTAAGATTATTCTTAGTCCCATCTTTTTCTCATAATTTAAAAAGATGAGTCTATTGGGATATCTAAATTCAACTTCGTTTCGCAATGAGCTTTTCATATAAATGAAAAATAACCCAAAATTCGACGTAAAGGAAGACGATAAAAATCAACTTGCCTACAGTTCTCCCCAATAGTGAAAATGCCACCGACCGTCATAGACGAAATGAAGTTCCAGGCATACCAGCAAAATTAAATGTAAAATCGTATTTTGGACAAAAACACCGCATTTCTGATTATATAATGATCAAATCAGAAGTGATTTACTTAAATTCGGGTTCTGTCCTGACTTCAAACTATGTGAAATAACAAACTATCTTTAATTCATCTGCTTTAAACTCTATATAGATTGACAGTTCCGACAATCTAAGTATACCAACATAAAGAAATTCAACATATCGGATTTTTGACAAGAATATTTTAGTTCTGACCGTAAAATAATGTTACTGCGGGGGATTGGAAATTCCCACAATCCTGCAGTGCCTGTTTATGGAAGATTCAGACCAAATATCTACAGGGAAACAATTGCTGTTTTCTATTTTTTTTCAGTTGGAGATAGTACGAAAATAAACCTAAACATGAGGTATCTTTGTTTACATACAAAATATCCTTCAAGAATGACAAACCATATTTTCAAAATTTAAAATGTGTATGAGAACACATATATTGTTACGTCAGTCACTTTCAATGTCGTGTTTGCTTGCATGATTCTTAATTCATTCATTCGACAGACGTCAATCTAGGAAGACCAATCCTCTGAAACTAAGGCAATAAGAAAATTGGTGGTATTATAGTGTGGGGTTCCAGGTTGCATCCTGCCTCCTTAGGAATCCATCCTTATTTCTTACTATGTACACCGTTTCTAGGATCACACACTTCTGCATGAGTCCTGGAGCTACTTCAGCCTCTAGTTTTTCTAGATTCCTTTTCAGGGATTTTGGGATCGTGCCTAGTGCTCCTATGATTATGGGTACGATTTCCACTGGCATATCCCATATCCTTCTTATTTCTATTTTCAGATCTTGATACTTATCTATTTTTGCTCCCTTTCAACTCTGGTGTCCCATGGTATTGCGACATCAGTCAGTGATACTGCTTGATTTTGTCAATCAACGCGACGCGTCTGGTCTATTTGCAAGTATCACCCTATCCGTTCTGATACCCTAGTCCCAGAGGATCTTAGCCTGATCGTTTCTATCACTCCTGCAGGTTGGTTGGTGCTCGTACCACTTATTACTTACTGCAAGGTGGCTGGTGTTTCTTTGCCACTAAATCATGGCTCTTTTTGTACTGGTTCTGTGTATGTACCGGACATTCGCTTGCTATGCGGTTTATGGTCTCGTTTTTCTTATTGTACTTCTTGCATATGGGTGAGATGTTATTTCCGTCTATCGTTCTTTGAATATATCTGGTTTTTAGAGCCTGATCTTGTGCCGCTGTTATAATTCCATCTGTTTCCTTCTTTAGCTCTCCCCTCTGTAGCCATTGCTATGTTTCATCGCTGGTCAGTTCTTTATTATTATTATTATTATTATTATTATTATTTATTATTATTGTATGCTGGAAACAGACCTTCTTTCAAACAAGTTTTATTAAAAATAATGGCAGAATTCACAGAATTGATTTTGCACAATATTCTTTCAATTCTCCTTATGATTTGCTTTTCTGGCACGCTGGTATTATAAAGCAGCTGTCCAATGTTCATCGTGCTGTAGGTCGTCAACGGAAATTTCGGGCAGGCTGGTGTTATCAAAAGCAAACTGGTTATCAGGGACAGGCTGGGGTCGTCAACAGGTATACAGGTGCGTTTCGTAAGTCGGGAACAGGCCGTAGTCGTCAGGGGTCTATCCGGTATTTCTTGTTATTCCTTCTTTTCTGGTTTTTAAAAGGCATCTACATGTTTCGGCCACCTCGTTTGGCCATCTTCGGGACGGGATCGCAGAGTGCAATGGTCTGTGTCAGATGTATTCACGCTATTTATTGCATTCGGTTGGCTTGAAGAAACGGGTACCTCACTTTTCATTGGGCAATACCTGTGACGTCACGAGCGATGTCATCAGGGGGCCCGTTGCTGGTTGGCTGTCCTCTTCGTGGGCGGAGCCTCATCCTTATTGGTGATGGTGGAGGTCCCCTCGAAGGGCGTGCTACCAGGTCGTCCTCAGGACGAGAGCTTGAGCTGCGATCACCCTCAGGGTTACTAGGGACGTCCTCAGGATGAGAGCTAACGCTTCTATCATCCTCAGGATCCCTCTGGTGCGATGGTCGTTGTGGGGCGGTGTCTGCTGCTCTCCTGACGGCGGTGGGGAGGAGGAAGGTCTCCTGTGTGATGTTCAAACTGGGCTTCTCCCTCCCGATGTGCAGCGCTTCTAAGATTCGCAAACGACGTAGATCGGGTGCTTGGTCGATAACCTCGAAGTTACCGACGATGTCGCTGCGTCGGATTCTTTTATTATGGGCAGTCCTTGCATGATTAAATACTGCTCCTTCCTGCGCGTGACAGGAGATCCTCTTGGAGAGGCGCATTGACGTCATCCCGATGTAAGTTCCGAGGCATCCTCGGATTGGGCACGTGTATCTGTAAATGACGTTCGTCCTCTTCAAGGGATCCTGCAACGGTGCGGGGTTATTTTTCATAACAAGACTGCATGTCTTTTACTTGTATAAAATATGATCAAGTTGATCTGCTTGTTGTTGTCGGTCGGGGAAACGTGATTCCTGATTATTTCCCGTAGGGCTCGCTCGTCTTCTTTATATCGCCGATGGAAGGTGCCCTTGTAGAAAAAATTCATTTTCTGCTGGGGGTCTGGGCGGGGTTCCTGTAGGTACCAATTTTCCATGCTCTTCCTGAAGACGTTCTGGATGCTTCGGTTGGTGTGTCCGTTGTTTACTAGGACCTGGGCTGCTCGTTCCATCTCCTTATGGGTGTCTGCCCATGTTGAACAATGGGAAAGAGCTCTCCTGACGTAGGCGCTGATGGTGGTGTCCTTATAGCGTTGCTACACTAGCAGCAACGCCCTCCCAACACCAGTGCAGCACCATCAAGACATCGTTGACTGCCTGAAACGTATGGAGGAGAAAGACGCCCTGAAGAAACAGAAGACCATTACAAGAAAACTAATTAACCTTAATGGAGGTAAAATACGCCTGCCGCAAGAACATGACAAATATATTAACCTGACCACCTACACCCCATCCCCTGAAGAAGAGGACATACTCAAGAAAGGCCTGAATTGCCACTTCATCTCTCGCCCCCGTCCCCTTAATAAAAGGATGGAGATAGAATATCTTACGGAGACGATACTGAAACAAGAAAGCCTTGGGAATGTACACACCACCGACGCCCTTCAACCTCTCCTCTTAGCAGAAGCCCTTACAGACCGAGGAACTTATAAAAGTGACATCGTCGATCGCCGTCTGCGGGATGCTGCTAAAAGCCTGAGAGAAAACGAAGACATCACCGTCAGGAGAGCCGACAAGACCGCAGCCCTAGTACTTATCAAGACTACCGAATATAGACAAAAAAACGACGAGATCCTCGCCGATACCACTAAGTTTCGACGCATTACTAAGAACCCCGTAGACGACATTAAACGCGAAGCCAATAGAATCATAGAAACTGTCAACGCAGCCACTAACACCTTACACCTATCTAGTATTTCTGGAGATTACAACCTCGGATACATCTTTCCTGAAATCTGTCTACTACATTTCAGCACTTCAAAAAGTTTATTGTAAGAGGCCGCGTATCACTACGAACACAGTCTCTCTGCACTTATCATCTTATCAAGAAAGAGTAGCCAGAATAGCTAAGAATTTAAAAACCAGAACGTTTTATACAGCCATTAGATTTACTTGACTATTCCATTATCACTGACTTGACAGTTAGTGCAAAAGCAAATCTCTGTCAAATATATAGTCTTCAGTTAAAGAAAAGTCAAGATACAAACTGTTCTCTCTAGGGATAAATATGCCAACAGAGACAGCAGTTATTCACTCCAGGGCCAAACATTACATTACCTTTGGATTATTTTAAATTTAGCCATAAATCAAAGTCCCATTCAAGTGTTTTGTCCAGGAAAACTGATGTGCCGATTGTGTCTGTCCGTCACTGCTTTTTTCTTTTCTTTCTTTTCTGTCCGCCCTCAGGCTGAGGCTAGAGGGCAACAAATTGGTATTGTTAATCCTCTCCACTCTAATAATTAAACGTAACGCGTTTCAGCTGTCTAGCCCAGTAGTTTGTATTTCATTTAAGGTTAAATGTAGCCATAATAGCGTGTCTAGCAACGATATAGCCCAGGCCACCACCTGGCCGTGGTTAAAGTCTCAGGAGACACTGCTCTTACAGCATTATAACAGGACCACAGAAAGATAAATCTGTTTTCGGTGGCCTTAATGATACGATGTACAGGAAACTGGACTGCGCAGAAGAAATTTCGGCCTCGGCGCATTTTCTACCTGTTTAAGTTTAAGCTGAATAATAATATCATATCATCCTTTTAAGAGCACAGTGATCACTCGGTAGATAATACACATGAGGTTGGTGGTATTGTATATTATAAATCTGGGAGAAGTTCGATTAAACAAATGGAACTCGAAAGTGGATTCAAATAAAAGGCTGGTAGTAGAGAATGGCCTTAAGGTTTACGGTAAGCTTAAATTTTTGTGAAATGAATAATAAGAGCATTTAATTCTATGATAAAGGTCATTTCCGTATATTAGGGGGTATTTTTTTCATACCCTTACCAATCTTAGAAATTCTATAGCATGAGGAGAGAAATTCAAATCCTATTCAAGTTAAAAGCACCAAGACAATACCGTCGATTGGCGAAGCAATTTGTCCTTTCATTCGCAGAGGTGAAGACGTCACTTCCAATTCCCGGCCTTTTATGTGCTCGGTGGAAGGGGGAATTCTCAGCTCGTTCAAATCTTAAGATTATTTCTATTCTTGACTCCCAAAATGTCTGTTCATCTTTTTTTTATCTTTTGGGACATTTTAATCTTCTTCATTTAAAGAAACTTTACTCCAAGCTTAGTTTGGCTCTTATTACCTATGTATTTTTTTTTATTCGAACAAGCATAAATTCTAATCAATATGGTCAAATAAAATTACTAATGAAATATCAGTTCCGTATATGTTAGCGTGATATCCATAAGTGACGTCTAAATTATTGACACTCAAATATAGACTGGCTACTAATAGCGTCAGTTAACTTTAAAATATTACCTACATAATCAGTAACCTGAGATAAACTTCACTGAACATAACTTATCTTATATGGGATGAATATTTTACTTGAAACTTACCTAGAAAAATGATTCATTTTCCTCGATGATATTGAACGTGATTTACTTGTAAATATCTATAAAAAATTATTTTCAATATTGTTTTGATATCAAGTCCAGGATATTATAATCAAACGAACCACAGGAGGAAAAGAGCAGGATGGTGCCTGGATCTGTAAGATCATTACAGACAGCGATGTGTTACTTCCTCTTCGTTTATCTTAAATATCCCTCCAATGATTAAACTATAACACGTTCTCAGGTGTGTGTGTGTGTGTGTGTGTGTGTGTGTGTGTGTGTGTGTGTGTGTGAATGGGAGAGTACGTTGTTTATCAAACTAGAGTTCTGTATTGAGCTGCCTCTTTTCAACCTCTGAAGAAATAATAGTATGGCCATATAAGATATTGTATATACATATCCTCTCATCTTTTAGGATAATTCTTTTTTCTTTTCATTGAATTTTTGCTCTTAGATATACCATTGCCTTCGAATTTTTAGTGAAAAATAATATATTCCAACTCATAGCCATACTGGGGTAAAAGTAATGACACAATTGTTATTATCTTCAGTGTTTTAAGTGACCTCGGTTCATTGTCTTGTACTCATAGACAATATTTGGCCTTGATTTCAAGATTGGTTCTGTTTCGGGGTTGATATGTTAGTGTTGCATGTACTAAAATGGACGTAGACAGCAATTCGTCTACCTATTGTTGCAATTATAATATTAGTTCATATGTTCATAAATAATAATAAATTTTTTTCTGTAATTTATTTAGATATACATCAACGTTGCCGAAATTAGTAAATTCATTAATAGAAGCAATGTAAATAGATAAAACGAGAAATATCTTTGCTTACGGAGTTTAAAACTAGAAGTAGTCACAGCATTAAATTCTTATGAAAAGCCAGGGGAAAAAAATCAATTCTACTTTGAAGCTGAATATCACGACTGGACGATTCAGTTAAGTAATCAAGTAAATAATGAAGTGAATCACTTCAAAATCTTCGTGATTCTACCCATTCCAGCATCCCTTCTAACCAGAGCCCTTCCGGTTATTTCTCTTCTGTTAGCTAATTAAAGCGGACAAAGACGGAGTCTCCCATCACTTGTTCCGATAACTTGTTACATAGAAAACGTCTTCTGAATCACTGTTGTGCCGTGCATGAACTTTCGTACAATACTGCTTTCACTGTCTCTTTGAAACAGTTACGCTGCGCTTCATGGTTTTGTTAAGCCTTATTCTCTGTTTGGTCAGCCCACGGTCTGGACCGTGGGTCAGCCAAACATATTTTTTTTCCGACAAATAGAATTTCTACAAAATTTCATCCCTGTCTTCTTCCACTTACAGCTACAACCAAGATTTTTTCAAAGTTTACGAATTACAGTGCATCCCATAAATAAATGTACTTATCATTTAGATACATTCAACTCAGTGATTAGCATATTTCCAGTTATCAAAGTTATTTTCATTGTAAAGGAATAATTCAAAGTGAAAATCATATTTCAAAAATATAATTGAAAAATAGGCAAATAAGTACATAAGAATGCAGTGCAGTATATAAATAAAGAAAAAAAAAATGGACAAATATTTTTCTTAGATAAATGATGAGTACATTTATACATTTAATTACCTTAGATTACCCAGAACATATGAATATCATTTCTTTTTTATGATAATTTAAGCTTAATCTTGTGTCCAATATAATGTGAAGCATATGGACACACTGAAAGCAACAAAACGAAGTACAAATCATCATAAGAAATAAAAACCCATGTTATTGTTTTTCATTATTATAAGAAATTTCAAGTAGGTCATTAGGAGATTTTAAATGCAAGGTGTTGGGGAGAGCAGAAACATATAAGGAATTCTGAAAAGAAGCTAATATCGTCTTTCTTTGCCGAATCAATTTTCGTAGAATCATACCACATTCTGAATTTCATTTCCTCAAAAATTCTGCATTTGATATCGTCAGAGTAAATCGTTACCAGCAAGCTCTGGCATAAATAATTTTTGCACTTTGACTCAAAGGTAATGCGGAACTCGTTTGAATGAGGGAACTGAAGAAAAATGACTGAAAATGACTTTGGTTGTCGATGGAATCATTATTGTGAAGACCTTCATTGTAAGACCTTTTAGGATTCTTAATCATAGAACATTATTGGTCCAAGAATGAATTCTCTTCTGTTCTTTCGAAACATCAAAACTTTTACAAAACAATGTGGACAGCCTCTTTACGTATTATTCCATCACAATCAGGTGTTTCTACAAATCTTCTCGTCAGATGGTTATGCAATAACTTTTAACATCGTTTATCCGATCCATGTTCTCTTTTTCAGTAACATTAGTTCTTTTCAAGCCGTAATTGTATTGAAGGTCCAATCTTAGAAGGTATAATTACATGAATTCTCTTTGTTTCGTAAGTTTGGAATTCCCACAGAGCGCTTTAAATAGGCACTGATTTAAAAGTACTGTTTTGTGTTGTAGCAGCTAAACAGACGATACGGTATGAAATTTGTCAGCGTAACTACAACTAAAAGATACGTTATGGCAATATTTTGTAGTACTAGTGCAATAAATCAGATCACGAGTATCTCTTTAGTGGGCACTACCAGAAGTAATGGGGATTTCTTTCATTTTTTGGGAACATATTAATAACCCATAAGCCACAAATTGGCATTCATGAAAAGGACCGTGCCAGCTCCATTATCAGTAGCACCTAGTCAAACTCGTATATAAATATAAATGTTCGAATGATATTCAACGAAAAAAGCAGGTAAAAAATGAAAAAGAAAAAAAAACTTATGCAAAATAAGACAACACAATTTGCATAAATGCAGATACAAATTTTTAACTTGCAGCAAAAAAAGACAAACACGGCTTGTTTGCATTTGAGCACCTTGCTCTAGTGAAGTTTTAGGCTGCCAAGCCAAGGACTGGGCCCAGGAAGGACATTAGGTCAGTCATCGCTTAGGACAATGAAAATCGGGAGTTAGCATTGTTGGACAGCGAGTTAATAAAGATGTCAAGAAAATAAAGGTGAAGTACAAAGAGGATCTAGAGTTGGAAACGGGAGAAAACAGCACTGTTGAACTAAGCAGTAATAGTTTGGGAGGCTGGATGGGCAGGCTGGATGGGCAGTGAGGTTGAAGAGAGGAAACGGCAATAAAAATAAAGGAAAAGGCTAAAATAAATAAACAAATAAATAAAGTGTAACCTAGGAGCCGATGGAGGGTGCAAAAGCCCCATGGCAATGCTTACAGTGCTCCGTGCGAAGTGTCCTTCACTCTCTCTCCCTTATGGGCAAATGAGAATAGAGTTGGATGATAATAATAATGATAATTATAATAATAATGTTATAGCTATCGCTGCTTTCCTTTATATCCTAATAAAGTCGTCAAGAAGAAAACAATTATTTAAAAAATCAGCAAATTACAAATCAAGATATTTTTGAATTGCGGATCAAATACTTTCGTTGAATTACTGCGGAAGTTGAAGAAAAAAGTTTCACTATGAAAGATAACATATAAATATAGGTACACATAAACAATGATAATCATTAATCATTTGAATTCATATAGGATTTTGATATTGATTTATAATCGTTATGGTTATTACGAAATACTCGTACTCAGATAATTTCCGAGTATAATATCCTTTTCGTTGCATTCCTGAAATGCTGAACGCTGCTCTGAATCATTTACATGAAGAGAGAGAGAGAGAGAGAGAGAGAGAGCTCTGTGTTACATGAGTTACATGAGTAAAATAAATAAATAAAAAATAAAGATGGAGCAATTCTGGAAATGAGCAGTGTCTCTCAATCATACTCACCAATCAGTGTCATGGCCATAAAATTCCCAAGATGAGGAGTTTTTTAACATTCATTTAAGTATCTTAATATTTTGCATAATGGAAGGAAGTAGCTGAAAGAAAAACTCGGAGTCTTCTTATCTGATGGTCTCCTTTATATATCCTGAACGTATAGTAAGGTCGTTTTGTTTGAATAAAAGTATAAAGTTCTCTTTAAAAAATTGCGTATTTATCAAGGCCAGTGAAAATTTCTGGAAAGTACTCTCGGTTCAGTTTTATCTTAGTTTCTCCATCATTATTTACTCCATATTTTGTGGAAAGTGAAAAATAGAATCACACTACCTTTCGCTGGGATTCATCCTTCGTTGTCAGAGTAATTATTGACACATATTTATACACGATCATGGTTTCATCAGCGAAATCAAGTAAATGCTATTGCTCCCATTTATTCCTTCAAAAAAATATCTTTTTTTCCATTATAGTGAAAATTAACGTTCATATCTGTTCCTCAGATAATTGTTTCCCAGCAGTGAGTTCCGTTATCCCCCTCTGTGGTCATCACCAATATCATTAGTGTGGACTAGTATACCGTGTCACAATTTGCGTTTTTCTGGAATGTCACACTATGTGATTATTAGATATTTATTCTCAATTTTCATCGAAAATCTGCTGTATTCTTCCTTGGGTGCTCCTTCAGAAATGCCATAGCTATTATGCATGTGATACTCAATAGTATATCATTCAATGTCTGGCAGAACTGTTCCTAAAGGGCACATTGTTAGCCGAACGACGCACTGATAATTATCATATCATATCATATCAGGGTTTCCAAGTTCATAAAAAATGACTAAAGCTAATAAGGTTACTACTTATAAATGCTCACCCTTTAAGGGATGATCAATACCAATTTAAATATAGTTACGATATTATATTTGGTACACTTATACTCTGTTTTTATAAAGTGTCTTTTCATCTAGGGACTGTTTTATTTGTTATCATCTGATTACGAAGAGAAATTACCTGAAGAATGATGGTGTAGATGTATGTGATCATAGATCTATAACACTGCACTATGCTTGCTGCTGTCATCAACCGATTTGATTTTATATAATAAATATATGCTCAAGGTTAATTTATCAGGGGATTTTATGTATCAAACAATACAGGGAAGAGATGAAACACCGGACAGACTCTACAACCGTGCTTCATCCCTTCCTTATGACGGCTGCAATGCAATAAATATTTATATTAAGAAGTAATGGTAATAATTACCGTGCCCACCGTACTGATCGAATTCTTCAGTATTTCTATATGCTTGTCACCGCAAAGCCTAAGATCCAAATGCCATTTGTTTGCAATACAATGTTGACAGCAAGAAAAAAAAATTGTCAACAAAGCTTGTATAGTTCCAGGATTTTTTCAGGGCTAAAGAGCTTGACTTTGAAAATGTATAAAATCAAGTCTACTGAGCCTTAAATGGCATGCATGCATGCATAATTAATATTTATGAAAATACTGCAATATTGCAAGACAACATAAATTCTTGTGCTTTGTAAAGTAATAAAAAGCTTTTACCTCAAATTGAGTAAAGTTTAGTATATTGGAGTTTGGTAGTTCAAAACTAACTTTTGAAGCTTCGAACTGAATAAAAGCAGTCTACTGGGACTCTAATGGTAAATATGCATTCGAGATCACAATGTATTGGAATTTGCATGCTATACGGGAAGGTTGCAAGCATTTTCATAACATTCACAGCTGCGAGAAAATTAGAGTGTTTTGGGGAACAAGCCAGCATTTGCCTTTTTTATGCAGAAAATGTGGTCGACATTGTGGTATATTGCACCTTTATTGCATTATTGTAGTGTTGCAAGCCCTGCATAATTAACAGAAATTCTAAGGCTGTACTTTTTGGATTTTTTTTCGGGGCCAGAACCATTTCTCCTTGAAAGTTGATGCGATGGAAATTAATGCGCTACTACGCAATATTCAACTCTAGGAAGATGCAATGTATTCTTCTTTCCCTGCAATAAGAATATTTCAAGCAAGGTAGACTTCTCTAAAATAACAAGATTGCAGCCGTAAGAGTTTTTTTCACTGGCAAGAAGCTTTTCGCTCAGACTGGATAAAATGCAACATGTTGACCTTCCGATCAACAATATATTTCAATGTTCTTGCCACAGTCCAATGTTTCAATCAAACCAAGATTCGTTAAAAGCAATGACGAATATACATTGCATTGTAATTGCAGAATATTGCTGATTTATACCACGAGGCTCCCATTATCAAAACAGTTGTTTTAATGCTTTATATATTGTAAAGCTAGTGAACGGTAATTTTCAGTAATCATGGAAAATAAAAAGAAAGTTTGCCTTCAATAATATCAATGGATTATTTCAAAATAAAATTAATAATGAGTAATAGTTATTTTCAGGTTTAAAAATGTTTTTACTTTTGATGTACTTCGCTTTAAATAAAACGTATTATTCCAATATGTGTTTCTGAATTTCAACCGATATGTGACAGTTCACATTTTTATTATCACAATAGTCCTTCCTTCCTTCCTTCCTTAAGCTGTTTTTGTGTCATGACATATGATGAATATTCGTCAATTTCAACAGATGAGTTTAGGAAGAATCTGTATTTAATCTATTTATGATAAGTTTTAGGATTATATCTTAAACACTAACTATATGGTTTGATAATCTTAAAAGAATACTGAGTATATAAAGAATAAGTCATTCCTTCTACTTATGAGTTTATTTTCATAGGATTTCTCATCTCACCCCTCTGTGAAAAATGTAAATTGTATGTATTATAGTAGTTTTCTGCATGTATTTGTTCAGAGTAAAACATACCGAGACCTTTACGTCTAAGATCTGTAACAGCAGAGTTGTTGGAACTGCCAATCTATGCACTTTTAGAATCAATGAATTAATGCTAGTTTAATATCTAAGGTAGTCTGTAATAAGGTCAGAAACATAAATTTTAAGTCACCTCTTCATACTCTTATTTTATGCTCAGAAGTGCAGAATTCTTGTCTATAATACCATAGATATAAAAGCCTAGATGCCGCATCGGGCGCTAGCTGAATAGGCTGACGCACGTCATCAGGCCCGCCATCTTGGGGCGGTAATTCAAACAATGCAGCAGGCTGCAGTATATGACGTTTTTTCGCCACTATTCGCTTAATATTGCACGGATTTTCTTGTCTGATGGCTCATTACAAAGCTTACATAATTCCCTACAAGGATCTAATAAAATAAAGTTGTTCCTTATTGTTTGAAAGTTAACTTACAATGACTTTGTTTTAGCAGGTAGGGGGAAGGGGGCTAGTTGTACACAAATGTTAATATTTTCCATAACTATTGCTGTAAACAATAATTTGAAATGCTGTGATAAGACAGCCTACGAAAAAAATGGTTAAAACAATATTGTTTAAGGGCCATTAGATCAATAGGGTAAAATGTTGGACACTAATTTGATGTTTCTAGATTTCTTTCACTGCATTATAGCTATGTAATATTAGTGTTAATCTGGTCCTTGTAATAAGAACTAAATGGCCAAGCAAGGCACATAATGAGTTTTTGTTGATGTTTTGATATAGCCTGCATATCAATGCATATAGATTATGATTACAATGTAGTATCATTAAACTGTTGGAAACAGCAATGAAAAAAAAACTTGTTTAAATTGCTGGGAATATTTATAAATAAATGCACAGATGTACAATAAATGTTATATATACATTCAATGTAAGAACAAATATCATGAAAATAAATCATTGTGCAATACATTTTGAGAGTTGTTACTTCAAAGTATAGGCTTAATGACCCATAAGGCCACCCACAGCTTTAAATTTATACATGTGTGACCAAACCAATGAACAGTTAGCTGAAAAAAAATTAGACTGGCCTTATGATTGTGGTCTAGACTGAAAGGCTCGGGGGGGGGGACGGTTACTATGACCGGGTATACAGGGTTGCTCGTCAGGATTGGCTCATTTTGGCAATTTTGGTCTATAGAAGTATCCCAAATAAGGTATAATAATTTGGGTCCTTGACAACACAGGTCTAGAGATGAGCTATATTGAACTGTTAATGCTTGCCATAATGATATATCTTAGTCTGACCCAGAGCAAAATTAAAGGTAGTTTTGTAAAAAATTTAATTCTATATAATTATTTCACCATATAAAATTAGGTCTAGAGATAGGTCACTTTTGCCACTAGACGAGGTCTCTTGATACCCGCTAAATTTTCCAAAGCCAGGTCTAGAGGTCAGAATTCACTGAGGAGCATCCCGTTCCAAAAAAATGGAAGAACCCCCACCCCACCCAGGTTCAAAGGAGCAGGCAGAGATGCAAAGGCTAGATAACACAGAAATCCTAGTTATTCTAGGGCCTACTGTAGTTTATTTTAGGCTCAACCCTACAGTTTTATGACTTAAACTTGTAGGCCTGTACCAAAAATTATATTGGGGGATTTTTTAACTGAGCACTTCGAGAGACAAAGATTTTACTTAAGTTGCACAGATCCATAGCTGTAGGCCTACTTTAGTCATCTGTCTTATCACAGCATTTCAAATTATTGTTTACAGCAATAGTTATGGGTAAATATTAACATTTGTGTACAACTAGCCCCCTCCTTCCCCCTACCTGCTAAAACAAAGTCATTGCAAGTTAACTTTCAAACAATAAGGAACAACTTTACTTTATTAGATCCTTGTAGGGAATTATGTAACCTTTGTAACGAGCCATCAGAACACGAAAATCCGTGCAATATTAAGCGAATAGTGGCGGAAAAACGTCATATACTGCAGCCTGCTGCATTGTTTGAATTACCGCACCAAGATGGCGGACTTGTTGACGTATGTCCGGCCGGCCGATGCGGCATCTAGGCTTTTATATCTATGTATAGTACTGTTAAATCTGGTAATGTTGGTATGCATGTATCTTCATATTGTCTATAATATGTAACATCATTTTCGCTATAAGTGATACTTTTAGTGTAAATTTTCCTTTTTAGTAGTTATTTATTTCCAATTGATGTTGTATTTTGTTATCTCAAAGCAATTAACATCTGGAATAACGAAGGAAACTTGTGATAGAAATAATCTAGCTGGCACTCATCCCCGTCTTTGAAGATGCGGTTGGTGTAGTTGCTCTGAATTTCTACGGTGGCCAATAGATGGCGTTAATAACTTGCCTATACCTATAGTCAAAATTCCACTAATTTGTTAGGTGGTGAAAGGACTGCATGTTTACCACGTGGCCCCTTATGGCATACGAATTGAAGACGAAACTGAAATCCGATTTGATTCTTTATTTGCGTACAATTTTCTGCGATAATAAAAAAAAAAGTCTCAATTATCATTCCTTTAAACAGAAGTCTGAAACCGAGCAAAAAAATGTAATATAGCATTTAAACACAATAAATTCCTATAATTAGTACATGACCATTACAGTTCAGTTTCATGTATATGAAACTGAATCAGGACAAATGAATAACTCCGATATGTTTACCCATCCTGTTGCCTTACAGGTAAGGACTGAAAAGTTCATTTAAGCATTTTTTCAGAATTACTTGCTCAGACGGCTATTTTACAGATGGAGTTGCAATGTGAAATATGACGCCAGTAGGGTTAATGAGGTAATGATGCAATTATTGCAAAATATAGTAAAAAAGCAAACCCATCTTTCATTTTAACACAATAAAATTATGTTTATTGGGCTTTTAATGAAGAATGAGCTCAAAGTTACAATAATTTGCTGTTTGTTAGCAAAGGGACAATGTTGGAAGCAAGGAAACATTCGTCAACATATTAGTGGGGTCACTAAGATAATTTTTTTTAAATTTCAAACAGGATAAAATGTAGTCTTTTGCATGCATAATTGTCTTTTATATAAAGTAGTTTGTAATACTGCAATATTGCAAGCAGGGCTAAATTCCTGATAATAACAGGTCTATAACCTTGTTTTATTATTATTATTATTATTATTATTATTATTATTATTATTATTATTATTATTATTATTATTATTATTATTATTATTATTATTATGATTATTATTATTTTAACTTGCGAATCGTATTTGAAATGAGATCAAATTTAATCTCTTGGAATTTGGAATTTGCAAACCAACTATAGAAACATAAAACCGGATGAAAGGCATTATATCTACTGCGACTCTAATGTATTCCAATTCTCAATATACTGCAATTTGCTTGCAATATGGCAGAGTTGCAAGCAAACTCACACCATTAAAAACGACAAGGAAATTAAGACGTTTCTGGGGAATGAACCAACTTTTGCTTAAAACTAAAGAAGGGAAATTTATGGGTCTGTTATGTCAAAAATGTAAACAAAATTGAGGCAAATTAATTTGCATGCATTATTACCATGTAACGAACCTTTGGAATTTTGGGGGATCAGAACGACTTCTCCTTCAAAGTTAATAAAATACAAATTAATACATCACTAAAGACCGTTAAGCACAGGAAGGTGCAATATATGCAACCTCATGGCAGCAAATATGTTTAAACTAAGGCAAATTTCACCGATATAGTAAGCTATAGCCTTGGTATTTTTTTTTTCTTAACATACTTTCCCTTCAAATTGGATAAAATGAATTATGTTGACATTCTGATCACGAAATTGAATAATACATTGCAATATATTGCAATGCCCTTGCAATGCAGCAATGATGCAAACTAGCTAAAATTCTCCAGCATTGCAAGAACCTAGTCTATTGGATCTTCAATGATTCATAATACCTACGAAATCGCCGTATATCTTCTTTCTTTATGAGACATGGTATTGGTGAAGAATTCCAAATAAACATAAACAAACAGACAAAAAATTAACAAGGTTAACAAATGCGAACAAGTCATTGGGTCGTATTCCTTTCCATAATTCGCTGTGGTCTTCGAGGCGGGACAAAGCACCGGTCTTCTTCCTGAATGACATCTTGAGGTTCGTTAGCCAAAAAGGTAGTTTGTAGATCAGACTCTGGAACGGGCGAAGGGTCGTTATCTACATTATCAGATTGACGATATCTTTATTGTTTTTAAAGACGATGTCGAAAGTTATGATCAGCTTCTTTTACAGCTGAATAGTTTTCTTCCATCCATCACGTTTGCAGTGGAAAGGGAAGTCGATTCGCGTCTGCCATTTTTAGACTTGGTTGTTCACAGGGATAATGTAAATAAGTCTTTTAAATTCTCTGTTTTCAGGAAAAGTATTCATACAAATACGTACATACATTTTTATTCCTATCATGACGAGAAAATCAAACGCAACGTTCTGACCAATTTGTTTTTTAAGGCTTTTCGAGTTTGTGACCCTAGTTTCATTGACCAGGAAATTCAATTCTTGACTACGAGTTTCAATAAGTTATGTTACCCCAAGTTTTTTTTATCGACAGATGCCTTTCTAGAACCAGAAGTATGTTTTATAATCCAAGGGAACGCTGTTCGACTGCTAATTTTAAATGCCTTCCCCTTCCTTATAATCATGACCTGAAAAAAGTTTCTAATAATCTTAGAAAAGAAAGACATGGGTATACCGTAGTTTTTCAATACCCTAATACTCTCAAAAAGAAAATGATCAAAAACAGTTGCAGAAAACCAAACACCGATGTTGGAGTTTATGCTATAGGATGTAAAAAATTGTGACACATGCTATATTGGTGAAAGGAGTCGTTCCCTGGACCAGAGGAAACGTGAACATGTTGCAGCTTGCCGTTTGGGCAACGTTTACAGCGCCATAGGCCAGCATACTTTGAATCCGATCATGCTATCGACCTCAAGGGAGGAAAAGTTATTTATAAGAGTGCGGATAGGACCACTAGGAGAATTGTGGAAGGAGCTCTCATCACTTTGAATGACACCTTTGAGGGGAATACTGGAATACAGCAACAATTTACTTTAGGAGTGAAGAAATTTGCAAAAGGGCCAGAATTAAGAACTTCAGAAATGTGTACAGCCTCCTTCAATCTGATAATGTATATAACCACCCTTCGCCCGTTCCAGAGTCTGATCTACAAACTACCTTTTTGGCTAACGACCCTCAAGATGTCATTCAGGAAGAAGACCGGTGCTTTGTCCCGCCTCGAAGATCACAGCAAATTATGGAAAGGAATACGACCCAATTGACTTGTTCTCAGGTTTTTTAACTTGTTAATTTTTTCTGTTTGTTTATGTTTATTTGGAATTCTTCACCAATACCATGTCTCATTTGCTTAGTAATCAAGTCCACAGGAGGATGGACGAAAGCTTTTAAGCTTTGTATATATTTCCTTAAATATATTTATATCTAGATAAACGAGGATATTAGTGTGGATCCTTCTATTGATTTCTTGGGAGCACGATATGGTGTTTTTATATTTGAACAATATATATATATTATTATTCTTTATATATTAGAGATATCTTATATATAATATATTAATTAAATTATATATTATTATTATATTATATTGCATTATATTAATAATATATAATATAGATAATATATATATATAATATATATAGATATATATATAATATATTATCATATTATTATATTATATTGCATATATAATATATATAATATATATTATATATATATATATATAGATATATAAACTATAAAACAAATGAATAAGTAAATAAAAATACAAAGAGATAAAAAGCAATAATCAATGAAAATAAACATATAAAAATCGAAAAAATAAATGAATAGATATATGTTTAAAGCGAGATAATAAATAAAAGCAAAGCAACAAATAAACAAAAATAAACTAAATAAAATCAAAAAATGAAATCAATAGATAAAAACAAAAAAAACTGAAAATAAAACCAAATATAAAACAAAAGTAAAAATAAATATATAGTAAATAAATGAAATAAAAAAACAAAAAAAAATACAAGAAATAAAAGAAATAAAATCAAATAAAATAAAATAAATTCTTGTGTGACGGATTTAAGTGCCAAGTATCCTTGGGTTACCACACTTACCATTCATTAACTGATACCTCACAAAAGCCAGACACCTGAACCCTCATCACAGGTACTAAACGACTGAATACTCTAAAGGCAACAGTGATCCCTTAACAACTTACCAGTATTGCAGAAAATCAGACTAAGTTCATCAAAACAGGTGTGAGGTAATCTTGCAGTAATCAAATTAATCAAAGGGCATACACTCCATCAACAACTTTAAAAGTCTAAGTATTTACCTGATTTCAGAAGTCTAAGTACTTCCCTGGTTCTAAGTCACTTCATGTAAATTAAAGGAAAGCAGATCAATTACCACTCTATGTTTCTACCTAACATCAATATAATCATAATTAAATGCAAATATACTGGTTATAAATTAAAACACTTATAAAAATTTTAAATACAAAAATTTATTATTAAACTCAAAGTTTATAAGTGAAGTTCACAAAATCAGGGAAAATTACTGTTACTTGAAAACAAAGTAAAGTTTAATTAATTCTTGAATCAATTAAGTAAAATTAAATCAAAATTAATTTATCAAAAAATTCAAGAAAATTAATTCAATTGAAATTCAAAAGTGTTAGGCAATAATTGAAATTTGGAAATTAATTCACAAGTGCCAAACAACGATAAAACTTGAAAAGAATTCTAAGTAAATGCAAATTAATTCACAAGTGTTAAATTTGATTAAATGTGCAACAACTAACTAATGAAAATAACTAAGTCAATTAAACTGTGAATGTAAATGAAAATACAGAAAAATGTGGACAATACCAAAATTTAAAAAGCATTAATCACTCAGAACATAAAATAAAAAGGCACACTTCAATAAGAAAATGGACAAATACACAATACATAAAAATCACTTCAAATGAATAAACACAAAACACAAAAATGTGCAATGTGTAAAAGTGTAAATCTTTTCACTCAAAATTTGTAACCATTAGTTTTTACCAAACCTTCGTAACCATCTGTTATTAGTTGTTACCTAACCACTGTCCTATCAGTTATTAGTTGCAACTAATAAAAATATAACACACTTTACCTTTTTGGTATACCAATTTCTTTCTTTCTAGCTGCAGCTTGTTTCACACTTTCACAAAACCAGGCGCCATTACGAAACAATGTTTGTTCAAATTCCACAAAAAACACTAAATAATACTAAACAAACTCTAAGAAATATCAAAATCTGAAATTTACAAATTACAAGTGACCATTCAATAAGTACGAAATCGTTACGTTACTTTAAGATCAAAAGTGCTATGCGATGGAGAGAGAGGGAGAGAGAGAGAGAGATGTGAACAGCTTGAGTCTTTAAGCCCGAATGAAAAACTTCTCCCTTACGGAAGCTGGACTGAAAATGACACAAAACGTTTTGGGCAATAATGCTTCCAGAAGCTTCGAAATCTTACGCAACTTTACATACAAAATGTGTAATGTGCACGTGGCTTTGATCAAAGACATACGCGTACAAGACAATTCTGCTCAACAGACACGTACCCGATCGAAATGGAGGTTGAGTGATAATTAAGACTGACATATTTTGATAACAACTCGAAGACTCGAGCTCTCTTATCAAACGTGTTGACAGATTTTGAAAAACAAATCTAGCTTTGAACGGACAAAGACATTCTCTCGCTTTCACATTCTACGTTAGATATTTCTATTACATTATGTTATGTGAAATCTGAATGCACATTTAAAACATCCTATCTCTAAGCTATCTAGGAATCTGAAAAAATGTTGCAAAATTCTTATACACAATACTTTATACAGTCAAAAAAGGGGAAATATGCATTTTGACAGTAGCAATATAAAATAATATATTAATGAATAAATAAATAGAAATAAATAAAAATAAATAAATAAATAAATAAACAAATAAAAAATGAATAAAAATACATAAAAAATAATAAATAATAAAAATAAATTAATTAAAATAGATAAATAAATAAATAAATAAGATAAATAAAACTAGATAATTATGCAAATAAAAATAAATGAATAAAAAATGAAATAAGTAAATAAAAATGACTAAATAGGACTACGGCAGTGAGGATACAGCAGGTAATGGTGAGATTGAGATAGTTGTTAATGAAGTGATCGTGAAATAGATAGTTAAGAGAGAAAGAAGGAATGTTGGGAGTAGGTAAAAGACGAGTTAGTATAGTGTAGTGTCCGTTGTTAACCACTGAGAGGTGAACTGAGAAAGAGTGCTCTTTGGGAGGAGATTTGAAGGAATTAGGGCTATGTTGGCATTTTCTGTTGTTGCGTCTTACGAAGATCGAATAGAGCATTCCGCAGAAGACTTCAACTTGACAAATTGTGTTTGTTACTATTGTGAACTCTGTCCAATATGTAATTCATTTATTGCATGGAACGAGCTCCCACATTATGAAACTCCTAACGGAGTGTTGGACAAGTGCTTGATTGCTATAGTTAGGCAACCGTTTATCAGAATGACTAAGTGAAACAATTGATATTGTAGATCATAACGATCACTACATGTAAGTAATCATTTTGTAGCTTTTTCGTAACATTTATTTCATCCTTTTATGATTACTGCATAATCTGTTTTACACAACTGAAACTTTTGTGTTATTCTGTTTTCTGCCATTGATGATGGTACTGATATTATAATGTATGCTCTGTGACGAGAACCGAGTTAATTGCAAGTTCCTTGAAAGGAATTTTGAGCGCATTTCTGTGTTACTTTGTTGCATTAACATTGACTGAATTATGTTCTGTGTGTTATTGCCGTTATTTGGTTGCTTTTGATATTACCCTGAATGCTTGGAATGCATTGCCGTTGGTTTGATATTGCTCAAATTACCCTTCAATAGGATCTTGTTGCCATTATGTGGCCTGTGTTGCTATTGCATTGCTATTTTGAAGTTGCTATGTTGCATTCTGTGATGTTTTGCCATTGCTTGAGTTCATTAGAACTGTGTTTTTCCCATTTTTTATTGCCAATTTTGCATTGATTGAGTTACATTTTTGTACA
>NC_087222.1:9939205-9979205 GCF_015104395.2 Macrobrachium nipponense
GACGTTGGGCAAAATCAAGCCTTCCCGCCTTATGTCGCTCCGTCAAGAGCTCCTTCATCACTGGAGTTCTGTGATGAATCCCAGCAGTGGGGAGTCTGTCGTACTGTCATCGATGACACTTCTAATCCAAGGTCTTCATGAATGGCCTCGGCGTTGGTTAAGGGTTGCTCTCAAGCCGCCCTGATAATGGCGTCATCCTCAGCTGGGGTGGTTTTCCGTGGACCCCCTGGCCTAGCCAAGAGAACATATCTTAAATGTTTAACTTATAATTTACATAAAATCGCAATCAATTCTAGATTCTTCGAATTTTGTACTCGATGGATTGATCATAATTTAGAAAACATGGCTGTATAGTTTTGGTTTCAAAAGCATATAAAATAGAACGCGATTACATATATCCATAATATTCTCAATTCGGTTGGTGGTTATTAAAAAAGTAAATAATTCCTGAGCCATCACTGAAATGACATTTAATAAATAAATTATAGCTATCAAAAGACACACAATGACTGTGACGGGGTGGGCACAAATAAAATGCTCTTATAGGCTTAATTTTACCGAGACAACTCAATCGACTATCTAACTTTGTTCATGGTTGAGGTCGGCAAGGGCCAACCACCCACCGGTGTGGAATTATGGAGGTGCACCTGAAATATTACTGTGGTGTTGGAATGGCTGTGGATATCTGTAGTCTAACCAAAATTATAAAAGCGAGACGAAATACATTTAAGAAAGAAACTTTCATATCAAATAAGCAAGATTAAATAACCATGAACAATGTAACATATCCACCAATCATTCAGCATAAACAACTTACGCAAGTCATTCAAGTTCCCACTCTCCTCCCACCTTCTTATCCACAACTGTGCTGTGGTGGGGGACACACCAACATCATGTGCAATGGCTCGTATCGAGAAACCATTGTCGCGTAAAGTGACAATTTGTCCTTGCAGCGCCAGATTTGTGTCCCTTCGATTCATGGTGAGTGGTTATGAAGTCTAACCCATTTAAAAATCCTGCTGACGACCTGACCTCCGTTGGGATTCAGACTCTGTTTCGAGTCGAGTAAAACAATACCATGATTCATATATCATTATATCATTCCTTGATTGTAGGATTAGCCAATAGGGATCATAATCACCATGGTATGAAATAAAGATACTACTGTTAAATATAATATGCTGACATAATTATTGTTCCTATTAATAATTACATTGAGAACTGAATACTCGTTGAGCACTGCTTCGTACATTGAGCTCGGTAAATGTGTTCGCGAATTCTCTAACCTATTTCTCTGTATCTAAGATTCGTATAAGTACGAGATTTTGCTATAGTGTACTACACCGGTACCGTAATTTATAGAGTATCATGAATCACAAATTATAAAAGCACGGACGAACTTGTCCGTACGAAGAGGCAAAAAAGGCCTCGATTAGCCAGAAATGGAGGATGACACAACAGTAATAAAAAAAAAACTCGCCTACCCTCCGCCCCAAAAACTAACCCTCTACCCCCTCCATTCCCCCCCTTTCCTTCCTTCCCTCACCCCCTCCTCCCTCCCCCTTCTCATTCTCTCTCTCTCTCTCTCTCTCTCTCTCTCTCTCTCTCTCTCTCTCTCTCTCTCTCTCTCTGAATGTTACTTCAGTTTAAGTATATCTTGTACAATTTTTTTTATCTATGCATCTATCTAATCTAATAATAATAATTTACAATATTGTTTATATCTAACGATTCACTCGGTTGTTACCTGCCAGCAAGGTTGTCATTACGGTACGGTACGGTACGGCATGGTTGATTAAATTTTAGCCTATGCGTACGGTACGGAATTAAGCAACGACAGTTTTACCAAAGTACGCTACAGTATAGTTCAGGCACGGAAAAAAATATGCAAAAAACAAGGGAACAATATTAATTAATTATTAATAATAATAACCAGTTTTTTTACTATTATTCTTAGCATCAGCAGCAGCAGCAGTAGTAGTAACTATTACTATTATTATCTTAAGGTCAAATTGTTTTTTCTTTCTTTAGTGACTATTGACTTGTGGTAAGGAGTAAATTATTATAATTATTAGAGTGAGAGATATCTGCATGTATGGTGGAGTAATAGAATGATAGATACTGTGATTGATGGTAAAGCTACTGTTATACTTGTGTTTGGTTACCTCCTTCGCAATCTTCATTTGGACTCAGGGCATCAGCCATATGCTTGTATTACGAAGGTGAAGAAGAGATGGCCGCCTAGGAACATAACTGTCGGCATGGTAGCAGAAATCCGTTTGTCACGCAACTTTTCAACTTTTTTTTTTTTTTTTTTTAGCAAGGAGAGAGCCGCCAATTGCCTACAGATTGGTTTGAATAGGTAACTGGTTATAGTTGCTCTATGTGTTACAAATAAAATTTGAGCATTTTTACCAGACATTCATTAGAGTTAAAGCCTTGATTATACCGAAAAATTATAGCAAAATCTCGTACTGATACCAGTCTTCATTACAGTGTTATTGACCAAAAACGTGACTGCACTGTCTGTGAAACCCATGTAAGAGAGCTTTACCAATTACAAATAAACATTACCTTTTATTCACGACTGGAGTAATTGTCATTTATCTGAAATGTTTTTAATTACACGTTATGAAGTTAACTGTATTTGCGGTTGTTTTTTATTTATACCTAATGGTAATTGTAATTGTAACTGAAAAGTTCAAATAATAAAGTACTTTATTTGAAATTGTTATCCTAGAGCAGCCCTCTTACTTCTCGAGAACTCATCTTAACCAAATGCAACAGAGAGATGTTTTGAGTCGCTACCCAATTTATTTATTATATTATTAAGGGAGAATCTTAACAAGGCAGCTACCAATTCTAAAAAAAAATTTTATTCCATTTATTTCCTTTTTTTGCGCAAAAAGTTTTGTGAAATTTTTTTTACAATATTTAAGTTTTGTATTTCAGTATTATTGAAGTTGTAATTGTAATTCGATAACAGGTCAGGTAATTATGATTCTAATTTTAATAGACATAAAGCAGACGTAATTACCCCTAACCAGCTTATATTACATAAGATATGCGACAGTAGCTACTTCATACGAAATGGATGAGCATAAAAATAATGGGAACAAAAATAAAAATAAAAATTTATGCATACATGGGAAAAAACTGATTAGACATTCAGTGATTTTTCCACTACACTTCGGCTTCTCTCGGGGCATCTGTGAATTGTTCAATCTTTAATAAATCGACTTTATCTTTCTCGGGATCTATGGGGTTCTGCACCCTTATTTGGCCAGGCAACCAATTCAAATCCTCTCGACCTTGAAACCATTCCTGGACTATTCTGGCCGTATGGATGGGGCAGCCGTCATGAATGAAAATGACAGGACTAGGTGGAAAGGGATAATTCCGCTGTTGAAGTGAAGGGAGGAAGAAATCATGAAGAATTTTAACGTATTTTTCACTGGCGAAACCCTTCAGTCTTGGTGATATCACATATACCATGTAAGGAAATCTAGTCCCACACGTTTACGGTTACAAGCCACTCCTGGCCACTTCGTAAATGTTTCCTCGGTGATATCTGAAAGAAAACAATCTAAATTTTTTACAATTTACGCGTTGCTTTCCGTAAAATGGAAAGCATTAGGATAATGTTTATTCATCTATGAGGATTAATACTTATTACAAGTTTGCCTCCTCCAACCTCTTATACACTAAAACAGCTCGAAAGCTGATTAGTGGAATTCACGTTAAGAGAGGAACAGCAACCACCTTTAGGTAAACAGTTGTTTCAAACAGGACCAATTAAACCAATGACAGTAATGACCTGAGAATGTTGTTTGTTTTGCAATGCCAGTAACAGCCAATCAATCAATCAGTCCCAGTAATCGTGTGATTTAATATATCACTTTGTTAGGTGATAACGATATCACTGCTACAGCACCTCTATTACACGCTAACAAGTTTGTCACCCAATCATGGCTAGACTGAGGTGTTGTATAAATTTTGATAGGGCTTCTGTCCTTTGCTAGTAGTATTTGTTATAGTCTCCAAATGAACAGCAACATATTGTTCTCCGGGTGCAGATCGTCGCTTTACGAGAAAGTGGGCTTTCAATAGATGCTGTTGCACAGCGTCTTGACGTCTCCCCTACAACAGTAAATAAATGGAAAAGGAGGCAAGGCTTAGACTGGGAAATTTACCGACTTTGGATAGCATTTATTCATTTCATTTATTTATTAATTTTTTAAACTATAAACCTTATAAACCCGTGAAATTATGAAACCTAAATTACAGTTGCCTTGGTCCTGTTGAACTCTAATTGTGATTCTTTCTCTTTACTTCCCAGAATACCAAATAGCGTTCCTTCCCATAAGTAAACAGGCTATAATTAATCTTGATTATCTAGGTATCTGCATGTTAATTACGTATTTCAGTTCGAAGATAACGACGACATTCGACGAGCAGCATAAGAAGATCCTTTTACCAATACTATTACTATTTGTGACGTCTGAATGTTTAGGCTATGACGATGCGAAGACGTCTGCATGAGGCAGGAATACCTCATAGAATTTTGCCAGGAATTTCTCGGCATCGTGCTGATAGGTTTGCCTTCGTTCAGCGGTTTCTGGGGGAGGATATGGAATTTTGGTCTCGAGTCGTATGTAGTGACGAAAGGTCTTTTACTAGCAGAAGTCACGGCAGAATACATAACTGAAGACCGAGTAATGTAAGGTGAGTTTCTAAAATCATTAATAACAGTCAGGGACTATAAATAATTATAAGCAAGGGTATAATTATTTAATCAAAAGATAATAATTTTGTCAATAATCCGGTAATTGATTATATATGCCACGAGAAGTGTGAAAAATAAAAATTCTTCATTGAAAACCCCCCATTAGTTCTACTATGGCCAGCTTTCAGGCATTAAGAACAAAATACATTATTTTATGTTTATGATAATCACGTAGGCAACTTTATAATATAGAGTACAGCCTGTTTACTGAATTAAATTTAATATCATATCATAATGGACTGTTGCAGATCAAAGTTAATGCTATTATAAGTATTAATCCTTGCAGATGAAAAAACATTCTTAACTTATTGCAAGGGTTGTTACTTGGCATTTTATTTCCCCAAACGATATAGAATTATTTTCCCTATTACGAAAAGCAAAGCGTGAATTGTAGAAAAATTGATTTTTTCTTTCAGATACTACAGAGAAATTTACGAGGTGACCAGGAATGGGCATGTCACAGTAAACGTGCGGGGCTGGATCTTCTTACATTATATGGATGATATCACCAGGATTGAGTGGAGGCTCACTGGTGAAAAATACATTGAAATTCTTCAGGATTTCTAACTTCTTTCACTTCAACAGCGGAATTATTCCTCCCCACCTGCTTCTGTCATTTTCATTCACGACCGCTGCCCCATCCATAAGGCCAGAATAGTCCAGGAATGGTTTCAAGGTCGAGAAGATCTGCAGTTGTTTGACTGGCCAAGTAAGGATACAGTCATGAACCTCACTGAGAATATTTAGGCTAATTTGGTAAAATGTTGGGAGCCTGAGAGGGAGAGGAGACCAGATCAACTTATGAACCTCTGAAAACACAATAGAAACTCTTCCACAACCGACCACAGATCGTCAGAAACCATGAATCTTCTATGCCTAACAGATTGCAAGAGGTGATCTAGAAGGAAGGTGGCTGGACTTCTCACTAATATTTAAAATAAATGTAAAAATTGAGTGTGTATATTTGGATTACCCCATGGCTTCCGCTGAACTTCCATGGCGTATGATATAAAAAAAAAATCGTAAACAGACCTATGCATATCGTTTAGCTCCAGGTCATGATTATTATAATTTATTAGAGGGCAAAGAAAGTTTTGATATTTTAAAGGAGTTCAAAATCTAAAGGGAATTTCGCTATCCTGATTTTTTCTTAAAAAATTATCTAAAAAGAGAACCCTAGGACAATATCATCAAACTACATTTCTCCAAATAGCTCTTTCCACAATGGAAAGGTAAATGACTGAAGGGGCTGTTTAACAATAGAGACGTCTGTCTCTTATCCTCACACGAATGATGATAAGAGAGAAAGGAATTTCTGTCCGTATGACATTAAAACAATGTATCACAATTAATTTATTAGAAAATATAAGCCAAGTAGATATGTTTATCCATTTCATGTAATAATTATTGTAATGAACGGTGTGTATGGGAATACCTCTACAGTATATTCAAGGGGAATACAAACCCAACCATGAATACATGAAACCTCTGAATATCAACAATTGTTTATCATTGGCAAACGAATTAAGTTTACCATATGGGAATGGTTAAATGTTTGCACCAAGTTTGGGAGTCCTTCTTCACTTTCCATTACACGTTGTGGAATTTTCTCTGTCCCTAGTAGTTTCATTTTTATTCTTCAGTAACGTCTAGGCTCTCTCTCTCTCTCTCTCTCCTTTTCATTCTAATGTATTTACAAGAGAGAGTGAGTTTAACCCAATCCTTCTTCTTGTAAATGTTGCTGTATTCAGAAAATCTACAGTACTATAATAATATTAGGATAAACACTAAAAACACGCAGGCATTAAAGATAAAAATCAAGAAAAATATTTCAAGTGGAGCTTTTCGTTAGCCCGTACCACTTACCACGAGCATATCTAGTACTTCGTCCACTCATCGGGGTCGCTACAGGCTCACCTTACCCCTAGTCCCCCACCCATTTCAGTTGTAGCAAAGACAGGCTGAGGACACCGGTACAGCAAAAGCAAGAAGCTTGTCAGTTTGAATTACATTTTTGAATTCCAAAACCTGTAAGACGGCTTAACAACAAAAACTCTATCCCCGACACCACTCCCCTCGCCCCCCGAAGAAATATATATGCATATATTAGTTTAGTCAGATTAAAAGGGGGTGTTAATGACATATCAAAACTGAATACTTAGCGCATGGTATTTCTATAGATGACATGTCACTTTAAAGCAGCTAATATGGGAGAGGAGAGAGAGAGAGAGAGAGAGAGAGGGAGAATCTGGAGGAGAGAGAGAGAGAGAGAATAGAGAGAGGGAGAGAGAGGAGATGGAGAGGAGAGAGAGAGAGAGAGGAGCTAAGGTGTCGTACACTTAAAACACTTTCACTGAGTGTTTGGGAATGTTCAATGAAGTGCTGCTGCGCTTCTCTTTATAGCTTCCTATTATATTATTGGTAGGAAACGCACTGCAACCGATACCATAAACTTGGCTTACGTGATAAAGTTAAAATATCCTGTTATGATGTTCGTGAGTCTCTCCAATACCAATATAACTCTTAAATCTTTATCAATTTTAAGTATTGCGTAATGAATATGACCGATATATAATAACAGACACGGTGGTAAGATGACGCCTTAGACGAAAGTTAAATGGAATTAATTAATAAACAAACTTCTATTAAAAGTGAGACAGTAATCTTAGTTAGAGCGATATAACCTGCTCTGATTTCTTGTTTTTTTCTTTTACTCCGTGTGTGTGTGTCTTCAACCATACCTAATGACTCCTCCCACTGAAAGAATTCCAGAGCTGATTTACTCCCTCTCAGACCATACAAATTTTCGAAGTCCCTCAAGGTGTACCAGGGAAACCTGTGTCCAACAGTACATCTAAAGATTTTAGAGAACAAATCTGGCATTTCTGATATAAACGTACTACTATATTTCATGATGTATAGAGTATAAACGGCCATAAAAACCATTCAAACATAGCATATGTAATCCTCTACCACATACTATCCCAATATCCAATCCTAACTCATTTATACCCTGTCCGGAATCAGGCAAAAAGTGGTCCGAATGAAAAAGAACTAAATTTCTATGAGAAGAGCCTCGAATAAACCAAATGTGAAACTTAAATGTTATATAAATAAAATTTTTGTATTTTTTTTATCACATTATAATTTTATTTTCTCAGTAACTGCATTTAACGATTTTTTCCCCTTTTTTGTATCTTTTCGTCGTCACACTGGCTCTGCAGAGAGGGAGAGAGAGAGAGAGGAGAGAGAGAAGAGAGAGAGATGAGAGAGAGAGAGAGAGAGAGAGAGAGAGAGGATACTCCGTTTTCTATGCGGCCATTTCAGTGCTTTATGTTTAAGTTGAAGGGATGACTTCTCTCTCTCTCTCTCTCTCTCTCTCTCTCTCTCTCTTCTCTGTCTCTGTCTCTGTCTCTGTCTCTCTCTCTCCTTCGTTACTTCCGTTGGTTAACGGAACAAAAAAGTGTCTTATTTATTTATTATTATTTTTTTCACCGAACTGAGAGCAAAGGATTGTGTGACCTAAGTCTATATATATATATATATATATATATATATATATATATATATATATATATATATATATATATATATGCCTGTGTCTTTCATGCTCTCTCTCTCTCTCTCTCACAGACACTGAAAGCACACCGCCAAGAAATCATGGATATCTTGTTAAACTGAGCACGACGCCCATAAACCAATAAACACAGACATATTTCAAAACAAATTGCTAAAACCTGCACATAGGTCTATACACAATTTGTACACTGACTAGAGAACCCCCCCCACCCCCCCCCCCCCCTATTTCGCTCCTTGATGATAGGTCATGAATGTCTAAAATAAAATAACAAATAAATGCACAAAGAAGGATAAGATTATTCACATATCTTCTGTGCATCTCCATCCTTGGTCAAACATTATACATTCCATTTTATCAGGAAATTCACCTCCAAAAGGCAATGATTCTTCTAGCAAAGGAGGTCAGGTCCTGTATCCCCCCCCCATCCCCTCTTTTCTCACCCGATTTGACCTTCCAGGAAGCCAATTGGATCCAGGTTAACCCAATTGACTCTAGAACGTTCCTGGAGACTCCAGCCCTCAAGGGGTGTGTGAGATATCTTCGGCCATTGTTCACCCCAAATCCTGATTTCTGTTTGGAAGGATACTATATAGACTGCACACTATACTAGCTACATATACACCCCTGGCCCCAGCCCCACCACCTTGGGCTTATTCCCCCGCCCTTCCATGACATATCCAGCTGAGCTATTGTTTATACTCACGAAGTTGATTTGAAGTCAAAGGCTAAATTTAATCTGTTTAAGCAGATTTGTAGACTGATTCTGAATAAAAGTGCATCTACCAGTAGTACTACTTCCTTTATCGACAATATTCCTCTAATATATATATATATATATATATATATATATATATATATATTTATAATTATATATATATTATATATATTAGAGGAATATTGTCGATAAAGGAAGTAGTACTACGTGCTTATTGAGAGAGTGAAAAGACGACTTGACCAATTCAGCCAGAATTGATGCACTCTCCTTGCAAACAATTATTCATATAAAAAAACAAACGTGATTAATAAAGTAACTTATATATATATATATATCTATATATATATATATATATATATATAATATATATATATATAAAAAGACTAATTCTCAATAAATAACTGGGGGGGGGAGGGGGGGGGCGGGGGGGAATTCGCAGAATGAACTTTGAATATTAAATTTCGTTAAACGCATTTGGTTTCTGCCTGTTTTTCTCTCTTTTTCTCCTCTGGAGGTGACAATAATAAGACTTTTCTCCAGACAACTGTTCTTGTCATCAACAAATATGGCTTTTCAGATTCTCTCTTTCTGTCTGTCTGTCTGTCTGTCTCGTAGCAGGAGGACACAAGACCAAACCTCCATAACTAAAGCAAGAAATGGCTGTTGTCGTCACGTCTTCTCTGGCCCAAAAAAACCACCTTCTGTCCCTGAAGAGGAAGTGATTGGAATTGATTTATTTTCGTCTTTCATATATATATATATATATATTATATATATATATATATATATATATAATATATATATATATACTATATATATACAGTAGACCCTTGACTCACGAACACAATCCGTTCCTAGACCTTGGTCGTGTTCGAAATTGTTCGTGACTCGGAGCTAATTTCCCCATAAGGTTTAATGGGAATAATATTAATTGGTTCTCGACCCCTACGAACCAATATATATTATGTATATTTTGCCTTATTTTACACAGATAATGTAAAAGTCAGTGTAAAAAACCTTAATATATCTAATAATATAATTTAAAATGGTAAACTAACACTATAAAAACGTTTGTAAAGTGAACACTTACTATGACTGGCGAGACTTCTGGCTTGACGGACAAGAGAAGAGGAGGGTGGTGGGTGGGGAGGAGGTTATTGTGCGGAAGGAGACCCTCCCCCATCCAGGTCAGGGAGATCTCGTTCCGGAGATTCAACTCTTCTAGGTTTTTTTGGTGAACTTTTAATCACAAACTTATCCAATGTCTGTTGCCTTTTCCTTCCTTGCATAACTCTTCTGAAATGGCTCATTAAATTTTCATTGAGCATATTCCGATCCCTGTTCGTAACAATTTGTCCGGATGATACAATTCAAGGAAGCACTGGACATCATTCCACTTTTCCAATGCGGCTTTTATCACATCACTGCTGACATCTGTAACTTCCTCCCCAGCCTCCTCTTCGTCAGTTGATTGCTCCCGAGCAAGTTGCTCCTGCTGCTCTTTGTGGAGTTGAACAAGTTCGTCCGCAGTCAAATCTTCTGAATGTACAGCGACCAATTCTTCAACATCTTCGTCGTTGACTTGTAGACCCATACTGTTGCCCATGGACACAATTTCTTGCACAATCTCTGCATCGAAGCCCTCAAAGTCACGAACAGTTACGCACTGGGGGCAAAGTTTCCGCCACGCAGAATTTAATGTGCAGTACGTAACTTCAGTCCATGCGTTATCAATGAGGGTTATGCAGTGAAAAACATTAAAGTGCTTCTTCCAAAATTCTTTTAAGGTTAATTTTGTCTCTTCAGTTACACGGAAGCATCTGGAGAAGAGCGCCTTCGTATATAATTTCTTAAAATTGCTAATGACTTGTTGGTCCATGGGCTGGAGAACAGAGGTCGTGTTGGGTGGAAGGAACTTGAACTGAATGAAGTCATGTTCACTGCAGTCAGCCAAGTACGAAGGGTGTGCCGGGGCATTATCCATGATCAGAAGGCACCGCAGGGGTAGCTTGTTCTCTGTTAAGTACTGACTCACGGTCGGCGCAAACACTTCATCAATCCACTCCATAAACAAGCTCCGTGTCACCCATGCTTTTGTATTGGCCCTCCACATCACAGGCAGTCTGGCCTTATTTACATTGTGCTGCTTAAAGGCACACAGGTTATTTGAATAGTAGACAAGTAGCGGCTTTAGTTTCAAGTCGCCACTTGCGTTTGAGCATAACAAAAGCGTAAGCCTGTCCTTCATTGGCTTGTGGCCTGGGAGCGCCTTCTCTTCTTGGGTGATAAATGTCCTGTTGGGCATCTTCTTCCAGAAGAGGCCCGTTTCATCACAATTGAAAATCTGTTGAGCGACGTATCCTTCGGCCTCCACGAAACTCGGCAAACTCGGTCACCGAATGCCTCAGCAGCAGCCTTGTCTGCGCTAGCAGCCTCACCATGCCTAATTACAGAGTGAATTCCAGTTCTCTTCTTGAAGTTATCAAACCACCCTTTACTAGCCTTAAAATCATCTGGCGTGGCACTAGTAGAAGGAGTTTCCTTCAGCAAACTCTGATACACTTGCCGAGCTTTCTCGCAGATGATCGACTCGTTTACACTATCACCTGCCATCTGTTTCTCATGTACACACTTCAAAATTATTTTTTCTGCCTCTTCGAGGGTTTGCGATCTCATCTTGGTTAGTACTGTCACTCCCTTCGCAACATTTGCTTCTTTAATGGCATCATTGTTTTTCAAAATTGTCGAAATTGTCGACTTGGCCATCTTGTACTCACTTGCGATATCGGTCACGCGAACACCACGTTCAAACTTTTCTATAATTTCTTTCTTTATTTCAATGGTTATCTTCCTCTGCACCCTCTTCTCACCATCACTCTTCACTTTCTTACTTTCACCACCACTCTTCACTTTCTTATGGGCCCATTATGGAGAAAATCACAAGTTTTAGCGCAAAAAATGCTAAGCGAATTGACGAACGTCTTGTACACAATGAGATGAGACAAAGAGCGATGCGTGGGTGACGCCGTGCGTGGCGGCTGGAGGATGGCTGGTCCCATGGCAACTCAAACGCTCTCACGTGTGGCTGGGTCGATTTCGCGCATTTTTCAAATGTTTGTGTCTAAAAATTAGTTTGTGAAACAAAGTGAATTGTTATTTTCCAGAAATTTCCAGCATTTTTCAAATGTTCATGTCTCAAAATTAGTTCATGACCCAAACAGAATTTTTATTTTCCGCATTTTTTTTTGTTCGTATCTCAAAGTTAGTTCGTAAGTCAAGGGTGAAATTTTACCTATAATTTTGGTCGGGGATCGAGTTGTACGTGGGTCAATGCGTTCGTGAGTCAAGGGTCTACTGTATATATATATATATATATATATATATATATATATATATATATATAATATATATATATATATATATATATATATATATATATATATATATATATATATATATACACTATACACACACACACACATTATATATATATATATATATATATATATATATATATATATATATATATATATATATATATATATATATCTTCGAAATTTATAGTCAGAAAAATCTTGAGACATGCCAATAAAAATTTCAAAAAGGAGGAACAAACCTAGTCAATAGCAAATGAGAGAGAGAGAGAGAGAGAGAGAGAGAGAGAGAGAGAGAGAGAGAGAAGAGCAACAACAGTGTCTCGTAAAGAATCCAGAGAAGAGATTGGTCAGTCCCGAGAGATGGATGTAAAAGGTAGAACACCCGATGATACTGCTGTCTCCAGTACCTGCGAAAATAGGAGTTTTACTTTATTCACTTCCAATCCTCTTCTCTAGGGCGCGAGATTGACATCTCCGAGGGCCCCACCGCGATTATTACCTAGTCTTACTTCCTTCACAGGGAGAGACAAAAGGAAGGAAGGCTAATTGTTTACAATATTGAGACCAGAGATAGTAGGTACCCCAGACCTGCTCAGATAGTATCTCTCTGAAGTGCTTAGGCGGTGACGCGTTTCTAAAGAATTCAGAATGGAAACCGCCACTTGGCTCTCTATATAGTATACTCTGCTGTAGAAGTCCCGGGGGCATAACATTAATAAACACACAAATGAACAAGGAATTATATCATTAGTCTCAAGTCTACAGACTCTAAAAAAATACGCATTCATAAAAAAGAAAGAAATAAATAAGAAAAAGAGGCAATGAAGATGACATTGGAGAGAGAGAGAGAGAGAAGAGAGAGAGAGAGAGAGAGAGAGAGAGAGAGAGAAATCAAGTTCATCTCCAAGTGCAAAGATTATGGGTGTGGCACTGGACAAATGATACAACTGAGGCTATAAAGCAGGGCGCTGGGCACTACTATCAGTCATGAAGGGTTTTCAATTGTTTTATCAGACATCAGGTTATTGACATGATAATCATCAGCGGGTAGCTGCTACACCACTCACAGGACCTGGCCATGATGTGAGTGAGGAAGCTCTTCTCTCCTGATTACAGCCGACAATCAATTGCAATTTGTCCCGTCTTTTATAAAGATCTGTTTGACAGAAGATCCACACTGGTGCCGTCAGTCTCCCATCTTCACTTGGTACTCAGTAGTAGTGGATGAGGGTGACACGATGATGTCAATACGTCAGTATTATACGACTGGTCCTCCTCCTCCTCCGAGGGCGATCTGATGGCTGCCATTTCTTAACAGAAAGTCGAATGGCGTGCAACTCGAAAACATCAGTTAAGCCATCAATGTGCCTCACCTCTTGCCACTTTACGTGACAATGAATCACTTGCTTCCAATATCCAAGTGCGAATTTGACGATCAAACGATCGGATGTGGCACTGAGCCATCTGTTTTATCGATATAAAACGTTAACACATGCTGAATAGATATATTATAAGAGGTTCTGGCAGGAAAAGGTGAAAGGAAAGATCGTATTATATAAACCCTGAAGAGCCTCATTCCAAATCCTCTCTGTTACTTACTGTGATCAGGTCTTGAAATAAAGACGAAAGAAGCTCAGGTCTGCAGTCTTTCCTTTCACCTTTCCCTGCGAGATCTTCTTATATTTATATATTATATATATGTCACGGAACCCAATATTGTGGTATTGGATGAATGCTGAACCAATAAAATTATACAATTTACGAAATGGTTCGCTTTTGGCGTGGTAGCGTGTGCATAATTAAGATTTTTCTGTCATTTATCATCAAGTTTCGGTTTCACACAACGCTCGATACTCTTATTCCATGTCTAGAATAATCTCTCTACAGCTGTAATTTGTGTTGGTGGATCCACACAATGCAACCTCACAACTGCTCTCCTGCCGATGTTCACCGTCATGGCGGTCATTTGGCCCCCAAATGACGTTCCAAATGACGTTTCAGTAGGGAGGGAGGATGGGAGGAATTCCCACGACTGCCGATAATTAATGGAGTTCAAATTTGCCAAATACGGGTAAATTATCCTTGGTTCTTCCAAACACATCTAGATTCATGGGAGTCACAAGGACACTTTGGTGAATAGAACGTCAACACTACAGCTCCCTCGAAATGAGCTCTCGATTCAGGCGTCTGGAGAAATGACGTCAACACTGGGAAACACTGATTCAAAACCATTCACAGCACAAGAAGAGAGAGAGAGAGAGAGAGAGAGAGAGAGAGAGAGAGAGAGAGAGAGAGAGAGAGAGGCTGATCTCTGAGTGATACAGTCCCACTTGGGTAAAAGGCTAAAGGCTAGAAACTGATGTAATCAAAGACACCAGAGGAGGTTTGTCATATAAATAAATAGAACGAGAAAGTTCGTGATGAGATTACTAGACCATACATCATAAAATGTCATCTACCAATATCTTGGCTTTAACTACTCCAAATCACACGGCTGATGTTTCATGAACAGGGGATCAGTCACAGTCCGTTCTAAGAAGTGACACCAGACAAAATGATAACAGCCTAAGTGTCGCAGGATTTACCCACACTGTGGATAGTTCTGCTATCACTTGCCCTTATTCGGTCCTCATTGTGTCATCAGGTTTGCGATAGTAATGACTACACTATAGTAATCGTCCATATTGTTGTCCTGTAAACAAACTTCCAACGTCAGGTATAAGACGACTCATGACATCTCGATAGGCTGCATACCATTACTGCGTCTCTGCTCATCTCCTAAGGAAGAAGAATGTTGACCCACCACACACCCCCCCCCCCCCCCCCCGCCCCCTGCCTCTTGAATCAAGGGAGGAAGGACGACAGTTACAACTGTCCATTAAATTCACGAGATATGTGTAGATAAGGAAGCAAGTTTTGCAGATCTCATCAATAACTGAAATTTCCGACTATCAGAAGCTCACTTTCGCGGCTTCTCTGAGTAGGTTCTATTTCTGCTCACTTGACGGGACAGCGTTATGATGACTCCTCCTCCTCTTGATGGTGATTACGATGACGTTAATGTAAATGGTGACTGTTTGTTCTGTTATTCAAAAGTGTACACCTGGTGATTAGTTATAGGCAAACAATATCCTCCTTTTACTGAGCAATAGTTGTGACTGATCTTCCTTGTTTAGCCCCAAACACTCCCGGCCTCTCTCTCTCTCTCTCTCTCTCTCTCTCTCTCTCTCTCTCTGTCAGACATTTCTTCATTGCTTCTGCAGCCTAAAGGCCAAATACTACATCACCCCCCCCCCCCCCCCCCCCCCAACCCCCCCCCCCCCAATGCCATAACACTAATGCTGTAGAAGAAGCCATGTAATCTTTATCATGCAAAGCTCAATACATTTAGAACTTCAAGGTTAACCTATAAAAAAGTCCCTTCGGTTTTAATCACGAAAGTCAAACAAGACTGAGCAAGGACAGGTAGGTTATCCTACCCCCACCCCACGGCCCGTCTTTCCTCCAAAGCCATCCGCACAATTAAGACGCCAGAAGCTGCAATTGTCAGTCAATAAGAAGAGCACTCAGTCAGTCTCCCACAGCCAAGCAAGTGAGTCACTTTCCCCTCGACTTCGACAATGACAGCGAGTCGACGTGGAAGAGCCACAGGCGACAGACAACCCACCTTTCGCGAAGGCCTTTGTTCTTTGTTCGAAGCCTCCTCCGAAGGGAAGAAGAGATTCTCCATTGTGTCGAAAAGCTGGACAAGTCCAATATGAGGCTACAGTCAACATGGCATCTTCTCTCTCTCTCTCTCTCTCTCTCTCTCTCTCTCTCTCTCTCTCTCTCTCTCTCATCACAGACAAATAAAATCAAAAGCGTAAAACCTGAGCTTCTATGAAGCCAACTGGTACCAGTATGTGGTAGTTACCTACTGAGGTCGTGTGAGCATCATTTGTGTTCCAGGGTCCAAATACTGAGCTCAACACCTGCCCACATGTACACTGGGCAAGAGCCCGTGCTGATACGAGGCCAGTTGGATCTCAACCAATCATCAATTGACATCATCATCAGCATCATGAATGAGCCATAACTGCACCAGGCAGCAACAACCAGTTGTCTTCAACATCGCTGACTTCAGTAACTGGAAAGCAGATGAGAATGACGAAATTGGCAACTGATGCCAACATACAAGCCAGGAAGGAGTTCATCTGAAAACACGTTCAATCTACAAAAGAAATGTTCTCAGAATAAGCTTCAACTCCCGAGAAGTACTTTTGAAGACAAACTGTGTTACAAACGTTTAGTATATTAACACCAGAGAACTCCAAACCAGTACTACAATGCCAGACTTGCAACAAACAATGCACTCGTTGCTATGACAACAGCCTATCCCGCGTGAAAGCTTCGTCAAAGCTATCAGCTAGGATACAAATAATTAGCAGCATTAATGGAAAACTCAAACGTACCATGAAATTTGATGAAGGTCTCTGAAAAGACTGCCTGGGCGATATCAACTGCAAAGGACAATGACTAAAGAAGGAATGAAAAGAATTTGCCAACTGTAGTATGGGCACAGCCGTCTGGGCTGGTCTGTGGACGATACAGACAGACAATAGGGTATGGATTAGCACCAATATGAACAACCTAGTATGTAAAGAAAGTTGAACTGTATTGCAAACAGCGTGTCCAAACCCTGAGAGAGAGAGAGAGAGAGAGAGAGAGAGAGAGAGAGAGAGAGAGAGAGAGAGAGAGAGAGAGAGAAAGGTTGATAAAAGAAAAGAAAAAGAAGAAGTTATGATGAAATAAAACAAAAAAGAAGAGTTATGGTGAAACGATAAAAAAAGCTCTACGACGAAAAGAATAAACAAGGCATATGATAAAAAAAAGAAGGGTTTAGATAAAAAGAAAAAAGAAGGCTTATGATGAAAAAGTAGTTGACGTCGGCAAGAAAAAACAAGGCTAATGATACAATGAAAAAAGTAATGGTTTTCATAAAAAGAAAACAAACAAGGTTTACGACAAAAAAACAAGTCTTATGATAAAAAGAAAAAACCAGGTTTATTATACCAAAAAAAAAAGGTATATTTTAAAAACACGAGGAGAAAAAAAACAAGGCTTTATAAATTTAAAAAAAATCAAGGTTTTCAAAATATAAAAAAAACCAAGGTTTGATCAAGAATAAGGTTTTATAAAAGTATAAAAATACAAGGTTTGATAAAAAATCAAGGTTTATGATAACAAAATGAAGGGATATGACAATGAAAAAATCAAGGTTTGATAAAAAAAATTCAAGGTTTGATAAAAAGAAAGAATGGTTATGATAAAAAATAGAAAGGTTATCATAAAAAAGAAAGGTTGTGATAAAAAAGGAGGGGTTATGGAGAGAGAGAGAGAGAGAGAGAGAGAGAGAGAGAGAGAGAGAGAGAGAGAGAGAGAGAGAGAGAGAGAGAAAAGACCACCAAAATTCGGGGTGAGCATTTCGGAGTGTTAAGTTCACCAAACCGTTTTGCCACTTCGACAAAAGCGAACCAAGCCCCGAATAATCCAGGTTCCTTCATATCCAACGGCCGAAATATTCTTGTTCTTTAAGATCGAGGATCTGGATATCAACCTACTCCAAGAATACTGCGCCTGGAAATGTTTGGTTTTAAGCTTCTTTCGTCTCGGTCTTGTGATTCCGGAAGGCTGGTCGTCTTTGCCTCCTCGTAAGAAGTCATCAGTTTCGTGGTGTTTATTCTTGGAGTCGTTATTGTAAAGCTATACACGTTGCTTTACCTATGTGGAGAATGTGAGGCTGTTAGGTTTATACATCTGAGAACTATTAATTAGCTCACGTCAGTGTGTGTATGAGAGAAAGAGAGAGAGAAAGGGAATTACATAACTTAACCTCAAGGCCAAAAAAGTACGACAAATCCAATAACATTAAAATGTTACACAAATTAAAGCAGCAGTAGACGAGAGAGAGAGAGAGAGAGAGAGAGAGAGAGAGAGAGAGAGAGAGAGAGAGAGAGAGAGAGAGAGAGAGAGAGGAAATCTTATGAAACAAATGAAAGACATTTTACCAACTTAGCTACTCTTGATCGCAGTGTGTTTATTAAGGTTGACTTAGAATGTTCTAGTTTACATCAGGAATGATTTTATATAGATATAACAGTTTTTCCCGTTAAACTTATTCTTCGGTGGCACATTAAAATCACAAGGGCTAAAATATCTCACAGGTGGGGAAGCGCTATTCCAAATCTCTCTCTCTCTCTCTCTCTCTCTCTCTCTCTCTCTCTCTCTCTCTCTCTCTCTCATTTAACAATGCCAGTTAATGTTCTACATTACTTCTAAGTCAGTTCGAGTTATGAAATATTAATTTATAAATGTCGAATTCGAATTGAAAAATCCTCTCTCTCTCTCTATCTCTCTCTCAATCTCTCTCTCGTCTTCTTCCTCTTTCTTCTCTCTCTCACTCTCTCTCTCTCTCCCTATCTATCTCTTTCTTTCTGGTGATATTTTGGAATACCGGAGTACAGAGAGAGAGAGAGAGAGAGAGAGAGAGAGAGAGAGAGAGAGAGAGAGAGAGAGTGGTTCTCTTGTCAGGTTGATTGATTGGCAAGGAGATTCATTCGAAATAGATTTCACCCTCTAAACAAAATCCTGAATGACCTCCTCGTTTCTATTACACATCCGCAAATTTTTCTTCTCTCTTTTTTCCTTTTCTCCTCGGTATTCATTTTTGTAAGGTCCTTCCATATTCTCGGAGATGGCCGCTGAATACCCATTCTGAATGGTCTCCAGTTACCTTATAACCGTAATCGTTGCTAAAATACTTGGATTTTCTCCTCAAGCGCTGAAGCATAAATTAGAATTTCTCTGTTATTATGTTACAGCTGAAGGTGTCATTAAAAGCCTTAACGACCCCTTACTCATCCTCGAAAGCCAAAGTCCTTTTCCCTCGGGATTAAGGCTCACTGGGTCTTACCGTTCTTTTCTTGACTGCCTGTATTTCTTCAACTCTGATAACCACCTTCTGTCTCTAAGTAGACAATAAGCTCACCTGAATGGATTTTCATACACTTTTTTTCTTAATCCCGATAAAATATTATCAGGCATCACTGGGAACCGTTCGACGTTTTGTGTTCAATAAAAAGAAATGCAGATGAAATGAATCAGTTCAGCAAATACAAGTAGGCAACCTTACGTGGAAGGACGCGAGTCTCCCTCTCTGATCCTCCTCAAAGACTAATTGGCTGATGAAGCAAGTAACTGATTCATTGGTTTCTGTCGTCGTGATATCCATCTACAAATACCTGAACTCAAATGAATAATTAAACGGTGAGACTCATTTCTACCCTTTTGAATCATACCGGACTTCTCGAATATGTCACAACAGTCCAACTTGAAGTCTGGTATATTTCACTGTGTACTGTTTCTTAACTTCCACACAGAGGTGTACCAGTCATTCATGAATTTAATATAGAATTTATACCAAAGGCCAAGCACTGGGAGCTATGAGATCATCGTCTCTGAACTGGAAACTGACAGGTTTGAAAGGCGTAACAGGAGGAAAACCTCAAAGCAGTTGCACTATGGATCAATTCTTTAGAGAGTGTGGAAAGTAAGATGGAAGAAAAAGAATACGAAAGGAGGTATGGTAAAAGAAATGAAAGGGGATGCAGCTTAGGGATCGAAGGCACCTGGAAAGAACCATAAGTAATGGTTACAGTGCACCGCATGAGACACACTGACGGCACTAGCTCCTTACGGGGGAAACCAGTGATTCATGGTTACATAATCTGTTCTAATGTAAGTCTTCTCTTCAATATGTTGTCATTGCTTTGGTGAAGAGCCAATTAATGTGGAGATTTATGAAATGATGATTTTTGCCCTAACCTTTCACAGTTTGAAAAAGACAACATTAATGCTGTACAATAATAACATCAACACTTGTGACGATCTTAACAAACGAAATGGCTTACACCCCTATAGTTGGAAATGACAATCAAGTCGTCTTTATCGATATTAATGGATAGTTTTCCTTCTATTATCGTCGTTGTTCGTATGGAGACAGCACAATATCAAGTAACTTCACCTTTACGTGTAAAATCGTACAAGTAAAGAAGTTCATGTTCCCTTCAGAACGATAGGCTGAGGATTGTTGGATTTGTAACTGGATAAACTGCCTCTGCCTCACAAAGGCAGAATTCTGTTATATATCCTCTGCCAAAGAGATTACCTCTCAGCAAGACAGAGGACGCGGCTACAATAGCATGACAATTGTTTCCTATATATATATATATATATATATATATATATATATATTATAATATATATATATATATATATATATATATATATAAACCCTTTTTTCATCCTTTTGGTCAACTAAGCAAGCTATGGCGATTGAGAATGATCCGTCTTACTCACTGTAGCAACTCGACGGTAAAACAATTTGCCAGTTTATGTTTCAATGGTCACAAATGATGTTAAAAATTGTGTCATAAATATAAAGATATTTCACAAATCAATCATACGTCTACTATAACGTCCACTGCGGTAATCACGCATGTGCATAATGCCACGACATTTCCGACACAGGATTCACACGTTGTCTCTCAGAGTTCTATTTTGAACGGCCAGGTTAGAAGTTGTCTCCCCCTCGGTACCATAACAATAATGTGGGTTTGTAAAACCTTAACACCTTTTCTTTTCAATGGAAGGGGAGAGGGGAAAAATTATTGCAAATAGAAATCAAGGTAAAATTCGCTGAAACCACAGCGGGAAAAGAAAAAAGGGAGGGGGAGCGGTGTAGCAGCCATGGTTCCCACCTCAACAGTAATGGCAAAATGATAGGACATCTGGGATTTAGCTTAGGAGGGGCGAAGGTATCTCGAGCTGGGTCGCAATGCTGAGACAAATGAATGAACAGATTAAGAAAAGAAGTTTGTTAGATCAAGCACTGGGCTCTTTTCAGCTACGAAGCTTATTTTCAGCCATTCCAACCTTATGGCAGTGAAAAGAGGGAGTTGTAGTGGTTGGACAGCAAGATAAAGACATCCCCAGGACAAATAAGATCAAGTAAATGGATATAAAATTGAAATAGAGAGAGAAAAAACACCACTGTTGATAACCAGATGTACGAGGTAGATGGACGTAAGAGAAAATGTGCCGATGGGAGGGATGCTGCAGATACCTTTGAATGATGCTCAAGTGTCAGATTCTGACCGAAATCTTATGTCATTTCGTGTAACCTGTTCTATCATATCAGCTCTGTCATCCTAAATAAGTGTTATTGAATGGTACACTCTTTTTCTCATACTGCAAAACAGAGAGAGAGAGAGAGAGAGAGAGAGAGAGAGAGAGAGAGAGAGAGAGAGAGAGAGAAACAATCGTTCTAATTGTTGGGTGCGAGTAGAAGGAACTGATATTCCCATATAATAAGCGATCAGAAGAGTTAACTATCTCTTATTGATATACAGTTTCTTATCGGAATTTTAGCCCAAATCATGCAGAAAATAAAAGACAAAATGATTTAAGGGAAAGGTGACCTAATAAAGTCACAAAAGCCAATTCACTGATGGTCAGCGAGACTTCCCAATAGGAAAACCATATATTTGTTTTTACAATTTTCATTTTAAATACTTTATTATTAATATATTTTTTAAGTTAGAAAAAAATAGGGGCTGGGAGTTGGGATGGACGGTATGGCGGGGTGGGGGTTTGGTTAGGCTAGTAGATGAATAGATGGACTACAGAGGGACGCCTCAGCAGGCGCCAAGTAGATTAGATTCAGCCGCTCAGTTGACCGAGAATTGCTAAGAAGTCGCCCTTCGCACTTTAAAGACCTGAACTGGAGACTCTCCGAGTTCCTGACCGTAAAATCTGGTCCTTGGCGACGAGAAAAACGTCAGGAGCGAGCGTGCAGAAGTCTGGAGAGGACACCCTCGTCCTGAAGGTCAAATAATGACCCCTTGAACTCGTTTCACCTTGTACACTAAGCTCTCGTTCTGTAATGCTCGTTATCGGTTTGAATCTTAGCAGGGCTCTCGTGTTGTTTCTTGGTAGCCTGCTAACAGACAGACAGACAGACAGACAGACAGACAGACAGACAGACAGTTGTTTTAAAAGAAGTCTGTGAGTTTGTGCCACTCTGTAATTGGCAAACAGCTTTAACATTTCTATTCTCTTTCTGGAAACACTCTCACTCACTCCTTTTCTGATATGATAGTATATATGTATATGATGTATATATATATATATATATATATATATATATATATATATATATATATATATATATATATATATATATTATATATATATATATATATATATATATATATATATAAACATATATGAGATGGAGAGAAAGAAAGCTTACCAGAAAAAATTCTTTGGCCCTTACCAAGTGCCACAAATAAAGATTTCTATGTTATTCTACCAATCCTCATTCTATCAGTCTTGTTATCACCACTGGTAGTATTAGCCTTCACGTTAATATGTAAAACGCCACACTGAATATAGTACATATAATTTGAAATGATTAATAAAAAAAATAACTAACCTTGTGGTACCCTCGCGGGACGAATTTCCGAGTTCCACATCATACGAACCGATGTATGTAAATTCTGCTGAAACAGATCAACTGATTAAATTCGACATGTGCATTTCTCAGCCTAAATAAAAAACAATGCAGACATTTTCTGATCATCATATATAATAAATTTATATACAAAGAATCACAAATTTTATTTTTCACTTGATGTTAAACTATTAGACTATTTTGTGCAAACAACCTATCAGTACAACTGCATATTAGAAATAAGGCTTCACGCCCAAAAATAGACGATCAAAATAGAAATTTTAAGATATTGTTAAGCAATATTAAAGAGAATATTATCGCTTCAAATACAACTTTCTGTGTTACTATTTCATATATTTAAATCAATAAATCAAGAGGAATATCTAATATCCTTGTTAACTGACAACAAACCCCCAGTTTATTTACTTTTTAGGGGTCGGTCGATCTCCCTACCCTCAACATATATATATATATATATATATATATATATAATATATAATATATTTATATATTATATATATATATATATATATATATATATATATATATGTAAGTGTACAATATATATGGAATGTTATTCCATATATAAAAAACTAATCTATGATTAATTAAAACCAGTGACCCAAGAGGTCAACCAGTTTGCTTGCAGGAATGTGATCAGACCAGATATGATAAAGTAGGCTAAGATGACGTGTCGTATCAGTCAGTGTCTAGTTTGCCGTCATCTGTGGACATCAAATCATTTATTTTGTAAACGGTAGTCCAAGCTTCCTGTTTGAGACAACCACAGTGACCCATAACCCAAACGGCCTACATGACTTGTAATCTATGTCCATCTGTGTGTATGTTCGTATGTTCGAGTTACTGTCTGCTCACTTTATGATTTGTAAACCAGATTGTAAGTCATGTAGAATTCAATCAGCCATCATCATTAGAAGACTTGTCCAATTTTATCTGATCTTCATCATGTATCTCAGAGAATAGAGATATTTTTGTACTCTGTGTTTTCTACTAGAAACCTCACATCAGAAAGAAGATACTGAATGAACTTAGAAACTATCATCATGAGTTGAAACATCTCCGTCATCATAACCAAAGAAGATACTGACTTCGTAAGTTATCATCAAAAACCAGACACTCCAATGAGTATGGAGAGTCATATCAAACTGACCTTAGCGTAAAAATTATTGCAGGTCTAATTAACCTCACAGGGCGCCTTATTATACAAAGGCATCAGCCCTACATATTGGTGGCAGCCTACAACAATAACTCTTCAACGTCTTCCGAAGAATAACCAGAATAACGAATAATGTATCATATCAGAAGTCAACGACGGCGAAAGCAAGAGATTCTTCAAGCAACTTAGTATCATCGTTTAGTGAGTGTCTTCAGCAGTGCATACCTTCAAGAAACAAACCGGAAGAGATGTCTCTCATTAGAATCATTCAAGAAGGCATCATCGTTTATTGAGCATTTCCAGCACTTCAAGAAACAAACCGGACACATCTGCAGCATCAGATCTTCAAGGAAACGAATCATTCAACAAACAAACCCCGAACGAGCAGAACGTGAACTGAGAATTCAGGTCACTGCGGAAAAGCGACATCGAAGCCAAACGCCATGATGTCACCTAAATAGCAAGATCTTCAAGACCAACAAGAGAAACGAATCATTCAACAAACAAACAACGCTAAGAACAAGGGTCATCCTCTAAACAGAGAAGGGGCACCAAGGCCATGTCGTTATCGAAACGCGGTGACTTCCAACAAAATCAAGCTAAGTACAATCTTTTTTATTCATTTGGAGAACTTTGAGTGTTTCCTTTGTAGGTTGAATTTCGTTGTTCCTGTGGCTGAAATTACGAGACATTCTTAATCTTACTGTTTTACAGAAATTATCTACATCATTGGGACTTCGTTACTGAGAGTTTTTATCTTTGAGTTTCTGTTTCCAGAAGTTCTCCTGAAATATCATACTCATATACTGTGTTAATCTTATCATTTTGGGTGATTATTAATTCTGTATGTAACAAATCATATTAAACATTGAATATGCGTTTATGCAGTGGACGTCTGTATTTATACAGATGCATGGATAGGGTCGTTAGGCACCGTAGTGATAAGAAAACACACAAAAACAAGTGGAACACCCGTACAAATCTGGATAAATTAGAGGTAACACTATTTTGGGTCAGGACAATAAAGGCTCCTTTCCAAGGTCCCGATGGCAGTTTTAGCCTTGATTTTTTGAGTTATATGCGAAAAAATCGAATCTCTACGACTCAACTTAAAAAAAAAAAATATACGGCTGGATTGCAAGAAATAACATGTCTGTAACAAATTTCATTAGGTTAACATACTTAACATTCATATAAACAAATTAACAAAAATATGTCTTAGTGCGCTGACCTGGATCCCTCATTATTTCAAATTCTAGCAAAGAATGAAAGTAAACCACAGCAAGTACATATAGTTAATAATAATGTAGTAGAGATAACTTGTCTTAATAGTAATCGCTCAATTCATAATAGTTAAAGTCATTCTTATGTTCATTGCTTTGTACGTAACTAACAACAACATAATGCTAAAAACACACAAAACGTTGTTGATGATAATAAAAAGAATCCTAATTATTATAAAAAGAATCAGGTAAACAGTAGCCCTAAAAATCAGGGAACAAACAAATTGTGCTTCAGCAAACTTGGTTATGGTCATCTAGTAAAACGGTCAGGGTCAGTCAAAATCTGCCGAGTGTTGAAAGCAAAGCACATTCCACATAAGCGACTCTAGTGGAGGGGGGGAGAGCGATGTCGGATCAATCATGCCAATACCTTTTTGAATTAAAAAAGAATTTGCCTATGAATCACACAACCGTATCAAGTAAACAGAGCAGGTTCCCATAGTTTTAATATAAATTATTATGAGTAGTGGTGGATTAAGCCCGACTGAACGTGCCGTAAAATTAGAATATCAGCCATTTACATTGTTTTTATTCTTTTAGTAAACGAAATATCCTGTATTTACGGACTCATCTTTGTTGTTCGAACCTCCCTATTGAGAAGTCCGGAGTATGGTTCAGTAATTGGCAATAACGAGTTAATTGTCGTAGCGTAACTTAGTTTCAGTACAGGGCGGATAAGCACACGCTAACAGATACCTCTATAGTTATAAAAAACATTGATCTATATCTAGTGTAATTGTAAGATATCCATCTATGGGTATAAAAAATATTATCTTACCTCCTGCCAAATAAGGCGTGTTTATCAAAGGAAAATTCTATAAACCTTCTAACGCATTAAAATCCGTTTTGGACAAAAAGAGACAGTTAATCAAATAATAACTAATATAGAGGAACCAATCACTTGTTTCATAAATCGTGACATTGTTCAAGCGACCCAACAGAATTCTCCCACACCCGCAGTCGCAGTTTGCACGCAAAATCTCGAGACGCATGCACCCTCGAATGCCTTATGCGTGTAAAAAGACTTTGCTGGGATCTGAAATTTAATCCTTCCCGACACTCTGAAATATAACGATTTCCCCGAACAAAGCACTATAGTACACTGTTGACTCACAGCAACAAGTTAATATTGAAGTCTGTAACCATCCTAATACCAATCTAGTAACCCACAAAACCTATGTACATATCGTGGATATGGAAGTTCTAAATATTGCATTTTTTACTGTTGCTAAATTTAATCACGCCCAACCAGTCGTAGATGAATCCCTCTTATACTCTATCTAAAGTAATATCAGTAAAGTCATTCAAGCAGAGGTGATTCAGCAGAAATTTTTTTTATCTTTTATCCGAATATCATGATATTTCTCCACTAGCGAGTATCTCTGGGGAAAACGGATGTCATTGAACACAAAATACGGTCGAAGGACAACATAAAGCTATATACATACCTTCGTATAGACTCCCAATGAAATTTCAAAATGAGATAAATGACGAAGTTGAAAAATGTTAGTAATAGGAGTCATTAGGAAATCAAATAGCCCATATAATTTTTCCCTTAAACATCATGCCTAAAAGATCGGACTTGGCGTATCTGAGTAGATTTCTGTCGCTCAAACGAGGAAACGATTCCCGATCGTTTTCCAGTGCCATGTACGACGATATCTTATCTTTGTTAGGTCAGAATAAATTTTTCTTTTTACCAGCTTGGACTTACTTAAAGGCTTTCACCAGATACCATTAGCTATGTGAGTGTACCTCATACACCGCCTTCAGCACACTCAGGGGACATTATCAATTTTTACATATGCCTCCGGTTTACGTTACGCCCCAATTACATTCACCAGAATGATTAATATAGTGTTTGGAGACTTTTTAGGGGATAACCTACATGCCTATATGGTTGGTCTTGTAATCTTTTTTAATACCTTAGAAGTACATTCGCATAAACTAGAGCTAGTGCTACTGAGACTAAGACAAAATAATCTCAGAGTAAAATATCTAAATGTGAGTTTTAAAACCAAACATGTTTATTTAGGTTTTATGTGTCTAGTCAAGGTCTTAAAGTGGTCCATGGTAAGGTGTCGGCTATCCATAACTTTCCGGTACCTATTAAAGTAAAGGGGGATACAGCACTTTTGCGCTGTAGTGGGTATTACAATTGTAAGTAAATATGTAACTCTTCAATCATAGCAGCTCCTTTAACTGATCCTACGAAAAAGGGCATAGATTTATTATGGTCTGGAAAGCATCAACAGGCGTTCGACATCTTAAAATTGGAATTATGCAGTCCACCTATCTTAAAAATCCCTGATTTCAATAAGGAATTTTTTTTATTGTAACAGTCGCCTCAGACCAAGGGGTAGGAGGGGTACTACTTCAGCAATATGATAAATAGTTCTTTCCTATAGCTTATTATTCATGTAAACTAAAGCCCTCTGACAGTAAATATGCAGTAATAGGCAAGGAAGGGCTAGGTATCGTTACTCCACTAGTACATTTTAAGTTCAGAATTTACGGCTATCCTGTTAAAGTCCTTACTGACCATAAGTCCCTTACCAAGTTTTTCAAAGGCTTTAATCACAGTCCCAAAGGAACTCGGTGGCATATGATCATACAGGTCTTTGGAGCCAAGATAAGATATCTACCTGGGAAATGTTCACAAATATCATTAGCTGACGCATTATCCCGCAATCCCGCATCATACTGCAAAGAACCATTAGTTGGACTAAAAGATATAGAAACATCTGTGCCTATTGTTAAAAACGTATCAGAACAAGAAAATTCATTAACCCAAGAGATCATGAACATTGAATACCTAGGTTGGAGCGCTGAACTGTTACAAACTGAACAAAGCAAGGGTCAGCAGCTAAGCAAAACAATAAACACTCCGAACGGAAATCCTAAAGTAAATGTATATTTAAAGTATGTGTAGCAGCATTATGTAGTCAAAGGCAATATTATTTGTAGGTCCGTGACGAGGAAAACCCGAAGAACACAGCAGGTAATAATCTCTTTCATACCAATTGTCCTAAACTGGTTGCATTACCAATCCATTACATGGTCATCCAGGGTTCCTCCTATTAATGTCAGCAGAAAGCCAAATCACTATTTTACTGGCCTACAATGCTTACAGATATAAAAAGCACATAACTAATTGTCGCAAGTGTCATGAAAACAAGGGACACACTAAGACACCTGTCAGTTTAGGGGCCTATCCCGTGCCAAATCAGCCCTTTGAAAGAGTACACGTAGATTTATTAACAGAGTTTACGAGTCTGACAGAGGAAATAAACACTTCTTAGTGTTAATAGTTGCCTTGACACGTTATATAGAATTAATAGCACTAAAAGACAAATGCCACAATTGAGTGCGCTAGGTTTATGATTTCTACATCAGTAAACACGGATCACATGATAATCTCTGACTCGGGTAGTGTAATCAATGATAATTTCCTTAGCGCGTTGTGTGAATTCCTTTCCTTTAAGAAAATCAATACCATATTTTATCATCCAGAGTCAATCGGTTTGGGGTATAATGGACAAATAAGAAAGTGTCAATGTCCTACGAGTTACACTTGTGATATTGGATCCGAAACTCGGTTTTATAGTGGTTCTCGCGGTTTTAAATACCTTTATCATTCATATCTTGTATCTATAGAAATGATACCGCAAGTAGCCTTATACGGTGCGCCCACTAGAAAACTTTTCCACATATTCAAGCCAACCACTAATTTATCAAATATAAAGACGTATGGATACAAGTATGAGTCGATATAATATACTCCGTAAGAAGTTGGAAGGTTACAAATTATAATGAAAAGGAATCACGATCAAATCAATAAACAAAACGTAACCATATGCAGTAGGTGAAAATGTATATCTATGTGAATAATCCTATATGGATCTTACAGGGTAAATAATAAATATAAAATTTGTATGGAAACTTTTTTCATTAGTTTGAATAAGGAATATCAAATTTAACATAAGTAATTACATATATTTTACAATCTGCAGGTTTCCAACATGAAACTAATATATTGTTCAATTTTGGTACTGTTTTTTCAGACATTCTTCTCGTGTGGGTGGAGTATTAAAGCAAAATATCCAATTTATACATGGCTATCATTTGAAAGTACTAAAGTCATATATATTACAGCGAGTAACAAACTCTTAAAGCTGGCTGAGAGCAGTCTCCTGCCAGGTGATGATGTCATCAGTCCTAAAGGTGCCTGGCACGTTTTGCTGAATCATCACTGTTCCTTTTAACCCCAATAATCCGGCTTCATCTGTAGTTGTGTGTTGTCTTGTACTTGCAAAAACAAGCCAATTGGAGTGGAATAATTAGCACGAACTTCTCATGGGCAACGCAGATCGTTAGGTACAAGTGTCTATCGGCGGTGATCAATGCAAGTTTTGTTAAGGAATCGCAATCTTTTTAAAATTAATGAACAAAATAAGCGAATAGTTTTTCTATAACATCAAAATGAATTAATTTTTTCTGAACTTCATAGACAATTAGAGTCAATAAATCAGCTTATGACATTGGTAAACGGACATTTTAGAAGTATCAGGTCATGGGTATGAAAAATTTACTTGCAACATTAGCATATTACAATTCAAGTAGATCACATCCATGGGAAAATGTCACATTTTCTTGAAAAACCCAAAGTTTATATAGAAATTAGTTACATAGTGGGTTCTTTTGTAGCATCTCCTGCCTATTAAAGTTTTAAAAATTAACCTCAGAGGATGCGTGGGAGAAAATTGAATATCACAGCTTAATTTCAGTCAGTGTAGCGAATTACAGAATCATGATTAATATTCTCTTTGATTCTTATGTTGCCTGGCAATCTTACTAATAGCTCCGTTTCCCACTTCTTTGTTTAGTAACTTACTACCAGTAATATCGAATTTTCTTTGGGATTCGTATTGATATCTGTTAATATGGATATTTTTACAGTCGTCAGAGACCTGGATAGGCTCACTCATTGTTATAATGTCATGGATAAAAAAGTTTGTGCAGCTGACTCTTTTGAATTCCATAAAATATCAGCGAATTCATGTGGGTTAAGTCTAGTCCTTAACGGCTTTCTCCCTCCCATATTTGGATGTTGTCTGAATTTACTTTGCCCTTGTCACAAGTATAATTTCACTTACAGGCTGATTAACGGAACCTGGTTACACCCTGCAGTAGGAGAGTTTCACATCGCATGCCCGGACAGATCGTCTACAACTTCAAAACCCGTTTGTCGCTGCGGACGACTGCAGCAGAGTAACGACCGCCTACAATGTGAATGGAATAAGCACCATCATAAGTGAACAAGCTTATTTCGTGGACTTCTTGGACCGGCACCCGTATCCCAGTGTTAATTTCGTTTTAATGCAGAATGGTCCAGCTGTCGGAATTGACTACAAAGGGACATACTTCCGACAATTACGACCAAGGAGGATATTCAACTCTACGTTTGCTGGCGCAGGACTCATGCTGGGGATGATTTTATTCATCGCAAACATATTCGTATGGCATAGGATGCAGAGAACAAGTATGGGCGCAAAATAGAACGTTGGACCCTGCCCAGGCAATTTACCCTTGTTTTTAACCATTTGGAATTGGCCATTTCATTTGGCTATAGGTGGTTGTCCAGAACTGTGTAATGGGCGAAAAGTTGTTCGAAATGCTAGTTAAATGTGTAGTGGGTATATCCTTGGCTATGTATTCCATATATAAAGTATCAGTAAAAAATATAAGTATTATAGCTAATGTATCAGTAAGTAACAGAATACATATACAGTATCACAATCATTATATATCTAAGCATGCTTTATTTGAAGAATATAGAAGTTATTCAATGAATCAATATATATCTGTGTGTGTACGTACTAGGAATCTATTTAAAGTGCACCTAGATTAATCACTTAGATTAGTCATTTATGTTAATCATTTGTATTAAGTGCACATATATTGATCATAATTCTATGAATCAATATATATTATATTATATATATATATATATATATATATATATATATATATATATATATATATACTATATAATACCATATATATATAAATATATATATAATATATATATATATATATATATACATATATATATATATTATATATATATATATATAATATATATATATATATATATATGTATATATATATATATATATATAGATCATATATATATATATATATATATATATATATATAAATAAATAAATCAGGTAGCCTATAATCAATCTGTTACCTTTTATCTTACCAATAACTACAGTTAGTATATGGGTTAATGTATCATTTAATATATCAGTTAATATATCAGTTAATATATTATTTTTATCACTTCATATATGATTTTTATCAGTTAAAATATGATTTTTATCATGTTAATCTTTATGCTATGCGATTATCAGAAGTACGTTACTATTTTCTGTAGCATATGTATCCTCATGAGTGAAGTGTAAAACTGTATCATTATATATCACGTGATCATTATTATTTACGAATATTCCATATGCATTATGTCTCATATCTTATTCATTGAATCTGTATTTTGTGTACACCATGAATTTTTTTTTTACTTATAAGTATTTTCTATATATCTACTATATATGCCATAGTGTCTGTATCACACTCCTATAAATCAAATGCAAGTCAAGCTTGAGTAATATTCAGTGTTTGGTTTTTGTAGCAGACCGAACATTTATGTAAGTGCTACTAATAATATAAAATATGGAATGTTATTCCATATATAAAAACTAAAACTATGATTAATTAAAACCAGTGACCCAAGAGGTCAACCAGTTTGCTTGCAGGAATGTGATCAGACCAGATATGATAAAGTAGGCTAAGATGACGTGTCGTATCAGTCAGTGTCTAGTTTGCCGTCATCTGTGGTCATCAAATCATTTGTTTTGTAAACGGTAGTCCAAGCTTCCTGCTTGAGACAACCACAGTGACCTATAACCCAAACGGCCTACATGACTTGTAATCTATGTCATCTGTGTGTATGTTCGTATGTTCGAGCTACTGTCTGCTCACTTTATGATTTGTAAACCAGATTGAACGTCAGAAGTCATTAAGTGCTATTCATAATTGCAGACCTGTCCAATTTTATCTGATCTTCATAATGTAGTCTCAGAGAATAGAGATATTTTTTGTATCCAGTGTTTCAAATGGAACCTCACATCAGAAAGAAGATATTGAATGAACTTAGAAATTATCATCATGAGGTTGAAACATCTTCGTCGTCATAACCAAAGAAGATACTGACTTCGTAAGTTATCATCGAAACCCCAGATACTCCAATGAGTATTGGAAGTCATAACCAACTGACCTTATGTGTAAAATTATCGCAGGTCTTAAATAACCTCACAGGGCGCCTTATTATACAAAGGCACTCAAGACCTAACATATTGGTGGTCAGTGGCGGGATAATATGTATGGCTGATATTCTAATTTTACGGCACGTACAGTTGGGCATGATACCCATTACTTATAATAACTTATTGTATTAAAATTACGAGAATCTGCTCTGATCACTTGATACGGTCGTATGATTCATACGAAAATTCCTTTTTAATTAAAAAAGGTATATGGCATGAATGATCCGGCATCATTCAGCCATTTATTTCTTGTTGTATTCTTCAGTCCACGTAATATCCTGTATTTACGGACTCACTGTTGTTGTTCGAACTTCCCTATTGAGATTTCCGGAGTATGGTTCAGTAATTGGCAATAACGAGTTAATTGTCGTAGCGTAACTTAGTTTCAGTACAGGGCGGATAAGCACATGCTAACAGATACCTCTATAGTTATAAAAAACATTGATCTATATCTAGTGCAATTGTAAGATATCCATCTATGGGTATACAAAACATCTTACCTCCTGCCAAATAAGGCGTGTTTATCAAAGGAAAATTCTATAAACCTTCTAACACATTAAAATCCGTTTTGGACAAAAAGAGACAGTTAGTCAAATAATAACTTATATAGAGGAACCAATCACTTGTCTCATAAATCGTGACATTGTTCAAGCGACCCAACAGAATTCTCCCACACCCGCAGTCGCAGTTTGCATGTAAAATCTCGAGACGCATGCACCCTCGAATGCCTTATGCATGTAAAAAGACTTTGCTGGGATCTGAAATTTTAATCCCTTCCCGACCCTATGAAATATAACGATTTCCGCGAACGAAATGCTATACACTGTTGACTCACAGAAACAGTGATATTGTGGATATGGAAGTTTTAAATATCGCATACTGTTGATAAATTTAATCATGCCCAACCAGTCGTAGATGAATCCCTCTTATATATCCGTAAAGTCGTTCAAGCAGAGGTGATTCAGCAGACGTTTGCTGATCTTTTATCTGAATACCAGGATGTTTCTCCACTAGCGAGTGATCTCTGGGGGAAAACGGATGTCATTGAACACAAAATACGGTCGAAGGACAAACATAAAGCTATATACGTACCTTCGTATAGACTCCCAGTGAAATTTCAAAATAAAAATAAAGATAAATGACGAAGTTGAAAAAATGTTAGTAATAGGAGTCGTTAGGAAATCAAATACCCATATAATTTTTCCCTAAACACGTCATGCCTAAAATAAGATCGGACTTGGTGTATCTGAGTAGATTTCTGTCGCTTAAACAAGGAAATGATCGTTTTCCAGTGCCATGTACCGACGATATCTTATCTTTGTTAGGTCAGAATAAATTTTTCACCAGCTTGGACTTACTTAAAGGCTTTCACCAGATACCATTAGCTATGTGAGGTACCTCATACACCGTCTTCAGCACACTTTATCTGATCTTCATCATGTAAAATTCAATCAGCCATCATCATTAGAAGACCTTGTCCAATTTTATCTGATCTTCATCATGTAGAATTCAATCAGCCATCATCATTAGAAGACCTGTCCAATTTTATCTGATCTTCATCATGTAATCTCAGAGAATAGAGATATTTTTGTACTCTGTGTTTTCTACTAGAAACCTCACATCAGAAAGAAGATACTGAATGAACTTAGAAACTATCATGAGTTGAAACATCTCTGTCGTCATAACAAAGAAGATACTGACTTCGTAAGTTATCATTCAAAAAACCCAAGACAAACTCCAATGAGTATGGAGAGTCATAACAAACCGACCTTAGCATAAAATTATCGCAAGTCTAAATAACCTCACAGGGCGCCTTATTATACAAAGCATCAGCCTACATATATATATACCATCCTAAATTCATTTACGACTACCTTGTACATTACCCCATTTTATATATATTTATATATATATATATATATATATATATATATATATATATATATAATATATATATATATATATATATATATATATACAATGTAACCTTTTGTGTAACATTACTGTATTCTAATGATCGATTGTAATTGAGTGATTTTTTCAATATCTTCCGTTTGTGTTTTTTGTTGTCAGACCTGATGATGGAGACAGTTATTCCGGAAGGAACCTGGTGGTCGTAACTGAATAAAAGATTTTTTTATGTACAAGTACTGGTTTTACTCTCTGTCAAGACTCCTTTTTCCCATTGATAGATCAGTTGCAGATATATATATATATATATATATATATATATATATATATATATATATATATATATAAATATATATATATATATAATATATATATATAAATATATATATATATATATATATATATATATATATTATATATATATATATATATTATATATATATATATATATATATATATATATATATATATATATATATATATATATATATATATAAATATATATATATATATATATATATATATATATATATATATATATATATATATATATTATATATATATATATATAATATAATATATATATATAATATATATATATATATATAAAATATATATATATATATATATATATATATAATATATATATATATATATCTATATATATATATATATATATATATATATATATATATATATATATATATATATATATATATATAGTATATATATATATATATATATATGTAAAAAGGGGGAATGTACAGTCTCATCATTTTTTACTTCCTTTGATACAGAGTCCAAGTGACAAGACATCTCAGCTTAAGAATGCTGATGACTCTTTTTTGGGATGGTGTGATCCTTACCTAAGCATATTGTGCCATGAAAGCTTGTCCCAAGGTTGCCTTTGAAAAACTGGCTGCAACCAGTTACCTGAGGGCGTGAGTTTGTCTGTACGTGTGCGGCTCTTTTGTTCAGAATGGCACGAAATTAGCAGAACGATGTGGAGACAGTTACGGGGAGAAAAGGCAAGATGCCGGAATAGCTCTGCGAAAGTTTATTTGTTTCTGTGTGTGATATTCCAGGCTGCAATGGGTAAGAGTTACTGTGCTTTAGCCAAAGATATGGCTTGTTTGCGTCTTTGACATTTTGTAAAGATGTTCTATTTCATTTAATCTTTTGACTTTATCTTTACAATTGTGTATGCTCACTAGTGTGTCCCTCCACTGTCTCTTAAACAGGCGGAATATAGTGAGGGGGATTACTAGTGTCCTGTGTGGAGGGAACTATATTTTGGAGAGGAGATAATTGGTGTGTGACTAATTACTGATTAAGACTATTAAAATACCGGAGGGTTATCTAAGTTATCTGAACTTGAGTTATCATTCCATTTTAATTATCCGACTCAGATTTGATGACCTAATGAAATGGAAGGGAGGTTGTCGAGAGAGAGAAGTTGCGAGTCGAGAGAGAGAGAGAGAGGGAGAGGGGGCTATTGCCAGACGAGAGAGAGAGCGAGGAGAAAGTGTTACCAAACTTAGTTTGCCTTCCGCTTTGGCTTAACGCTTACCAAATATAAAAATACGAGATTAATAACAGCTTAAAAAATGCGTTTTCCGGAGAGACTGATTATTAAAGTGGGTTAGGATGTCATTAATAAGCATAGGACATAAGAATTATGGAGTCGTAACTGTGGTAATGAGACGGGAAGATTGGACTAGGGTCAGCAAATTCGCCCATCGCGAGGTGCCCGCTAAGATGAGGGGACTCGTTTCTAGTTGTGTGAATGATCAGCGAGTGCTTTCGTGTAGCGCTGGTTTGCCGAGATTCGCGTGTTTAGTAATTGCGCAGATTCCGGGGTTTTCTTTCATTGTGAAGGGGTAAGTGTTACGGAGTGTTTTTTTTTTAGGCCTAGGGGATTTTGACTTTGTGTGTGAACAATTTTAAATTGAGATTTTGTTTCCCATAGGAGTAGAAAGTGATGTGTTTTTTTATTGGCACATATTAAAATAGACGCATTCGTCTTTGTTTTAATGCATACGTGTGTGTATGAATGGTTTTCATACATACAACACTGTGGTTTTGCCTGGAGATAGAGCGCCCACTTGTTCTTATGCACTCAGCGGAATTTCTGCTGAACCGACTCAAGGTAGTAGTGGTCTTCCTTTTCCCTACTTTATTTAATGATTTTCATTTATTGATTTTTTTTCTATTTATTTATTTTGAGTTATTTATTTATATTTATTTAATTTTTTGTTTATTTATTATTATTCTTTTATCTCTATTTATTTATAATTATTTATATTTATTTATTTATACATTTCTTTATTCTTATTTATTTATTTATTTTTATTTTATTTTTTTTTAAATTTTATTTATTTCTTTATATCTTTATGTATTTTTATTTTTTAATCTTTAATTTTTCGTTTTTTCTTTTAAGTTATTTAGTTATTTATTTATTTATTTCGATTGATTTATTTGTTTATATTTTTATTTCTTTATTTTTGTTTATTTATTTATTTTTATTTTTTATTTTTGTTTATTTTTCTTTATTTATTATTCATTTATTTTACTTTTATTTATTTATTTATTTATTTATTTTTATTTATTCATTAATTGTCATTGATTTGTTTATCCTTTTATTATTATTCATTTGTCATTATGTATTCATTTATTTATTATTTTTTATTATTTATTATAATGTTTTCGTTTTATTTGTTATTATTTATTATTTTTTGATTATTATTATTATTTATTTATTTATTTACGTAATTTTTTAATTTTTTTATTTATTGTTTTTTATTTTTATTTATTTACTTTTCCTTCCTTATTATTGATTTTCATTTATTGATTTTTTTTCTATTTATTTTATTTTGAGTTATATATTTATATTTATTTAATTTTTTGTTTATTTATTGTTATTTTTTTATCTCTATTTATTTATAATTATCTATTTTTATTTATTTATACATTTCTTATTCTTATTTTTTTTTATTTTATTTATTTTAATTTTTAATTTATTTATTTCTTTATATCTTTATGTATTTTATTTTTTAATCCTTAATTTTTCGTTTTTTTCTTAATTTATTTATTTATTTATTTATTTATTTTGATTGATTTATTTTTTATATTTTTATCTATTTATTTTTGTTTATTTATTTCTATTTATTTTTTGTTTATTTATTTACTTTATTTAATTATTATTTATTTCTATTTATTCATTAATTGTCATTGATTTGTTTATTTTTTATTATTTGTTCATTTGTCATTAGTATATATTTATTTATTATTATTTATTATTTATTATAATCTTTATTTTATTTTATTATTAATTATTTATTTATATTTATATTATTTATTTATTTATTAAAAGCAATTTTTATATTTTTTTTTATTATTTTTTATTTTTATTTATTTACTTTTCCCTTCTTTATTATTGATTTTCATTTATGATTTTTTTTCTATTTATTTATTTTGAGTTATTTATTTATATTTATTTAATTTTTTGTTTATTATTGTTATTTTTTTATCTCTATTTATAATTTATATTTATTTTTATATATTTATTACATTCTTTATTCTTTATTTATTTATTTTCATTTTTATTTATTTATTTTTTAATTTTATTTATTCTTTATATCTTTATGTATTTTTATTTTTTAACCTTTAATTTTTCGTTTTTTTCTTAATTTTTTATTTATTTATTTATTTATTTATTTATTTATATTTATTTATTTATTTATTTTGATTGATTATTTTTTATATTTTATTTATTTATTTTTGTTTATTTATTTATATTTTTTATTTATTTAATTACTTTTAATTTACATTTATTTATTTATTTATTTATTTTTATTTATTCATTAATTGTCATTGATTTGTTATTTATTGTTTTTTTTTTTATTTATATTTATTTATTTTATTATTTTTTATTTAATTTATTATTTTTTTATTTATATTTTATTATTTTATTTATTTATTTATATTTATTTATTTTTTTATTTAATTTTATTTTATCTTTGTTTATTTATTTATTTATTTATTTATTTCTAATATTTCAGTTTACTTATTTATTAGTTTTATTTATTTATTTGATTAAATTTAATTTTTTTATTTATTCCTATTTATTTATTTTTATTATTTATTCATTTGTCATTATGTATTTATTTATTTATTATTATTTTTTATTATTTATTATAATCTTTATTTTATTTATTATTAATTATTTATTTATATTTATTATTATTTATTTATTTATTTTATCAATTTAGTTATTTTCTTTTATTTATTTATTTTATTTATTTATTTCTAATTATTCAGTTTCACTTATTTATTTAGTTTTATTATTTAAATGTTGTTGAATTAATTTAATTTTTATTTATTTTTTTTCCTATTTATTTATTTATTTTATTTTTATTCACTTTTGTCATTATTTTTTTATTTATAATTTAGTTTATTTATTTATTTGTTTAAATTCTCATACATTTTTTTTATATATTTAAATACTTTTATTTTTGTATTATATTAATATTTTTATTTATTTATATATTTATTTATTTTTATTTTTTTTCATTATATATTATTCATTTCTATATATTTTATTTATTTATTTTTTATTTTTATCTTTATTTTTTATAGATTTTTTATTTCATTTATTTATTTACTTATTTTCAATTATTATTTATATATTTATTTATTTTTACATCATATTTATTTATTATTTTTTATTTATTTATATTCATATTTTTATTTTATTCTATATGGATTTTTAATTTTATTTGATTAGTTTTATTTATATATTTACTTTTGTTATTTTCATCTATTCTTATTCATATTTATTTATTTATTTATATATTGATTTATTTTTATTTATTTTTTTAATTACCTATTTATTTATTTATTATTTTATTCATTTTATTTATTTCATTTTTTTATTTATTTTATGTCTTTATTATTTTTATTTATTTTCATTTTTATTACCTATTTAATTTTTATTTATTTATTTCTATTTATTTTTATTTTTATTTATTTTATGTTTGTATTTAATTCTATTTATTTTTTTTTTTTTTATATATACTATTTATTTATTTATTTAATTTATTTTTATTTATATATATTTATTATTTTTTATTTTTATTTATATTTTTAAATTTTTTATTTTATATTTACTTATTTATTTATTATTTAATTATTTTTTTATATTATTTATTTATTAATTCATATTTATT
>NC_087222.1:9981705-9982812 GCF_015104395.2 Macrobrachium nipponense
ACTTATTTTTTTATTAATTATTTATTCCTATTTATTTCTTTCTTTCTATTTTTTTATTCATTATTATTTATTTATTTATTTTTTATTGCTAATTGAGTTTTGTTTATCTATTTTTTGTTTTTTTATTTTTTTTTTTTTCTTTTTATTTATTTATATACTTTTATTTTTTCATTTTATATTTACTCATTTTTATTCATTTATATATTGTTTATTTCTTTTATTTATTTACTTTTTATTATATATTTATTTTTTATCTATTTATTTTTATTTATCTATTTTATAAATTATATTATTTTATTAATATTTACCATATTTCTTTATTTTAATTATTTATTTATTCATTTTCATTTATTTATTTATTTATTTATTTATATTTTTATTTATTTATTGATTTTAATTTGGTTTATTTATTATATTTTTTTATATTTTTATTTTTTTTATTATTTTCATTTATATATTTATATTATTTATTTATATATATATATTTTTATTTTTATTTATTTATTACTTTAAATTTATTTATTTATTTTATTAATTAATTTTTTTATGTTTTTATTTTACTTATTTATTTCTATTTATTTATTTATTTTATTCCATTTGTTTTTTGTTAATTTTATGTCTTCCATTATTTTCATTCATTTTTTTTTTATTATATTTATTTATAATAATTTTATTTTTATTCTTTATTTATTTTTTTATTTATTTTCTTATTTATCAATTTATTTATATTTATTCATTTTTTTCATTATCTTATTTCTGTATTTTTATTTATTCATTTATTTATTTATTTCATTTTATTTATTATTTTAGTTGTTTATTTATTTTTTAATAAATTGTTTATTTATTTTTGTGTTATTTATTTTTATTTTTTCTTTATTTTTTATATATTTATTTATTCAATTTATTTTTCTTTATTCATTATTATATTTTTTTATTTTTATTTATTTACTTTTATTTATTTATTTATTTTTATTATTTTATTTATTTTTTCTTTTTATTTATATATTTTATTTATAATTGTTTGTTTCTTTATTATAATTTATCTTCATTTAATTTATTTATTTATTGCTATTTTTTCATTTTAATTTTTTTTATTTATCTCTATTA
>NC_087222.1:9983312-10005812 GCF_015104395.2 Macrobrachium nipponense
GCTAACAGACAGACAGACAGACAGACAGTTTGTTTTAAAAGAAGTCTGTGAGTTTGTGCCACTCTGTAATTGGCAAACAGCTTTAACATTTCTATTCTCTTTCTGGAACACTCACTCACTCCTTTTCTGATATGATAGTATATATGTATATATATATATATATATATATATATATAATATATATATATATATATATATATATATATATATACATATATAGAGATGGAGAGAAAGAAAGCTTACTAGAAAAATTCTTTGGCCCTTACCAAGTGCCACAAATAAAGATTTCTATGTATTCTACCAATCCTCATTCTATCAGTCTTGTTATCACCACTGGTAGTATTAGCCTTCACGTTAATATGTAAAACGCCACACTGAAATAGTACATATAATTTGAAATGATTAATAATAAACTAACCTTGTGTACCCTCGCGGGACGAATTTCCGAGTTCCACATCATACGAACCGATGTATGTAAATTCTGCTGAAACAGATCAACTGATTAAATTCGACATGTGCATTTCACAGCCTAAATAAAAAAACAATGCAGACATTTTCTGATCATCATATATAATAAATTTTATATACAAAGAATCACAAATTTTTATTTTTCACTTGATGTTAAACTATTAGACTATTTTGTGCAAACAACCTATCAGTACAAACTGCATATTAGAAATAGCTCATCCAAAATAGACGATCAAAATAGAAATTTTAAGATTATTGTTAAGCAATATTAAAGAGAATATTATCTCTTCAAATACAACTTTCTGTGTTACTATTTCATATATTTAAATCAATAAATCAAGAGGAATATCTAATATCCTTGTTAACTGACAACAAACCCTCCAGTTTATTTACTTTTTAGGGGTCGGTCGATATCCCTACCCTCAACATATATATATATATATATTATATATATATATATATATATATATATATATATATATATATATATATATATATATATATATATATGATATATATATAAGTGCTACATAATATAATATGGAATGTTATTCCATATATAAAAACTAATCTATGTTTAATTAAAACCAGTGACCCAAGAGGTCAACCAGTTTGCTTGCAGGAATGTGATCAGACCAGATATGATAAAGTAGGCTAAGATGACGTGTCGTATCAGTCATGTCTAGTTTGCCGTCATCTGTGGACATCAAATCATTTATTTTGTAAACGGTAGTCCAAGCTTCCTGTTTGAGACAACCACAGTGACCCATAACCCAAACGGCCTACATGACTTGTAATCTATGTCATCTGTGTGTATGTTCGTATGTTCGAGCTACTGTCTGCTCACTTTATGATTTGTAAACCAGATTGTAAGTCATGTAGAATTCAATCAGCCATCATCATTAGAAGACTTGTCCAATTTTATCTGATCTTCATCATGTATCTCAGAGAATAGAGATATTTTTGTACTCTGTGTTTTTTCTACTAGAAACCTCACATCAGAAAGAAGATACTGAATGAACTTAGAAAACTATCATCATGAATTGAAACATCTCCGTCATCATAACCAAAGAAGATACTGACTTCGTAAGTTATCATCAAAACCCAAGACACTCCAATGAGTATGGAGAGTCATATCAAACTGACCTTAGCGTAAAATTATTTGCAGTCTAAATAACCTCACAGGGCGCCTTATTATACAAAGGCATCAGCCCTACATATTGGTGGCAGCCTACAACAATAACTCTTCAACGTCTTCCGAAGAATAACCAGAATAACGAATAATGTATCATATCAGAAGTCAACGACGGCGAAAGCAGAGATTCTTCAAGCAACTTAGTATCATCGTTTAGTGAGCGTCTTCAGCGGTGCATACCTTCAAGAAACAAACCGGAAGAGATGCTCTCATTAGAATCATTCAAGAAGGCATCATCGTTTATTGAGCATTTCCAGCACTTCAAGAAACAAAAAACCGGACGCATCTGCAGCATCAGATCTTCAAGGAAACGAATCATTCAACAAACAAAACACCGAACGAGCAGAACGTGAACTGAGAATTCAGGTCACTGCGGAAAAGCGACATCGAAGCCAAACGCCATGATGTCACCTAAACAGCAAGATCTTCAAGACCAACAAGAGAAACGAATCATTCAACAAACAAAACAAACGCTAAGAACAAGGGTCATACTGCTAAACAGAGAAGGGGCACCAAGGCCATGTCGTTATCGAAACGCGGTGACTTCCCACAAAATCAAGCTAAGTACAATCTTTTTATTCATTTGGAGAACTTGAGTGTTTCCTTTGCAGGTTGAATTTTGTTGTTCCTGTAGCTGAAATTACGAGACATTCTTAATCTTACTGTTTTACAGAAATTATCTACATCATTGGGACTTCGTTACTGAGAGTTTTTATCTTTGAGTTTCTGTTTCCAGAAGTTCTCCTGAATATCATAATCATATACTGTGTTAATCTTATCATTTTGGTTTTGTGATTATTAATTCTGTATGTAACAAATCAATATTAAACATTGAATATGCGTTTACGCAGTGGACGTCTGTATTTATACAGATGCATGGATAGGGTCGTTAGGCACCGTAGTGATAAGAAAACACACAAAAACAAGTGGAACACCCGTACAAATCTGGATAAATTAGAGTAACACTATTTTGGGGTCAGGACAATAAAGGCTCCTTTCCAAGGTCCCGATGGCAGTTTTAGCCTTGATTTTTTTAGTTATATGCGAAAAAATCGAATCTCTACGACTCAACTAAAAAAAAAAAATATACGGCTGGATTGCAAGAAATAACATGTCTGTAACAAATTTCATTAGGTTAACATACTTAACATTCATATAAACAAATTAACAAAAATATGTCTAAGTGCGCTGACCTGGATCCCTCACTATTTCAAATTCTGGCAAAGAATGAAAGTAAACCACAGCAAGTACATATAGTTAATTAATAATAATGCAGTAGAGATAACTTGTCTTAATAGTAATCGCTCAATTCATAATAGTTAAAGTCATTCTTATGTTCATTGCTTTGTACGTAACTAACAACAACATAATGCTAAAAACACACAAAACGTTGTTGATGATAATAAAAAGAATCCTAATTATTATAAAAAGAATCAGGTAAACAGTAGCCCTAAAAATCAGGAACAAACAAATTGTGCTTCAGCAAACTTGGTTATTGTGTCATCTAGTAAAACGGTCAGGGTCAGTCAAAATCTGCCGAGTGTTGAAAGCAAAGCACATTCCACATAAGCGACTCTAGTGGAGGGGGGGAGAGCGATGTCGGATCAATCATGCCAATACCTTTTTGAATTAAAAAGGAATTTGCCTATGAATCACACAACGTATCAAGTAAACAGAGCAGGTTCCATAGAATTTTAATATAAATTATTATGAGTAGTGGTGGATTAAGCCCGACTGAACGTGCCGTAAAATTAGAATATCAGCCATTTACATTGTTTTTATTCTTTTAGTAAACGAAATATCCTGTATTTACGGACTCATCTTTGTTGTTCGAACCTCCCTATTGAGAAGTCCGGAGTATGGTTCAGTAATTGGCAATAACGAGTTAATTGTCGTAGCGTAACTTAGTTTCAGTACAGGGCGGATAAGCACACGCTAACAGATACCTCTATAGTTATAAAAAACATTGATCTGTATCTAGTGGTAATTGTAAGAAATCCATCATGGGTATAAAAAATATTATCTTACCTCCTGCCAAATAAGGCGTGTTTATCAAAGGAAAATTCTATAAACCTTCTAACACATTAAAATCCGTTTTGGACAAAAAGAGACAGTTAATCAAATAATAACTAATATAGAGGAACCAATCACTTGTTTCATAAATCGTGACATTGTTCAAGCGACCCAACAGAATTCTCCCACACCCGCAGTCGCAGTTTGCACGCAAAATCTCGAGACGCATGCACCCTCGAATGTCTTATGCGTGTAAAAAGACTTTGCTCGGAACTGAAATTTTAATCCTTCCCGACACTCTGAAATATAACGATTTCCCCGAACAAAGCACTATACACTGTTGACTCACAGCAACAAGTTAATATTGAAGTCTTTAACCATCCTAATACCAATCTAGTAACCCACAAAACCTATGTACATATCGTGGATATGGAAGTTCTAAATATTGCATTTTTTACTGTTGCTAAATTTAATCACGCCCAACCAGTCGTAGATGAATCCCTCTTATACTCTATCTAAAGTAATATCAGTAAAGTCATTCAAGCAGAGGTGATTCAGCAGAAATTATTTTTATCTTTTATCCGAATATCATGATATTTCTCCACTAGCGAGTATCTCTGGGAGGGGAAAAACGGATGGTCAATGAACAAAACAAACGGGCACGGTCGAAGGACAACATTAAAGCTAATAAATAACAGACCTTCGTATAGACTCCCAATGAAATTTCAAAATGAGATAAATGACGAAGTTGAAAAATGTTAGTAATAAAAGATCAGCAAACGTCTGCTGAATCACCTCTGCTTGAACGACTTTACGGATATATAAGAGGGATTCATCTACGACTGGTTGGGCATGATTAAATTTATCAACAGTAAAAAATGCGATATTTAAAACTTCCATATCCACAATATACACTTGTTGCTGTGAGTCAACAGTGTATAGCATTTCGTTCGCGGAAATCGTTATATTTCAGAGGGTCGGGAAGGGATTAAAATTTCAGATCCCAGCAAAGTATTTTTACACGCATAAGACATTCGAGGGTGCATGCGTCTCGAGATTTTACATGCAAACTGCGACTGCGGGTGTGGGAGAATTCTGTTGGGTCGCTTGAACAATGTCACGATTTATGAGACAAGTGATTGGTTCCTCTATATAAGTTATTATTTGACTAACTGTCTCTTTTTGTCCAAAACGGATTTTAATGTGTTAGAAGGTTTATAGCATTTTCCTTTGATAAACACGCCTTATTTGGCAGGAGGTAAGATGTTTTGTATACCAATAGATGGATATCTTACAATTACACTAGATATAGATCAATGTTTTTTATAACTATAGAGGTATCTGTTAGCCTGTGCTTATCCGCCCTGTACTGAAACTAAGTTACGCTACGACAATTAACTCGTTATTGCCAATTACTGAACCATACTCCGGAAATCTCAATAGGGAAGTTCGAACAACAACAGTGAGTCCGTAAATACAGGATATTACGTGGACTGAAGGAATAAAAACAATGTAAATGGCTGAATGATGTCGGATCATTCATGCCATATACCTTTTTTTAATTAAAAAGGAATTTTCGTATGAATCATACGACCGTATCAAGTGATCAGAGCAGATTCTCGTAATTTTAATACAATAAGTTATTATAAGTAATGGGTATCATGCCCAACTGTACGTGCCGTAAAATTAGAATATCAGCCATACATATTATCCCACCACTGCCACCAATATGTAGGGCTGATGCCTTTGTATAATAAGGCGCCCTGTGAGGTTATTTAGACCTGCGATAATTTTACACATAAGGTCAGTTGGTTATGACTTCCAATACTCATTGGAGTATCTGGGGTTTCGATGATAACTTACGAAGTCAGTATCTTCTTTGGTTATGACGACGAAGATGTTTCAACCTCATGATAATAATTTCTAAGTTCATGCAATATCTTCTTTCTGATGTGAGGTTCCATTTGAAACACTGGATACAAAAAATATCTCTATTCTCTGAGACTGCATTATGAAGATCAGATAAAATTGGACAGGTCTGCCAATGATGATAGCTTAATGACTTCTGACTTACAATCTGGTTTACAAATCATAAAGTGAGCAGACAGTAGCTCGAACATACGAACATACACACAGATGACATAGATTACAAGTCATGTAGGCCGTTTGGGTTATAGGTCACTGTGGTTGTCTCAAGCAGGAAGCTTGGACTACCGTTTACAAAACAAATGATTTGATGACCACAGATGACGGCAAACTAGACACTGACTGATACGACACGTCATCTTAGCCTACTTTATCATATCTGGTCTGATCACATTCCTGCAAGCAAACTGGTTGACCTCTTGGGTCACTGGTTTTAATTAATCATAGTTTAGTTTTTATATATGGAATAACATTCTATATATTATGTAGCACTTACATAAATGTTCGGTCTGCTACAAAACCAAACACTGAATATTACTCAAGCTTGACTTGCATTTGATTTATAGGAGTGTGATACAGACACTATGGCATATATATAGATATATAGAAAATACTTATAAGTAAAAAAAAAATTCATGGTGTACACAAAATACAGATTCATGTAATAAGATATGAGACATATGCATATGATAATATTCGTAAATAATAATGATCACGTGATATATAATGATACAGTTTTACACTTCAACTCATGAGGATACATATGCTACAGAAAATAGTAACGTACTTCTGATAATCACATAGCATAAAGATTAACATGATAAAAATATCATACTGAACTGATAAAAATCATATATGAAGTGATAAAAATAATATATTAACTGATATATTAACTGATATATTAAATGATACATTAACCCATATACTAACTGTAGTTATTGGTAAGATAAAAGGTAACAGATTGATTATAGGCTACTGATTTATTTATATATATATATATATATATAATATATATATATATATAGATATATATTATAATATCTATACATATATATATATATATATATATATATTATATATATATATATATATATATATATATATATTGATTCATAGAATTATGATCAATATATGTGCACTTGACGAAGTCGTGGATCTAGCCTCGAAGGTCTCAGGGATTCTCTCGTGCGAGCGCCACAGTAGTGTGCCTGGGGATGAACGACAGGAATTCCGTCCGTAGCAGGAATCTGTCATCCCGTGGGGGCTCCTGATTATCTGGTATTGTCGCTGCTCTCCGGGCGGCTGTGGGAAGGAGAAACGTTTCTTGGGTGATGTTATGATTTGGTTTCTCCTTGCCTATATGGAGGGCTTCTAGGAGGCGCAGACGTCGGGGATCCGTTGTCTGGTCTATTATTTCGATAGTAGGAATAATATCATTTCTCTTTATCCGTTTGTTATGAGCAGTCCTGGCGTGGTTGAAGATGGCTCCTTCTTGAGCGTGGCAGGAGATTCGCTTGGAGAAACGCATGGAGGTCATACCGACGTATTTGCCGAGGCATCCTCGGACGGGGCATGTGTAACGGTAGACCACACTCGTCTTCTTCAAGGGATCCTGCAGGGGCGCCGAAGGGTTGTTTCTCATCACCAGGCTGCTCGTCTTCTTCGTTTTATAATATATAATTAACTTAATATTTTTGTCTGGGTCGGCGGGGCTCGCTTAGCCTTGTAAATGGCCCAGATTTCGGTTGGGTTCTGCTGAAAGCTGTAGTAACCGATGTTGGTCTATAAATGTTGTGCATAGTTACCCATTAGGGTTTGACATAGATTATTCCTACTTGTTTATTTATAGTTTCTCTCTCTCTCGTGTGCGGTAGTACTAGTATTGGGCAGCAACTGTACAGCTCTATCTAGTTCCGTGCCTCCCTACCCTCTTATCCAAAAAGCGAAAATACTAAGGAATGTTGTTAAATACATAGAGAGAGAGAGAGAGAGAGAGGAGAGCACGAACCCTATGTAAAAACAGCACCTTTCCACCCACTCAGTTGCTATATCCAGTGAGTGGTTCCCATAGAATGTAATTCAAGTGCCTTGCTTTTCATGGGATATTTTTTTTAAGGTTTACTGAACTCCTCTCTCTCTCTCTCTCTCTCTCTCTCTCTCTCTCTCTCTCTCTCTCAGAGCACGCTTCTCAGATCTCGTGCGCTTCGTCGAAGGGAATTGTGACAGACCACTTAATAAGTTCCACTTAATGAGCTTTTGAATCACACACACACACACACACACACACACACACACAGAGAGAGAGAGAGAGAGAGAGAGAGAGAGAGAGAGAGAGAGAGAGAGAGAGAGAGAGAGAGAGAGGAAAACTCCTTATTCAAATGGATGTCGTACGCAGCAGTCAGGAAAAATGACTGGGTCCAGTCCTGCCCCTCCTACAAGAAAGTACTATTTCTCACTGCTACTCATTATCATTTGCAACTTTTGCCTTTAATTTTGTCACGGCCTTTTCACACCACCCTCCTGGAGGATTGACTGAGTGCTGTCGTACTAGATGGCAGATTCATTTTGTTGCCATTAGGGGAATTGGCCATCCCATAAGATACTGTGTGTGTGAGACAGCAGTAGATTATCCATAGTACTATTTTTTATATAGGTCTACACTCCTTTCTGGTCTTCATTTACCGAATTTGTGACTTCAGAAAATCTATGATACTAGAGAGAGAGATTAGCTCTCTCTCTCTCTCTCTCTCTCTCTCTCTCTCTCTCTCTCTCTCTCATGAAAACGTTGAACCAGGCACAGCAGAAGAAAGTTGTAGTACCAGGGAAGAACTATATAATGTGGTCGCTGCTATGTCGCCACACCAGAAGCCTGATATCAATTGTCAGACTCACTACTGACTTTCTATATATATATATATATATATATATATATATATATATATATATATATATATATATATATATATATATACATATATATATATATATATATATATATATATATATATATTATATATATATATATATATAAAATTATCTTTGAAGGGAGGGTAGGAGGAGGCCATAGCATTCGTATTTGCAAATTGTTTTCTTGTTTATAACGCCGTTTTAAAACTACGTTGTCTGCTTATTTTGGTCCCAAAAGATCACCAGCTGTTAGTTTTTTTTCCTGACCTTTCTGGTTCGTCGTATTTCAAGAGTTGATCAGTTTTTTATTTATTTGTTTATTTTATTGCTAAGCAGACCGTGGAGGGACCGGCATGAATGTTTTGTTATAATTGGGTGGAGACGTTTTTAGAAAAAGGCATACACATATATACCCCGTTATCATGAGAGAGAGAGAGAGAGAGAGAGAGAGAGAGAGAGAGAGAGAGAGAGAGAGATTCACAGGGGCATCAGTTAAGGCGTACTACAACATCACCTCTACCAGCCGCCCCCAACCCCACACCCGCCCCCCAAATACTAGTAGTAGCTGCTGCAGGGGGACCTCGGCCTGTCTAGCTACTGCAAGGGGCTGGTACTAAACACGCAATAGGAGTTCAGAGTCATTGCATGAGGAAGGAAGGAAGGAAGGAAGGAAGGAAGGAAGGACAGCAGGGAATGTCCATCATGCAAGGGGCATCCACCTACCATCACTGTAAGGGAGGTGTTACGTTGAGAAGATAATGTGTGTGTGTATGTGTGTGTGAATCAAATCTAAAAGTTTTTCGTAATCCAAACGTGGGTTCTTGTCACCAAGATTTCTCATAACCTCAGAATTTTTCACAGGGTATTCAAAACCTTTCACTCCTAACTCTATTTCTCCAGCTAGAGAACACAAAAGTTTCATGCATGACACTACATTTTTAGAATTCCGCTTACATCATTGTGTGAGGAGTCTGTCTCTGTCACTCTATCATGATAACTTTTAAGGAGGTTAAAGTGTACTTTTCTTGAACCTTTTCTTCTATTAGGAGTACTTATTACATAATTAAGTTCATCCACTTTTTCTTTGATAATCTGAATACTTTGCTTCAAAAAGCGCCCCCTGGAACAGACATGAACACTTAAACTTTACTTACTCTTACGATCATCATAATGTTTCATTCTAACTTGGCCTTCTCAAATTTTCAGTGGCAATAGCTTGAACTTGAACCAAAGTCGTCTTCAGTTTCACAAAAAAATTGAGTAAATGACCGAAGTGTATCTGGTGGTTCCTGCAAAAGCAAAGATTCTTTAAAAATTCTTAAAGCCTCTCTTACCTCTCTCCCAAACAATAATTCAAAAGGTGAGTAACGTAAAGACTCATGCTTACTTTCTCTAATAGCAAATAGTAGATACTGATAACCTTCATCCCACTCTGACTGTGTCTCAAAGCAATACTTTCTGACCATTGCCTTGAAAGTCTGTGAAAACGTTCTAGAGCTCCCTGTGACTCAGGGTGAGAAGCTGTGGAAATACATTGACTTATGCCAAGCCCTTTCATTATTTCAACAAACATCTTTGAAGTAAGATTTGTTCCCTGATCATGCTGAATAACCTTTGGGAAGCCAAAGTACGTAACAAATTTTAACAATGCCTGAACTACAGATTTAGATTTAATATTCCTAAGGGGAACTGCCTCAGGATATCTTGTCATTGTGCACGTAATAGTAAGTAGATACTGGTTTCCTCTCCTTGTCTTAGGCAAAGATCCCACACAATCCACAATAATCTTATAAAATGGTTCGCTTACCACAGGTATAGGAGATAAAAGAGCATGTGGCATGGACTTACTCACTTTACCAACAAGTTGGCAAACATGGCAGGTTTGTATATACTTTGAAACATCGGCCTTCATTTTTGGCCAAAAGAAAAGAGATAGGATTTTTTGGAGAGTCTTGTGAACTCCTGAATGACCTTGTATCCCACCATGGGCCATTGACATCACCTTATCTCTAAAACATTTAGGGAGCATAACCTGATGTACTTCAGCTGGACAATCTACAGGACGGAATCTCCTCATCAAAACTCTATCTTCAAAATAAAAACCAGGATTAGTAACAAGATCCTTTTTGTCGACAGCCTTATTTAAAATATCAGTTGATGTAGGATCATTCCTTTGTGCCTCAATCAAGCTATCTCTACTAAAGGGCAATTGAAGATAATCAAAGGAGGAACAGCTTTCTTCATTATTTTTACAAACCTTCCTACTTTGTGAGCGAGTGACAGCACAACTGGGAAATAAACCAGGAAACTTGTTCAGGATATCGGCTGATGGATCGTCCAGTAAAGGGCTTTCCACAATTACTGGGTCAGGAACAACAAGTGTACCAGCAAAATCATTACCCAACAGAAACTTTCCACCATTCACTGGTAATGGCTGAAATATTACTCCAACAATTACCGGACCTGAAATCAGTTTACTTACCAAGTTAACTTTGGCCAAAGGGAGACTGGGATCTTTCAGCAAGACTCTTTCGCCTGTGAAAGACTTCTCAACACCTGGAAGACAACCACCTACCAAGATACTCTGAGCTGACCCTGTATCACGAAGAATAGTTACATTTATGGAATCTCCAGTCTATTAGAGAAACTTTACCACTAAATTTAAATCCTTTAAAAGGATCCTTCTCGTCGTTATCTGCAGACATTTCGTCCTTACTACTTTGCTTTCTCAAAATATATTCAGGTTGTGTATTTGGCTGAATTTTCAAATTCAGGTGGGGCTGAGCTGTATCATTGTGATCTTGGACCGTTAAGGACTTGAAATGCTTAGACATTTTATAGCTTTTGGACCAGCAATCATTAATGCTGTGACCTATCTTCTTACAATAAGACCAGGATATATCAGATTTGTTACTCTATGAAAAGACACTTAGAGACAGCTTATTAACATCACCATTCTGACCCCCAGGGGAACCGACAGAGACAGACTTTACATGAAAATTTTCCCACCTTCCGACTGGTTTTGAGCTTTATGGGATAGAGAATAAGAGTCTGCTGCAATGGCAGCCCTTTAAGCAAAGTTATTTCCCGATCTTCCAAATACAATTTAACAGGTACGGGTATACATCTTTTAAATTCTTCCATAACTAAGAGGTTACAATAAGTATCAAAATCATTTACTGAAGATGACCCTAACCATTTCTTAAAAGCTCTAAATTTTTCATTAGCAAACTCAACGTAAGTCTTACCAGAGAGTGTCTGTAGCTTTCCGAATTGCTGACGATATCCTTCAACAGTTAATTCGTAAGCTGCCATAATAGTCGTTTTCAGCAGTTCATAATCTTTTGATTCCTATACTGCAAGATTGGCATAAACAAGGGCCCCTTTTTCCAACCAATACTGTTTGTATCAATATAGTCCAGTACTCTCTAGGCCAAGGAAGTAGTTGCCGTCTTCTCAAATTGTCTAAAGGAAACCTCCGGATTTGACTCTTCAAATTTTGGTACTAACCTACTTACCTTAGACACATCAAAAGGAAGGGATTCCGACATAACGTTAGGAGAACGCTGTTGGCTCTTCAGCTTAGCAAGTTCAAGTTCTTTGTCCAATTTCTACGTGTCAAGGGCAAGCTTCTCGTTTTCTAACTTAAGTTTCTCAATCTGAAACTCTCGCTCTTGAGCACCATCCATTTTCAGTATTTGCTTACTAGTAGCATCCAGATTTTGAAACTGCCGGCTTAGATGCTTTTCTCCATCAGACTTGCACAAATCAAGAGCATCCTCGGGCAAAACGTTATTAAGCACAAGATCATGGATAACAGTTGTCTTAATTTCAATTTTGGTCATTCCAGACTCAATCTGCACGTGATAATGTCTAGCAAGACATATCCAGTCATCCTTTCTTAGCGAATTATCGGCGATTAAATCCAAGGAGGAATTACCTGTAAATTTGTGCACATCGAAAGCCATGCTTACCTATATTTACCGAATCTGAAAAATAATGCTCTCCAACAAATTACCATAGGGCAAAAGCTATTCGGCTTTCAAAACTCGAGTTAATATGGACAGGAATGAATTAAGAGAATTATAAGTTTAAATAGGATCATTAGGATTCAACCAAATGATATGGTATGACGGCCAGGACCCCAAAAATAATTGGTATTGCAAAAAAAGATTGTACAAAAGACCGAACCACAGAAAGGTTACTCAGTCAGTGAGGATGTGAACCCCCTTGCCCACATCAAATATAATATATAATATATAATCTATATAGATAGAATATAGATATAGATATAATATATATTATATACGATATATATATTATATTATTTATATATATTAAGAATATAATATATATAATATATATAATGCAATACATTATTTGAATACAGATATTTTCCATATCTGTTAATAAACCCATGACCCAAGGGGTCATTGGCGTATTAGGAGAGTGATCAATACCCATAACAAAACGTAAAACTAGTCCATGCCATGCAATGCTTGCAGTGGCCTGGTTGCATTTGTCTGTATAAACAATTATCATCTCTTGTAAACAGGTCACAACACCTTCCATGGGAAGCTGTTGACCTATTCACCTGTAGCGGAAACACATGACTTCCGAGCCGTATGGCTACGTACTTGTTATTCTTGTAAACGCTGAGATAGCTAGTGTTAAGCTATCAATGCGACCCTCTGTAAAGTTAGTTCTACCTAAATTCTCAAACTGAGCGGTCATCTGACCAACCTTTCCTATACTCCAGTGATGGAGCAGAGAAATAAAGTTGTTAAGAAGTTAACTCAGGAAGTTTGAGTCATCTCCCCAATTCTGAAGAAGAAGAAAATCTACTTGATGTCACTTTAACGAGAAAGGGAAAAAGAACCACAAATGCTTGCGCATCACAGTCTCAAGAATAGACATATAACTGATCTCCGTCCTATACCATTGTAAGTGGTGGACCGAAGACAGTTAAATAATGGTGGCAGCCGTCTACATCTACCGTCTACCGAAGCAAATGGAATCATCGAGAATGTAACTAATCAGAAGTAAAACAGAAAGAACAGGATCTTCAATCAACATAGGCAACTGTAAACATCCTACGAACACTAAGAAATGTCCTTCATCGAGATGTATTCAAGCAGCTAAATCAACGTTTAGAGAACGACTTTCATCACAAATCAAACCGGACGTGAATGCAGCATCGGATCTTCAATGGGAAGCGAAACATTCAACAAATAAACAACGCATGACCAGAAACCAAGGCGAAGATATTGGGTCAAGCACAGAGCAATGCGAGAGAGAGAGAGGCTGTGATGTCATCACAAAACAACAGTCTTCCTGCATATATACTAAAGCTAAGTACATCCTTTATCCATTCAGGTTCTGTCAGTGAAGTGTTTTACATCAAGAGTCGATCGTCCATTATTCCTGGGGTGAGTTATACGTCATCTTAATCTTCCTTCATTGCAGGAATCTATCTTCAACTACCAATTCTCACCTGCAGAATTTTTTTTTCTCTGTTGCTAATTTCTCTTTCAACCAGAAGTTCTCCGGAAATATCTTTATCACAGTGTCTGTCTTTAATATTATCATTTTGGGGGACTTTACTATAATCTGCAACACATCTTTATTTTATATTGCATATGCGTTTACGCAGTGGACGGTTGTACTCATATAGATACTTTGATAGGATCGCAAGGAATCGTAGTGATAAGAAATAAGCAAAAGTTAACATGGCAACCACTGTGGCTGGCTCTTCCGCACCCAGTAACCCCAATCCCGTTGTTACACTAGTGAGTGCAAGGTCAGCGATAGTTCCTTTTCAAGGTCGGGTCAAGGGGTTCCTGCCTCAAAACGTCGAGTCATGGATCTCATCAGTAGATGCTCATTTAAACGCAAAATGCATCACAGACCCATCTGTACAATTACAGGAGGCTAAAAGCTTCATAGACTTTGCTAAAGGAGATACAAGTGCATATCTTAGAGGAGAGTCTTTCCAAGAGGCGGTTACATGGGACGATTTCAAAGTTAGGCTACGTGCTATATATGGTGGTGAAGAAGCCTTAGATGTAGTTTTGGCTTTAAGGAACATCCTTAATCAAGCCTCTATGAATCAGCTTAATGTTGTAGAACGGGCGGCAATAATTGCAGACCGACTAAATGAATGTCAAGATAACTTCGTAAACAATTATCATCAATTAATCAAATAATGAGTTTGGTGAACGAACATTCTAGTAATATCGATCAGATTATGGAAGTGCAACACTTGCTGGCAACGTTAGCGTATTATAGTTCAAAAGTAGATCATATCCGTACCAAAATTTCACATTTTATTGAGAAATCAAAAGACTATGTGGAAGCTATCATGCTAGCAACAAGGGGTGTTTTATCACCACATCTTTTGCCTAATAAAGATCTGACTTTAACTTTGGAGAACGGACGGGAGAAACTGGGTTATGTTCCTTTGTTAGACGCCCATAAGATAGAATTTTATTATAGTTTAATATCAGTAAGCGTTGAAAATTACAGGATCATGATTACAATTCCCTTTGATTCTTCTGATGCCTGGCAAGCATACAAAATCGCACCATTCCCAACTTTCGTGACGAATAACTCAAGTCCAGTAATATCCAATCTGACGAGACATGTATTGATTTCCCCTGATAAGGAAACATATACAGTCATCAAGGACTTAGATAAATTCACTCACTGTTCAGATGCCATGAATAATAAAGTTTGTACAGCTGACTCCTTTGAATTCCATCATATATCAGTGGATTCATGCGAGTTAGGTATAGTGCTAAACGGTTCACTCTCCCATACACACAAAAGTTTTCTGAAAAAACTTTATCCTTTTGACGATAATAAGTTCAATTACAGGCTGAACAATGGATCGTGGATGCGATATGACAAGGAAGGGTTTCAAGTCTCGTGTCCAGACGGATCACCGGCCTACTCCCAGATCTTCGTTGCCACTGACGGTTGTATTGGGACATCAACGAACTATACACGGTCCGTGGAGTTAACACTATCATCCGGGAATGGGCTTATTTCGCGAATTTCTCGTGAACGAGCACTATAATCCCCGCCTTACCTCTCCAATACAACGCGAAGGTGGCTCATCGTTTGACGCAACTAGCTGAGATGGACCACACGTCAAGGACTTATGCAGAGGAGAATCTGCGTTTCTACGTGTTGCTGGCCGTGATATGTGTTATGGTGGTGATTCTCATCGCCGCTAACATATTTGCCTGGCGTAATTGAGGCAAACACAGATGGATCTTCAGAGGAACGTCGTGCCACGCCCAGACAACACTCCTATCGCACTAAAAGCGTTTACTGTTAGAGCTATTTGAAATTGGTCATTTCACTTGACTCGGAGGAAAATTGTCTGGAATTGAGTTGTGTGAAAAGCGGTCCGCACGCTGGCAATATGTATGACAAGAAACTCCGAGACATTGCATTTCATTATATATCTATATAATTATAAATATGAACAGTTAAAAAAAAAGTAAAACATTATGGGCACCTAATAAAATATTGAAGCCCTATATATTAAAATGTCGGTGCGTGTACGTACCTGGAATCTATATCTTGTTCACAATCATATGAATTATATATCTATATCCTTATCCAGTAACACCTATTCTTAAACAGTTACCCATTATCATATATGAATTATATATCTATATCCTTCCGGTAACACCGATTTTTAAACAGGTACCAATTATTATAACCATTCATGTATACATGCTAACCTATTATCTTATATGGTACCACTGTTTCATTTAATAACATTATGCATTTTAGAATGTAATTCTTATGTCATGCAATTATCGGCAGAACTATAGTACTTTCTGTTGTGTATGTATCCTCATTACTAACAGTATATGCAACATATTCATTTATCTTAAACATGGATCTGTATTTTCCATGCATTATTCTTTACTTATGAGTATGTCTATTATGTATGTATTTTTTTACATATAATTTTTGCATATTATTCCTTAATCACTTGATTATGGCTATGACTAAGATCACACTCCTATGAAACATATTTAACGTAAGTTTTAAGGTTCAGTGCTTGGCTGGTTGCTGACCGAGCTAATGTAAAGCACTACATTATTTTAATACAGATATTTTCCATATCTGTAAATAAACCCATGACCCAAGGGGTCATTGGCGAATTAGGAGAGTGATCAATACCCATAACAAAACATAAAACTAGACCATGCCATGCAATGCTTGCAGTGGCCTGGTTGCATTTGTCTGTATAAACAATTATCATCTCTTGTAAACAGGTCACAGCACTTCCATGGGAAGCTGTTGACCTATTCACCTGTAGCGGAAACACATGACTTCCGAGCCGTATGGCTACGTACTTGTTATTCTTGTAAACGCTGAGATAGCTAGTGTTAAGCTATCAATGCGACCCTCTGTAAAGTTAGTTCTACCTAAATTCTCAAACTGAGCGGTCATCTGACCAACCTTTCCTATACTCCAGTGATGGAGCAGAGAAAAAAGTTGTTAAGAAGTTAACTCAGGAAGTTTGAGTCATCTCCCCAATTCTGAAGAAGAAGAAAATCTACTTGATGTCACTTCAACGAGAAAGGGAAAAAGAACCACAAATACTTGCGTATCACAGTCTCAAGAATAGACATATAACTGATCTCCGTCCTATACCATTGTAAGTGGTGGACCGAAGACAGTTAAATATATATATATATATATATATATATATATATATATATATATATATATATATATATATAGACTATATGAATTTTATTTGGGGATTTCGCTTTTGAATAAAAAAAATATATATATGAATGGAAGTAAAAGAAGCCTCTCAGCCTCGTACCAAGCAATGATTCACAGTGTTGCCACTCCTTTTATTTTCTTACTATATCTAGTATTTTTGGATTGGATCTAGTAGTCTAGTAGTAGTAGTTATTTCTTTAAAATCGGGCAAATCTAGTAGTATTTCATTACACAGACAGGATGTGTATTTTGGATCTCTCTCTCTCTCTCTCTCTCTCTCTCTCTCTCTCTCTCTCTCCTTCTGCTAAGGATAAGTGCAGGGGATCCTTACCCTTCTCCTATCCCCACTCATCCCATGAGGACCCTCCCCCCCATCCCAGCAACCGTTTTCAATACTCTATAATGTATGGTGATAAGGTGCTTATACTTGTTTGATTCCTGTAAATGTTCGGGCAACTCACAGAACACCCTCTCACACAAATCCACCTTTTCCCATAATGATTCGTCCTTCGCAACTTCTTCTCTGATTAAATATTCATAAATCAGTTAACATTGAGTGTATATTTTCTTTTGCATCTATTTACTCTATCTAATTAAAGTATTTATTTAGAAGATAAGGCAATCCAGTTGATTATACACTGAATTATCTTGTATCTGAACCAAAATATATGATGGTGATGTTAGGCTGAGCAATAATCATGGACTGAGAATATGAGCGAATCACAGTGATGATGTTGGAGTGATTTGTGCCGAGACTACTTGCTTGGGAGCCCAGCCCGCCTTATTTTGATTAATATTGTGGTAATGAAATGATTCAAAACATCAGTTGAGAATGAGTGATTCGGGCAATCCTAGTGTAAGCTACGGTAGAGATAGAACTCCACCAAGAAAGAAAAAAAATATGGTACAGTCAGTGTTTTGAAATCTAGTGATATTTTTGGTAACTAGTGGTTTTTTGGAGGAACAATCTAGTTTTTTCCCAAATTATTGAGTGGCAACACTGTTCTTGAAAGGCCAGTTTATCAGTGTTAGGCAGTAGATTTGTGTAGGCTTGTTATTAGTGTCCTTGTGAGTCTGTGACTTTGTCCTGCTTGATTTTAAGAAATTATAAGTGATGTGCAAGTTTAGGTGACAGGTGGGCACAGTCAATTGGAAATGTGAATTTATATAAATTTTGTGGCGTTTTTTACTTTAATACCTCAGTGAAATAGACCTTAAATCTTCACTTTGAAAAGACAGGCAGATCATTTTTGGTAGTGTTAACGTGTAGTCCTATTGCCTATTCATAATATTTCCCCAAAATATTTTTGGGTTTGGCTATGCCTATTGAATAGTGTCACAAATGAACTTAAGTAGAATAGCACTTGCGCATTTAGTGTTAAAGTATAGGCCTATTGCCTATTCATAATATTTTCCCAAAATATTTTGTGGTTTTTTACTTTTATACCTCAGTGAAATAGACCTTAAATCAACGTATTGAAAAGACAGGCAGATCATTTTTTGGTAGTGTTACTGTTAAAGAATAGCACCTACAGTTGTTTATGTACATTGTAGCAGCCACAGTCTAAATTTAGTTTTAAACTCTTGTTGCTCTGTTTCTGAAATTAGAAACATGTTTGGAATAGTAAAGGGAACAATCAATTTCATTAATGATTCAATAAAGAGAAGGGAGATTCTGGAGCGCCATCTTACCGAAGCAGGTAGCACTTCCTTGAAACTTCAAACCTTTTGTGAAACTCGATTTATTGAGAGACATGAAGCATTGGTATTATTTCAAAATAATTATGCTATTATTGTGAGCTCTCTTGAAGAGATTTTGCAGCTTCCAGGTCGTAAAACTATTGACAAAGCCGGGTCTTTTCTTCATGCCCTTACTGACTCCTCATTAATTGTCTCCCTGTGCTGTGCAAAAAAAGTCATGTGCCTTACCTTACCTCTCTCACGGGGTCTACAAACTGTCAACAAAGATTTAGTTAATGCCCTTGAAGGCGTTACTCACATAAAAAAACACCTTTAAATCATAGCGCTTAGGTAGATGACTGGCATGATGAGTGCTATGGACTGTATTCGATTGCAGGTTTGGCAAGGTCTGTAGATACTGAAGTAAGACTCCCTCGCATTGCATCAAGGCAAGGACATCGCAATAATGTACCAGCAGAAAATGCTGATGAATACTTTAAGAGATCTATCTGGTTTCCACTCTTAGATTCTGTGATCGAATCATTAGAAACACGGTTTACAGACCACAGTCTTCTAGTACAAAAAATAATTGCACTTATTCATCAGAAACAAAGAATAGTAATTGGGAGGATATTCAGGATTCTGCATAATTTTATGCTGATTCACTTGCAATTTCTGATGAAGAAGAAGTTAGAAATGAATATTTTGACTAGAAAGAATTTTGCTCTGGTCTTCCTAAATCAGACATCCCAAGTTCCCCTTTAGAAGCACTTGACATTATTCCAGGACGATTTAACTATATCAAGAATCTATTGTTGATATTATGCACAGTTCCAGTTACAACTTGCACTGCTGAAAGATCCTTTAGTGCTATGAAAATTGTAAAGAATTGTTTAATTTGTTTAAGAAAACAGAAGACTGATGAAAAGACTAACTGGACTAGCACTTCTGTATATTCACCCTGACGTTGATATAGACATTGATAAAGTAATTAATATATTTGCTCATGGCAAAAAAAGAAAAATTGATTTTGCCTTATAGAAATATTCAAAGAGTAATTCAGTTAAGTTCTAAGTAATTGAGTCATATCTGTTTTTACTGCTAAATATTTTGAATTGATTCAACTGAGTACAAAGTAGTACAGAATTACATAAGAAATAATATTGCAGTCAAAAATTTATGTAGCAAAACCATAATTAAATGGATCTATCTGTAGGGCACAAGCTCTTATGTAATGGTTGATGATCCATTTCCTTATTCTCACAATATTCCAAGAAATGATGTAGAGGTGTAATTCAAAATATACATGTGTCTGAAGGAAAATTTAAAATATATTGTTTCTATTATAATATTGATTCTATTATGTTTCTGTTTTTCTCAATAAAACGGTGAAGCCTCAAAGTTACATTGATAAATTTCCAAACATTAGGTACTATTGAGAAATCAACTTTTTTTTTTTTATCTCGTAGCTATATCACTGAATTTTATTGCGGCAAGGTTTGCCTGTAGAATGATGTAGTAGTGTAGGCTATAGCCTACTAGCCAGTCAGTAACATTTTTCAGGAAATTAAGTTGCTTATTATAGAAAATGTTACTAAATCGATGCCATATAACTCAACTTCCAGCATTTACTCATGGGATAGCAAGATCCCCCCCCCCCCCCCCCCCCCCCCCCCCCCCCCCCCCCCCCCCCCCCCCCACACTTTCTGGATCCGTCCCTGATGACGGCAATGTCATACGGGGGTTCTCGTGAGCAATCCCAGTGCACGAACTAGCAATGATCTAAGACAGAAGAGGTTCCAAGTTTTCAGGCAAAGAGTCAATAATAAACAGTTAACAGAAATCCCGGACAGGCCCCCACTTGTGACAAACCCAACTCTTTCTGACTCTAACTATTATATGACCTGCTTCATAGTATGGATTTACTACAAAAGGATTGTTAAAAAAAACACAAGGTTACATTGATAATACATTTCATATATAAATAAACAAACAATGACAATCATCACTCAATATCACTAAACAAGACCAATAAATATAAAAATAAAGATATAACAATCGACATTACTACTCCCATAGCTCGGAAACCGTGGTCGGAGGACGGGAAACAAAATATATTATATATGACCCACGCAGGAGTCAGGCGAGAACTAAATAAAAACTGGAACGACGAGAACAAAATTAAGCAAACAAGCAGCCGACCAATTCCTTTAATTATCCAAGCAACTGAGCAACCTATTGAAAGGGTTGTTAGGGATTTGAGTAAAAACCAAACTACCTTATGGCTACGCTAACAAAGTAAAAACATTTATTGAATGTTTGTTACAACAGCAAGTGTCAAACGTCACCTCTGGCCAACAAAACAAACTGGAGGGCAGGTAAAATACACAAACAAGCCAAACAAGGCCGTTATAAACTTTAACAATGAAAATACCACAAAATCTCACCATATAAAATGAATAAATCGATTGAAAAATGATACCACTAAATGCTACGGATTAATGGAACCTTTTTTATATAAATGGCAGCATTCGGGTGAACTGAACGTACCAAGAACGTTATGAGACAGATGAAGGTTTTCATTTGAACCTCCTTTGGAACGTTCAAGGCGTCCCACAGACGTTAGACGTTAACCGTTTCCTCACTTCCTCCCACTCTGGGGCTGCCCCTTCAGGGGTGACAGTGTTTGCTAGTCTCTGTTATTTAATGTTCTCAGTTTCTTTGTCCCAAACCCAAAGCAACAACTCCAGAACTGATTAGCTAGTACCATAAATGTTTCCTTTAGGAAAATGGATGGCCATCCATTCTCTTATGGAATGCAATAGCATGAGTGATATGAAGGTTCATATACATAATGTATACTTGAGAGGCAGTTCATATACACTTACTAAAGCGAGAGAGAGAGAAATTTTTGCTGGTTCCTTTATATGCGATAGGACGTCTTTCATCCATTTTTAATATCTTATTATAAAAGGCAGTGGAGTATTTGGTTGATTTTCAGCCTGCAATCCTTTTAGGCCTACAAACTGCTATTTGGAAGGGGCACTTGTAGTGGTTGGGGCCGGGGGGGGGGGTGGGGGGGGGTTTCCTTATCTTGGTGTGCTAGTACCTACCGGGCCTTCCAGTGTTCACTAGCCTACCCCCAACCTAAAAAATCGTAGCCTAAGATCCACACTACAGCAACCCCCGGATTACTGTCCTACTCATTTTAATGGACCTTATTCGAGATGTGACATTGCGTTGTGTATACCAATTTTTACTACATAAATGACATTAACTTGATGTTATTGTGCATGACGAGATCGCTATCCTACTATAGCTACTTCGTAACTCTCGGTCAAAGCACACTACAGGAAAACTACCCTCACTCTAGATATGCATCCATATCCCCTATGGGCACTTTCCTCAAACAGACAATGAGAAGAATATACTCTATAGTCGATTCATTTAAGGTAGATTCTTGCGCCTACGAGACGTTTGTTTGGCGGCCTCTGATTGGCTGGTACCGGGAGGTAGGCCGCTCGCTCATTATGTCATATTTTCGTCTGCGACTT
>NC_087222.1:10013312-10015141 GCF_015104395.2 Macrobrachium nipponense
ATACTCAGCTACAGCACCTTGTAAGAGATTTCTGTAGTTCCCCTGTAATACTGACCTCCTTCGGGGTGGGTGAACAGGCAGACCCAAATCTGTCGTGTCAGGGCTAAACCTAAAATGTTTTAGTGGGTGGGCACCTGAACCTTTCTTTTTTTTTTTCTCTCTCTCTCCTTTACTTAGCCATCACATATAAAATATATGTGTATACTGTAGTACATTTATTTCGTCCCTTTATGTTTAATTTATCAATTCTTCATACGTAATGAAAATGTCATTTAATAGGACACTTTTTATGTCACATATTAATGATTTTTATGTCACATATTAATGATTTTTATGTCACATATTAGTGAATATATCTATTTATTATTTTTTTTTTTACTACATCAACAAACAGTTTTACCAAATTCTGTCACTCTCAAGAAGCAGTGTTTTCAGTTGATGTTTAGATCATCCGCTACAGACCTTTTGGTGCAGAACTAATTGAGCTTGCGGGGGGGGGGGGGGGGGGAGGCAATTTGTTTTGGATGTTTGCAGGTGGGCGGTCACTCACCCAGTTATTTTCATTACCTTGAAGCCTGTTTGAATCTGCCTTGACAGCGGTGAGGAGGTTGCTTTTGTGCAGGAATGATGACGAAAATGAGAGGTCATTCAAATGGATGAGTAACGAGTAATTATGAGAGGGCAAAAATAACTAAGATATCTGAATGATATATGTAATCTTCGAAAGGGAGAATTTTTTTTTACCCATCAATATGACGCAGACGACCTTTTCTATGATAAACCTCATCATTGTTTGAAGGAATCAGTTTTAGTGTTTATTTTTGCGGTAAACATTAGCGTCACTAGATTCGCTATGCATAGTTAAGATGTCAACCGCATGAATATGGAGGTAGGAATAGGCTGTTAACAGACTTACACAGGACTGGTTTGGACTTTTTAAACACCTGAAGCCTAAATACGTCAGCTGACGACGAGGTTAATTGCTATTCAACATTCATAGCAGGAGTCGAAGACTGAACTCCGGTAAGTTTATTCTTATCTTCTCTTACTCGTGTAGTAAGCCAACAAACTACTTATGTTGTTGTTGTTCTATATCGTATATATATATATATATATATATATATATATATATATATATATATATATATATATATATGTGTGTGTGTGTATATATGTATATATATATATACATATATATATATATATTATATGTATCAATATCATCCTACAGTAAATGTCTTATGCGTCAAAACGTAAATAATAATAATAATGATAATAATAATAATAATTCCAAGTCAAAGCCCTGTGGGCTTCTTCAAGATGAATAGGCTTCTTCATCTCCCGAATATAATAATAATAATAATAATAATAATAATAATAATAATAATAATAATAATAATAATAATAATAATAATAATAATATTATTATTATTATTATTATATTATTATTACATTATTATTATTATTATTATTTATTAATTATTATAATATTATCAAATTTACAGGAGCTGAGGGACTGCAACCGGGTGTAAGCACCAGCAGCTAAAGCCGTGTGATCGATCGATCGATCGATCACTCAGCTGACAGAAATGTCGCTGTGAGGGAAAGGAAATGTTACTAATGTCAGTCCCTGACATCTTTTTTTTTTTTTTCAACCACTTTCAGAGTCGCCATGGCTGTTCACTCACTGACCCTCTGTGGCGAGAGTGATTGCCTCCGGTTGGTTCCTCTGGCACTCCTGGGTGTCAGCTTCTTGTCGCTGCTGCTGCTGCTGCTGCTGCTGCTGCTGAGACGAGCGAGGGCCATTGCCCTGATCTGGGTCAAACTGG
>NC_087222.1:10023141-10025641 GCF_015104395.2 Macrobrachium nipponense
CGGTTATCAGCACCGAAAACTGGCAATACCAGCCTACTGCCACATTCGCCGACACTATTCATGTTTACGATGTCTTAGCCTATCTTCTAAACTAGTACTTGTCAATCCCCTCTTTCCTGCCACGCTCTGCTACCAGTGTGGCAGGGTAAATCAAAGGCAGACATAAAAACGGTGTTTATTTACCTCAGTCCCAACCTGACAAGAGCCTACGCTACATCGTTTCGCTTCCCCTTCCCAAGTTCCCGCTCACAACATAAACAAACCTCACAAACAAATGACGAGCGCGATGCGCAACATTATACAGAAACATTATCACCAAAGTTAACAATTGCTTCTTAATATTATTACTGATAAGTGTTACTACTACAATTATTAAATTTGTTGCTGATATGAACACATCCATTACTTATTATATCTGAAGATGATGCGAAGACATGTCGACAAAATAAAATAGCCGCCCAAAAACGGAGTTTGGTTGGGTGAGATTGAGTTATCAATTAGTCCGTTTTTGTCGGACTTATATAAAGCTAATTATTTATACTTTAGCTGATGGAACTAAATGTAAAACATTTGACAAGATCTTAGAAGATATAATTATTGTTAATAATTGTTACTACTACCATCAATATCATAACTACTATTATTATAAATGATATAAATACCGCTGTAGCTACCACAGTTGTCAAGTATAGCCGTGGCGAAAAAAAGTGTGGACTGCATCTTCGTAATGTTGTAACTTGGTAAAAACCGCTAAAAGCCTTACATAGCAACACCACAAGGCTCCCTTTGCCGTTTCTAAATTACGGGGAGATCTCTCTCAACCTAATTCATTGCTTACGAGAATAACATAAGTGCTTTAACTTACTTAGCAGTGCCTATTGACGTGAACTCCGATCACGAGTCGCTATGACGTACTGTAGGAGGACGACGAGTGGTACGCACCTATCTCTCTCTCTCTCTCCGTTCCTTTCCCCTCATGAACTCTTGACCTCTCCTAATGGGTTTAGGCACCAACAAACCTCAATAACACCTTCAGCTGTTTACCGTATGTGGTATGCGCTATACATTCACCAAGAGCAATATCATATATATATATATATATATATATATATATATATATATATATATATATATATATATATATATATATAAGATAATTGAATTATTATAACTAAAATAGTACTTATACTTCGTTACTAAAGTCTACTGACGTGTATGTTAAAAGAATTCGTCTGTTTTAACCATCTTTCAGTGCAAACCGCACCACACGTACTAGCTATATGCTAGAATCATTGTAAAAACGAGATAATATAATGTAAGAGTGTCATTCTCGAATAGTTGTGGTTCTTTCACCATAATTAGGACATGCAATAAAGACGTACATATTTTACAAAATAAGTAAGCATGCGAATATATTTGGTCTTCACGTGAATACAAATACAGTAGCATGGTTCTTGCCTGTTGATTACCTGGCAGACGGTAATTCACAATGAAAAATCAATCAATAATTTCTTATGAGACATAATAATAACTCATAGAAAGGGATGGATAATATGGAAACAAGTGAATAAACAAAATATTGAAAAAATCGTTGTGAGAGTAATTTCTCACGATGACCTGGCAATGAAAATATTTTTTAAAATGTGTGAAAAATCAGTTTGATAATCAACTGATGTTATTCTTATAATTGTTTAAGTTTATTCTGACGGTGACTGATATCATTAGAATAGCCGCTTATTCGTATGGTGAACAGCTCTCTTTTTATTCATCCCAACCTAAGCTCCTACCCGCCGTTTTTCTTTCAAGTCAGAGTTGGCGGTATATATACATGTTTATGCTTGCATAGATGGACAGTTAGTGTTCATACCTTGGTCAGCAGTTAACAGATGAAATCCAGTGTAGATATTATATTCCTGATAACGATTAATTACTACTTATAGAGGCCACAATTAAAAGAGCTTTACAGCACACAACACCTTATCTGCACTGCATAGCACACCAATGAAATTTCCGGGCTCTCGAGTCGAGTCACGGCGCGCAGCAAAATGCGCAATTACGGGACAACGAACATATTATACTGCCATATGCGTATGTCTGTGTAATACACACACACACACACACACACACACACACACACACACATATATATATATATATATGTGTGTGTGTGTGTGTATGTATGTATGTATATATAGGGATGTATATAACTGCGGTTGTATAATCAAGGAACTCATGGCAACAATACAAATTGCCAAGTACTGCATTTTGTAGTAGGATCTTGCTTAAAAACTATCCATAACTCAAAACCAATATGTTGTTAGTAACTTTTTGGTGCATTACACTTATCAGTGTAACAATGTGGTGATTTAATACAGAGTAAAAGTTCATTTCATGACATGATCACATAAACTTACCAAGCCCATTTTGAGACTAAGTGTAATAGAGGGTATATTATTCACATAAAATACCCTGCCTCCTGATGCAGAGGGGTATTTTTGAG
>NC_087222.1:10030641-10048141 GCF_015104395.2 Macrobrachium nipponense
CCATGATTTTTTGGCCTCGTCTAAAGGTCGTCTTACACAAGTAAATATACGACATATATATATATATATAAGATATATATATATATATATATATATATATATATATATATATATATATATTCTCTATCCTTAAATCCACGGCAGAAAGGTAAGTGAGACAGGGACTTGGAACAAATAGTACTTTCATAACATGTTCTCCATTTTCAAAGAATATACTACGAAAGTACTTATTCCGTGTCCCTATTTTCACTTACCTTTTTACCATTGATTCAAGGATATTCTCAAGTGCGTGTTCATTCGTGCTACGCACGCTATATGAAATAATTATATATATATATATATATATCCACCGATGGAACTAAACAAACAGGAGGAAGTGTGAAGAGATTTTAGGTGACTGACGAAGCACGGTCTCTGATCTGAAGAGAGTCAGTCTGTGCCAGATGGGTCTGACTTTTCCAATGATGATTTGGTGGGACGTTTGGGAGGATTTACGGACTTGATTGCGTCTTATCTTCTCTCAGTCCACCTTATATTTAGAAGGGGATTAGTACTATATGAGGGTTCGGTATACCACTGCAGACGTCGGCCCCGGCAGTCTACCCGTGGCCGGTGTTACAGACTCGTGTGCGCTGACTCTGTTGTGTATGTGTTTGTGTATTTTCGGTTCCTTCAACGTGTAGGTCTTTGCTGGCTTTAATACGCAGCTACAGCACCTTGTAGGAGATTTCTATAGTTCCCCTGTAATACTGACCTCCTCCGGGGTGGTGAACAGGCAGGCAGACCCAAATCTGTCGTGTCAGGGCTAAACCTAAAAATGTTTTAGTGGGTGGGCACTGGACCTTTCTTTTTTTTTCTCTCTCCTTTACTTAGCCATCACATATAAAATATACGTGTATACTGTAGTACATTTATTTCGTCCCTTTTATGTTTAATTTATCAATTCTTCATACGTAATGAAAATGTCATTTAATAAGACACTTTTTATGTCACATATTAATGATTTTTATGTCACATATTAGTGAATATATCTATTTATTATTATTTTTTTTACTACATCAACAAACAGTTTACCAAATTCTGTCACTCTCAAGAAGCAGTGTTTCAGTGATGTTTAGATCATCCGCTACAGAACTTTTTTGGGCAGAACTAATTGAGTTTGCGGGGGTCGGGGGGGGGGGGGGGGGGGGGGGGGGTGGGGGAGAGGCATGTGGGGGGGGGGAGCAATTTGTTTTGGATGTTTGTATGGGTGGGTGGTCACCCACCCAGTTAATTCATTACCTGTTCGAATCTGCCTTGACAGCCGGTGAGAGGAGGTTGCTTTTTGTGCAGGAATGATGACGAAAATGAGTGTCATTCAAATGGATGAGTAACGAGTAATTATGAGAGGGCAAAAATAACTAAGATATCTGAATGATATATGTAATCTTCGAAAGGGAGAATTTTTTTTTTTACCTATCAATATGACGCAAAGACGACCTTTTCTATGATAAACCTCATCATTGTTTGAAGGAATCAGTTTTAGTGTTATTTTTGCTGTAAACATTAGCGTCACTAGATTCGCTATGCATAGTTAAGATGTCAACGCATGAATATGGAGGAGGAATAGGCTGTTAACAGACTTACACAGGACTGGTCTGGACTTTTTAAACGCCTGAAGCCTAAATACGTCAGCTGACGTCGAGGTTAATTGCTATTCAACATTCATAGCAGGAGTCGACGACTGAACTCGGTAAGTTTATTCTTATCTTCTCTTACTCGTGTAGTAAGCTAACAAACTACTTATGTTGTTGTTGTTCTATATCGTATATATATATATATATATATATATATATATATATATATATATATATATATATATATATATATATATATATGTATCAATATCATCCTACAGTAACTGTCTTATTGTTCGTCAAACGTAAATAATAATAATAATGATAATAATAATAATAATTCCAAGTCAAAGGCCCTGTGGGCTTGTTCAAGACGAATAGGCTTCTTCATCTCCAGAATATAATAATAATAATAATAATAATAATAATAATAATAATAATAATAATAATATTAATAATAATAATTTATTATTATTATTATTTTTATAATAATGATTATTACTTACAGGAGCTGAGGGACTGCGACCAGGTGTAAGCACCAGCAGCTAAAGCCATGTGATCGATCGATCGATCGATCACTCAGCTGACAGAAATTGTCGCTGTGAGGGAAAGGAAATGTTACTAATGTCAGTCCCTGACATCTTTTTTTTTCCAACCACTTTCAGAGTACCCTGCAGCTTAGCTTCACTCACTGACCCCCCTCTGTGCAAGTGATTGCCTCCGGTTGGTTCCTCTGGCACTCCTGGGTGTCAGCATTCTTGTTCGCTGCTGCTGCTGCTGCTGAGACGAGAGGGCCATTGCCCTGATCTAGGATCAAACTGGCTGTTTGAAACAAGGTCGTGAGGCTCATCCTTGAATCCTTGACATGAAATTCAGTTCGAGTTACACCTGTGACTGATTATACTCACCTGCAGATGGCTTCGGTGCCTCCTTTTGTTCATTTCTTACTTACTAATTTCTTTGTTCTTCTGTTGTAAGTGAGGTCTACCCCTTTTGACTGCATTTCCCTTTACCTACTCTTCCTTCTTCTTCTTCTTCCTGAGGAAGGACCATCGTATTCTATGGGAACCTTGAATTTTAAGTCAGTGGCCCCTGTGGTGGCCTTCTTGTTCCGTATGAATAGGTTTCGTCTCCCAAATATATAACAATAATGATAATAATAATAATAAACCATAGAAATAGGTCCCTGGAGAGAGAACCCAGTGGTGACTACGGAACCTTGTTTACAGTATTGTAATAAAATTTGAAGAATCACGTATTTTAATCGAGCTTTCTGAGCAATAATAATAATAATAATAATGATAATAATAATAATAATAAGGGCTGAAGTTATTCAGTACGAGAAAAGACTGCTCGCAGACTCACTTTTGTGAGCCAATAGACAGATTCAGTAACAAAGCAAATGCTTAGACCTGTGCGTGTTCTTTAGTCATAACTAAGCAGAGAACAAGAAGCACCTTTAGTTTCCTTTAGAATTGTCACTTTATGAGAATGATAATAAAACATCTGCCTCACTCGCTACAAATATACTTGTGTCGACGACGATCGCTTCCTCTGAAAGCCAAAACTGCAGCATTCCATTCCCGCTTTCTTGGAATACCTTGTGATGTGTCCTGCATGAGTAAGCTAGGTAAGATCATGGCCAAGAACACGAGAAGTTTTATTTTTTATTTTTTTATTGATTCAAAACCAGCCTTTACAACATTAAACTAGAGGACTGATATTGCAAGAAGCCTCCTGGAAGACGTCGTGCAGTTGGAACTGCAGAAGTTCAAGGGCGAAGGTGCAGTGCATGAATGACTACCCTGATGCAATTCAACCTGTTTTTAATATTTTACTTAAATTTTGACCTATCTATTCATGTGTTGATTTATCTGGTTTTCTAAGAACTTTCTGCATTTCTCTTTTTACCTTCTGTTACTCTTTCGAATGACCTCCACAACATTCTTTGGAAGCTTCTTGAATTTCAAGTCTATAGTGACCCTCTTAGTGGGCTTCTTGTTTCATTTCTTTGAATAAGTTCTTCATCAACTAAATAATATGATAATAATTATAATAATAATAATAATAATATAATAATAATAATAATAATAATAATAATAATAATAATAATAATAATAATAATAATAATAACAATAATAATAATAATACTGCTAATATTATAATAATAATGACACTACTAATAATAATAATACAATCCAAAGCCAGCTTATTATAAATCATTCCCTCCTTACATTCGTCAGTTACAAGCGTTCTTATCTTACTTCCACAGTTGGATTTAAAAAAACCGCTGCAGTCATTAAGTTTGCCTCTGAGAAGTTCGTAAAATTCTTGTTGTCATCAAAGTTCCCTCACTTGGGCTCATAAAGACGCGACACACAGGTAAGAATAGACGAATGAAATGGTTGTACTTTGTTTTGGTGTCTTATTTTTATTTATTTTATCTATTTTTTTACTGGAAATAAACCAATTCTTCTTCAAACCTGAGCTCAACAATGTCAAGTTCTCTATAAACCACTAGAATGCACTGTTGGTCTTCTTACAGCAGAAATGAAATGTATACTACACACAGACAACACCCTATTTACGAACACTCTCTACATCGATCGAACTTTCGGATCCAAACGAAACGTGATTAGAATGGAGACTGTTGTCAGAGCGCTCCCCCTTGCCCCTGGAGTTTCAAATTCTGTTCTGTACATAACTTGCTGTACGTACAGTGTACTATTGTGGTTTGGGATGAAAGAAACATACAGAACTGTATTGACTCTCTGTCGTACTGTACTTGAATAGGCATGAAGAAAAATGCAGTATGATCTACTTAACGAGCAGTTCAACGTAGTAACTCGTTCATAAGTAGGATGGATGGTGTCTTTAGACCATCACAAAAGCTGCAGTTTTGATAATTACATCCTTACGATGTTTGCAGGAAGCAGCTCATTTATTCACACATACAAACATAACCAATATCATGTATAATCATAAGACGTAGTACTATGTCCTGCGATTGTGTTAATGGGGGATTCCCCCCCCCATTATTCATAAGGTAAGCGTGAGACATGAGCGGAAGGCAAAACCCACACACAGCATTACTCACACAGCCTCCTCTCTCTCTCTCTCTCTCTCTCTCTCTCTCTCTCGGCAATCCCTCTCTCTCTCTCTCTCTCTCCCTAGCACCGACACCTCTCTCTCTCCACCTCTTTCTCTCCATTCTAACAGGTAATGAAAATGAGAGAGTCGCATCATAACATTAACGTTTATTAACAACGAACAAATAAATCAATCAGTCAAGCAATCCAGTCTTACAGACTAACTCAAAAAACCCCGCCCAACAGTACATTGTCTAGTCACCAAAAAGTCTTACCCCCCACACCCCTCCCCTGGGAACTCCTTGTCCCCCTGCATTCCAGGAGGTACCAGAATCGTCTGTTTTCAAAGATACAGAACAACCATCCGGTAAGTACACACACAAGATTGACAATCATAGGTGAAACATTGGATATCATCATAAAAAATGTCAAACAGATAATAAGCCACTCTTTGGCTAAAGTAACTCAACACTCACCCAAACAGCCGGACACTTAAACACTATGTCACAAAAACTCCCCCGGCGAACGCCACGGCATTCTTGCCTGTGACTTGAAGACCCTCTGTCAAAATCTCTCATAGGCTTGGGTATGACACTCTTTTAACAGAAAGAGGCACACACGCACATACGAACACACACTTCGTTAGCGCCTCGCGGTTCTAGCTGCATCCAGTTTCACAAAGGCACTTTGAGAAGAGTTCATAAACTGTCGTGCATTGACTTGTTGAACTAAGCATTTTTATCTCACGCCACCCCTAGAAAACTCATGATCAGCTACTCTCAGTCGTTACCTCTACACTGTTCTCCACATTACATAGGTCAAAAGGGGGAAACACATGCGACAAAATACATTATGAAAAAAAAAAAAAAAAAATAATCAAAAAAACCCTAAAAGGCTTTACATATTTGAAAAAAAAAAAAAAATGATAAAAAAGATAAGCCACGATTTCCCGTCCAAAAATAAATGGAAATCCTCGTTGTCATAAGGTCACATTATTAAAGACCAAGACACTGGGATTGCAATACGACACTTCATACGACATTATTTTCCCCACTTTACGACCTGAACACCAGTCATGTACAACTCAACAAGGAAGTGTAATAGTAAAACATCTAAACCTAATGAGAGAGAGTTCAGCTGTTTATTTATTCTGGAGTGGAGGAGGAGCGCTCCAGGCCTCCTACCAACAGCACCACTGAAGGGTTCAACAGCGTTAGCCTAAACTGTCACACAATGACAACCAAGCATCTGGGATCTGATTTCACTTTTGGAGGAGGGAGGGATTCGAACCCAGACTACAACCTACGAGCACTTTAGCTCAGTCTGTTGCCTCTAATCTCCACAGGTTTTTTGTAAGACTTCGTTTCAGTAGTCTTCAAGAGTTTTTGTAATTATTTTTTAAATGTCACATTCAGCTGATGTGTCGTCTTCCTGGACCTTTGGAGATGACTTCCGTCCCGAACAACTGGGCAGGTGGGGACAGGTTGCAGACACCAGGTATTGGATGTTGAGCTCAGAGGCCAATCCCAAGAATCACCCAGAAATAGCGACGTCTACCAGCAGCAATCCTGTAAAAGCGAAGATGCATAAAGCTTAGGGAGATCGTCCGTGGACACCTTTGGAGATCCTTATCAAATAAGTGAAATGGAAAAGAGAATACATGACGTGTCTAGAAGAATTCCTGGGCATTCAAATTTGGCTCCCATCTTCAATGAAACAGCTGAAGGTCTTGAGGGTTCAACAGCTTTTGGATTAATAATAAGACTGTGGATTTTTCACACTGAAAAATAAGTCAAGCATCGTCACACCTGCTGCGAGGGAGGCTGCCTGCAGCGTATGACGTACCCGAGACACCTGCAGTACAGATGCAGCAGGAGGCAGAAGAAGTCTCTGCATATTGTTGGTAACCTTACATTTTGCTGCCTTCTGTTCTTTCCCATGAATGGACCTCTTAGTTCCTATGAAGGGACATCAGTTTCCTGTCAATGGACATCATACTCCCTATAAATGGGCATCTATTTCCTATCAATGGATATCTATTTTCTATAAATGGAATCCATATTTACTAGAAGTGGACTTCATATTGACTACAAATGGACTTCATACTTCCTTATAAATGGGGATCTTATTACCTATAAATGGGCATCTTATTTCCTATAAATGGGCTTCTTATTTCTTATAAATGGATATCATATTAACTATCAATGGATATCTCTTCCCTATATGACTGAACATCTTCTGTAGTCCCACTTTTAGTGAGTTCCTGAACTACACTGACGTTGTTAGATTCAACAGCTACATTTCATGCTGTGCGACCCTTGTTGTCTTTGTTATTGACATTTGCCCTTTTGCTGATCTAGAGTTGCACTAATTCTCTGTGACCTTTTAAAGCCGCTAAATGAAGTATTGTTTCTCCTTCTTTAGCTTTGCAGTTTACAACAAACCACGACTAAGTTCATGGGGCTACAATAGGAAACTACGCTTATGTGGCTACAAAATGAAACTAAACTTAACAAATCTTATGGGACTACAATAGGAAACTAAACTTAACTAAGCTTATAAGACTTCAATAGGAACCTAAGCTTAACGAAGCTTATTGGACTTAGATAGGAAACTAAGCTCAACGAAGCTTATTGGACTTAGATAGGAAACTAAGCTTAACGAAGCTTATGGGACTTCAACAGGAAACTGAGCTTAACTTATCGTATAAGACTTCAATAGGAATGTAAGCTTAACTAAGTTTATGGGACTTCAATAGGAAACTAAGCTTAACAAAGCTTATGGGACTACCATAGGAAACGAAGCTTATGGGACTTAAGTAGGAAACTAAGCTTAACTAAGCTTATGGGAGTACATGATAAAATGAAATTTTCTAAAGCTCAGTTCAAATGGATGTTCAGATTTTGTAGGGAAAATGAGGAGGAAATTAGATCCAATAAAATTGCTACGAGTTTTCAAGGGAGGATGAAGAAGTTTTGTAGAGAAATAGATAAGAAAAGAAAGTCCCAAACCTTCTTACCAGACATAATAAATAATGTGAGTGGTTATGAAAACCTTGCCGAGTTATGGAAAGAACATTTTTCTGAAATTTTCAACGACCCTACTCATCCTGTCCCAGACCCAATAGAGAATCAAGGTCAGCGAGATGTTACAGTGACAAATGTCAATGAAATATCGAATGCTTTAAATTCTCTGAACACTTCAGTAGCCCTGAACATGACGGGCTGACCCTTCAGCACTTAACTGAGGATCATCCGGTACTTAGAACTTTACTAAGTTTATTCGTCACTTCCTGTTTCTGTCATTCCTACTTACCAAGAGCTCTAATTCTGGTTATATCTCTCCTTTGATTAGAGATAAAAACGCGGATCACAGTGACATATCTAATTATAGGCCGATTACTGTAGCCACTGTTATCTCAAAAGTTTTGGAAGCAATTATACTGGAGAGATTCAAAACAGCACTTATTGACAAGTGATAACCAGTTTGCTTACAAATCCCATCATGAAACGGAAATGCCAGTTCATATTCTTAAACACGTAACCGAGGAGTATAATGTTCATAAAACACCCGTATTTGCTTGTTTCATGGATATGTCTAAAGCCTTTGATAAAGTGTCTCATAAGATGTTATTAAGTAATACTGTCAGAAAGAAGTGTTCCGTGCTATATTATTAAACTGCTAGGTGAGTGGTATAAAAAAATCAGCAAATGATTGTCAAATAAGGCCATGTATTTTTGAGTGACTCTTCCCCTTCATGTGGAGTGAGACAGGGAAGTTTACTTTCACCTTACTGTTCAATGGAGTACTGTACCAACCCCTCCTCAGAGACTGGAGGGGTATAAAAATAAAATTTACTTCTTCGAAGCATGCTGGGTACCATGTCCTTAGAGTAGTAGGCACTGAGTGACTCTCTCCTCTCTCTCTCTCTCTCTCGTCTCTCTCTCTCCTCTCTCGTCTCTCTCTCTCTCTCTCTCAAAACCAACCGACCGACCCAACATAATTACCTAAGGTAGCTAAATCAGACTTGTGAACTACAAAAATACATTTATTTAGGAATAAAAGGATTAACAAAATCAATAAAGTTATCAAAGAAACAAATGTTTAACTGAATAAGTTAAAATTCAAAATCCAAATAATGCACCACGGTTATTCAAACAGAAAACCCAAATAACACTGAGGATCGGACAAAACCTGTTCGCCTCTTTCTCTACAATAACTAACATTAGTTTGCTCATAAAATAGGCAACTAGAAAAGTCATAGTCTCCCACACCATTTCCACGGAACTATCAGTTAAGTTCCCATTGAAGTTCCCAGATGGGCCAGAAATGTCAGTTTGGAAAAAGAGAAAGAAAAGGAACCCCACATAAATAAATTGCAAATAAACTAAAATGATATAAATCAAAAATTCATATGGAAAAGGATATCTCTGAAATAAGGGTTTAAAGTATAAAAAGACAAAGGGCTTAAAAGTACGCTTACCCATTGCAGCTGTGAGCAATAACACTAAACTAAAATACAACTGCATACGGCCATCCTCCATACTAGGCCTCTTCTACAGACTTGGGTGCTTCTCCGACTTAGTTATCTTACCTTCCCATTATGTGGGGGAAACAGCTCGTATGTACACAAGCACAAATTTTCTCACAAGACACTCTCCATAATATGACGTCATTTATTCGTCACAGGTTCATTGCACTGGAACAGATGGATGACGTCATATACAGCTCATTATCACACCCATAAAATCTACCCAAAACCAGATCCTTGCTTCCACTCATGCACGGACATAAGCCGTGGCCTGTCTTGATGAGGCAGCGACTTCCACTTGGCGCCACCCCAAAGTGTTGCATCAATATTTCTGGAACTCGCTGAACCTGTCATTTTGAGACCCCGCTTGTTCCCATGGGAGTCAAAATGATGATATCTATCATTTCAAAGAATGTCATCACTCATCACATCTGCTTATCAATCATCGGTCAACAAAATAAACAATGGAAAAATATAACACACACACACACACACAAACATATATATATATATATATATATATATTATATATATATATATATATATATATATATTGTTACGAAGTGCCAAGTATCTGGTTACCATTTATCAATTATTACCTCACCAAAGCCCACAACCCTGAACCCTCATAACACGTATTAAACGACTGAATACTCTATAGGCAACAGTGATCCCTTAACACTTACCAGTATTGCAGAAAACAGACTAAGTCATCAAAACAGGTGTGAGGTTAATCTTGTAAGTAATTAAATTAATCAAAGGGCATCACTCCATCAACAACTTTAAAAGTCTAAGTATTTCCCTGATTTCAGAAGTCTAAGTACTTCCCTGGTTCTAAGTCACTTCAAGTAAATTGAAGGAAAGCAGATCAATTACCACTCTATGTTTCTATTTATCATCAATATAATCAAATGCAAATATACTGGTATAAAAATAAAAACACTTAATAAAAATTTTTATATAACAAAAAATTTATTATTAAACTCAAAATTTATAAGTGAAATTCACAATATCAGGGAAAATTACTGTTACTTGAAAACAAAGTAAAGTTTAATTAATTCTTGAATCAAATTAAGTAAAATTAAATAAAAATTAATTTATCACAAAATTCAAGAAAATTAATTCGATTGAAATTCAGAAGTGTTAGGCAATAATTGAAAATTTGAAATTAATTCACAAGTGCTAAACAATACTAAAACTTGAAAAGAATTCTAAGTAAATGCAAATTCATTCACAAATGTTAAATTTACTTAAATGTGCAATGATTAAGCAATGAAAATAACTAAGTCAATTAAATTGTGAATGCAAATGAAAATATAAAATAAAAAGGCACACTTCAATAAGAAAATGAACAAGTACACAAACAATGGAACAAACACAAACACAAAAAAATCAGCAATGTGTAAAAGTGTAAATCTTTTCACTCAAAACATTGTAACCATCAGTTTTTACCAAACCTTCACAACCATCTGTTATTAGTTAACCACAGTTCCTATCAATTATTAGTTATTAGTTGTTACCTAACCGTTATTAGTTAACCACAATCCCTATCCATTATTAGTTGCAACTAATAAAAATATAACACACTTTACCTTTTTGGTATACCAATTTCTTTCTTTCTCTGCTGCAGGCTTGATTCACTCTTTCACAAAAACCAGGCTCCGTTACGAAATAATGTTTGTTCAGATTCCACAAAAAGAAACTATTAACACTAAATAAATTCTAAGAAATATCAAATATGAAATTCTAAGTTAGAGTGACCAATTTACGTTTACGTTACTATAATCTCAATGATGTCGTGTGAGAGAGAGAGAGAGAGAGAGAGAGAGAGCGAGAGAGAGATCTTGATTCGCCTCGCAGTTCTAAGATGTAATGAATTCTTCTTCCCTTGCTAAACTGGACAGGGCAGATGACAAAAACGTTCTTCTTGGCACAAATGCTTCCAGAAAGTTCGAAATCTGACGCAATCTTCATAAAGAAATGTGCAATCTCCACGTGGGACTCGGCAAAGACATACGCGTACGAGTCCAGTCTATTAAAAAAAAGACACGTACTCTACTCGATCGACACGAAGGAGAAGTCTTATCACGTACGATGACAGATTCTCCACAAAACACAAATGAAGATTTGAGCACGCTATTCAAACGCATTGACAGATTTAGGAAAAGCAAACGGATCTTGCAGACCCTCTAATCTTAAAGTGTTGACATAAAAGGGGAAACAATCATAGCTTCGAAAAGACAAGAAAATCTCTCTCTTTTTACGTTATAATATATTCTTTTTTACAACATGTAATGCGAAATCTGAAACACACATTTAAAACATCCTATTCTAAGCTATCTAGGAATCTGAAAAAATGTTGCATAATTCTACATGACATTTCAAAGAGGGGCATTATGCATTTTGAAAATAGCAATATATAATATATATATATATAATATATATATATATATATATATATATAGTATATATATATATATATATATATATATATATATATAACATATATATAATATATATATATATATATTATATATATATATATATATATATATATATATATATATATATATATATACATATATGGATTATCTCTCACATAGGCTAAGTCAAGTTAAAGTGGAATGTTATTTAAACAACATGATTTTAAACCATTTGTTGTACGCTGATGATATTGTTTTATTTTCTCCTTCAGTAGGTGGGCTGCAGCTGCTTATAAACATTTGTTGTGATTTTATGTCTGACAGACTTCTGTTGTTAAATGTAAAGAAGACTAAATGTGTCATTTTTTCTAAGAGTAAGATCTGCCCAAGTAATGTATCACCTACTGTTGTTAACAATGCCCGTATAGATTTTGTGCCGCAAATGAAGTACCAAGGATATTATCTTTCTGCTCAAAATTCGGACGATGCCCATGTAGAATATTTGTACAGAGGTCTATGTGCAAGGGGCAATATGATTTTAAGGATCTTTTCAAAATGTAGCGATGATGTCAGAAAAATTCATTTTCAGAGTTTTTGTACAAGTTTTTATGGCATGTCTTTGGTTGCCAGAGCAAAACAATGAACTATGAATAAGCTGAGAGTATGCTACGACGATAGCCTACGAAGGCTCTTGGGCAATCCGAGGCTTTTGGTCAGCCATCTTTTCAAGAACTGAGACGCAAAACTATAACATGCTATTTGCAAAGGCTGAAGAATTCTGAAAACTGTATTATGAAGAAGGTTGCCCACCCAGTTTACTTGCATAATTCAATTATTTTCAAACACTGGAAAAGCCTCATTTATGCTTAGTGCATTTGGTGCGCTCCTTATGCAAGAGTATAATATTTCATTGTTTTGTTTTAATATGCTACATAGGTATATGCCCTTTTAGTAGGAAGAATCGCTTAGTTTCATTATCCTCATCTCATTCATATCATCATTTTTCACCTCTCTTTCATAATCTTTTCTCATACTTGTTTTAAATTTTATCCTTTTAGAGTTTGGAGGCTTTTTATGTATGTTTATGTATGTCCATTTATGTCCGTAATAAAGCTTTTGAATTTGAATTTGAATTTGAATTGATGCGAAATAATGAAGTTACCCACGAGGGTGGGTGGGTGGGTGCATAAACGGGGCTGTTTTCAATTTCTGAGGCTGTACCTATACTACATTGTCTCTTTCAATTTCCTTCCTCTTCCTCTGTCCTTCCTTCGCCATAACAGTGTGAAATCAAAGAGCGAAGAAGAAGATCAAAACAGAACCGACGCCTCAAACTTCCAAGAAGACGCCATGATGATGAAACGAGCAGGGAATTCTCTCTCTCTCTCTCTCTCTCTCTCTCTCTCTCTCTCTCTTCTCTCGAACGTAATTCGGCTAATGTTGCTGTTTATCGTTTTTTTCTCTCCCCATTCAAGAGTCATATGCGTAGGCCTATGGATAGAGTATGTAGAACAGAGTGGTTGCAAACAGCCTTCAGTATTAGCTAGGCCCACATCCTGGGATTATTTAGACGAGGTTTCCCACGGGACAAGCTTTTAGCTATTTGACAATACTGTGCATTCACAGCATCGTGGAACAGTAATTGATGGTTTCTACCAAGAACAATATTTTTGGGTATTTATATATATTTATTTATGGACATTTTGGCGGAATGACACAAATACTTTAGGCCTAACCAGAAGAGAATCGGACCATTTCTTGGCATGACATCATTCATAGTTTACATTTCTGACAGGAAATCATGTTATTAAAATACACACTAAATATTAACATACAAGGCTCAGTGCATCTAGTACGTTACACTCCTATATTTCATTTCTACTGGACCCTGAATTGATAATAATAATAATAATAATAATAATATGTTTTTGTTAAAAATAACTGCTGCTTCAGCACTATTAATCTTATAAAGAGTCTTCTCTATCTTTCTGATGACGGCTTTCTCGTTGTTGCTTAGACTGCGAGCAACGCACCAAAGGGCATGGTAAAATTCGGTTGAGTCATTTGATTTATTATTGCTTATACAATTCTCTCTCTCTCTCTCTCTCTCTCTCTCTCTAACGCGACGTTTCCTCCTGATCGACAGGACATTATCAAGCGATAACTGCTGAGGGACTGAATTCCATGCGAGTCCTTCTCCTTTTATCGTGGTGTTGCGAGCTCGCAACACCACGATAAAAGGAGAAGGAACTCGCCACTGGAATTCAGTCCCTCAGCAGTTATCGCTTGATAATGTCCTGTCGATCAGGAGGAACGTCGCGTTAGAGAGAGAGAGAGAGAGAGAGAGAGAGAGAGAATTGTATAAGCAATAATAAATCAAATGACTCAACCGAATTTTACCATGCCCTTTGGTGCGTTGCTCGCCAGTCTAAGCAACAACGAGAAAGCCGTCATCAGAAAGATAGAGAAGACTCTTTATAAGATTAATAGTGCTGAAGCAGCAGTTATTTTTAACAAAACATGTCTACGAGAGGGTCTCCTTCCGAAATAATAATAATAATAATAATAATAATAATAATAATAATAATAATAATAATAATAATAATAATAATAATAATATAATAATAATAATAATAATAAAAGTAAAGCCCAGTATTGCCTGACTTACCTGGAGGTCGTTGGTATTTGTACTCGGAAATAGAAGACGAGATTGTGAGAGAAGAAGAAGAAGAAGAAGAAGAAGAAGAAGAAGAAGAAGAAGAGGTGTCCTGTCCCTCTGTCACTTCAGGTTATAGAGATGATTCTTGCTGTCACTTCTTTGTGTTCCAGGCCTCTTGCTCTCTCTTACTTATCACAGACATGATTTTGCTTTTGTTTCGTGAGGGACAGAAAATCACAAGGTACGATGCATTATTATTATTATTATTATTATTATTATTATTATTATTATTATTATTATTATTATTATTATTATTATTATTATTATTATTATTATTATGAGAAGCTTGAGCTGTACTGAAAGACATCAGGCAGGATGAAATGAAACGCAATTTATTGAAACAGTAGCAAAGTGATAGACAGATAGACAGATACAGTGGCAGAAGAAGAAACCAGGTCGACGGTTCGGCTGATTTTACTTTCTTCTCTTCTAATGTATGTATGTATGTATGTATATATTTAAATATCTTTTTATATGAACTACGTAATCGAAGTCTGATTGGAGGTTGGTTAATTAAGCACCTTTTTAATGTGAGAAAGTGAAATTCAGTCCTGACTTTGTCAAGGAAGCCTGGTTGGGGATGATTCGTCTCTTCTCTTATATGACGAATTTGACTTTGATCGTCATAACCAGCTGCTGTTTCTGGCAGGTGACCAGTTTTTGTGCTTGTATGGTGTAGCTATATACCTCCAGTACTACATATTCGCTCAAGTGACGACCCCTCCCACCAGTTTCTGAAAGAGCGTTGCTTGTGCTGTAGTAGTACTACAAGGTGTGAATATTAGGACTGGCTCAATCAAAGGAAAACTCCAACATGTTTTAGCATTTGATGTCCTTGGAAGAAGTAGTGGTCCCCTTCGGAAGAAGACTTTCTGCTCGTTGGTGCCTTTGGTGGAAGAAGAGTCCCTGGAACTTCTTGCTTTCTGGAGATGCTGTTGTTATAGACAGCAGCTGCTGCCTCTTCTTTCGCCTTTTTCTTTCACTTGGAGATCCTCCTCCTGTCTCCTCCTCGGCCTCCTCCTCCTCCTCCTCCTCTTCCCGCTATCTCCTTTTTCTTCTTCTTCTTCTTCTTCTTCTTCTTCTTCTTCTTCTTCTGTCTTTCCAATAGCGTTTTATCTGTCTATTTCATTTAATTTCTCCATTTCGTTATTCTTATTTTTTTTAGTTTTCATTTCTCGTTTTTTGTTTGCTTTATTTCATTTCATTTATTTTTCCTTTTAGTTATCTTTGCATTTTTTAGTTTTTTATTTTATATTATCCCTTTATTTTTTCATTTTTAATTTGTTTAATTTCCTTATACTTTTATTTTTTGTTTCATTATTCTTTTATTTTTTGTTTCATTATTCTATTATTTTTATCTTTTTATTTCCAATTTTTTTACTTTTTTCCTATAATTTATTGGTTTTTTATATTTCATTTTCTTATTTTTTATTTTATCTTTTGTTTCATTATTGTAATATTTTAATTTTTTATGTTTTATTTTTTCCTTATATTTTATTTATTTATTTTTTATTTTTAACAAATTTTATTTTTTTTCTTGTTATTTTATATTTTTTATTTTATTTTCCTATTTTTTCATTTTCTTATGTTTTATTTTTTATTTTACAATTTGTATTTCATTATTTTTCTCGTATTATTTTATATTTTTTATTTATTTTTCATTTATTTATTTCTATTTTTTTTTTTTATTATTTATTTATTTATTGAGAGAGAGAGAGAGAAAGAGGGTTATGTTATCAACAATATAGTTGTACAGTTACATAACACAAGATTTGTTCCTTCCTTTTGGATTTACTCTTTTATGATTATTGTTTGAAGAAAATACTTATTATTATTATTATTATTATTATTATTATTATTATTATTATTATTCCACCTACGTTGGAATGACTACACAAACAGCAGTGAGAATGTAATTTTTTCATTTGTTCCCTGTAAGACTTTCCTTTGATGCCAGGTAGTGTGAGTGAGGAAAGGCATTACATATATTTTTTTTTTAATCTCTGAAGCCATCCTTACTCATCCTTCCCCATAATATACTGAAAAGGTCTCTCTCTCTCTCTCTCTCTCTCTCTCTCATCTTCTACTCTCTCTCTCCTCTGTTGGCATTTCAAAGTTTCTGATAAAGTGTTCATAGAGACTTTCATTCAGTCATTCCATCCTTCAGTCGATCTCATTTGCAACTGAGGAGGTTTTTTTATCTGTCTGAGATTCAGAAAATATTTCCTTCCATTTCGCCAATATTCACTCATTGCTTTTGAAGGTCATCATCTGCCTGACTGACTGACTGACTGACTGCTGCATCTTTTATCGAGAGATAATTTCGGTGATATACTTGTTCTCTTGACTTGGGGCTAAAGGTTTTTATATTGAGTTTAGTCATGAAAGATGCATTAGCCTCTATTCCATGAGTGTTTGTTCCTTTTGACTGACAATTGTCAGAAAGTGTTTCATTTCCATTTGTGTTGATTTGGTCTAATTTGACGCTGGCTTAATTGCGTCAATTTTTCTATTTGCGTTTGTGTTTTTTTCTTGGGTAATGTTCTTGGCAACTTTATATAACTTATACAAGTTGAATGAATCTTTTGACTGACTGACTTTGCCTTTTGATTGCAACTGTCATCACTGTGGTTGTAGATACAGTATATTTACACTTTCAGTATCATAGGTTGTGTGCATCTGAAGTATCACCAAAATGCAGATTACAAAAGATGACAATTAAGTTGACGTAAAATTTTTATTCTCAAAAAGCAAATGTTTTTCCATTTCCAGTATGAAACCTTCTTACCAAAACTACTTCATTATTGTTGCATAACATGGCTAATAAAACAATCAGTGCAAGTAAGCATCCAATGTATTTGCAAAGCTTAAACAAATTATGCGTCCTTGGCATTTCGGTATTTCCATCTAGATAGATATATAGAGAGATAAATAGGTAAGTCTACTGACTGCATTACTATTCTTATAAAAAAGCAACAGGTTTTCACAAATGGTCTGAAGAAAGGATATAAAAGATAAACAAATAAATCTCAAATCATAGAGAAGTCAAAGCAGAACAATGAAAAAAAGAATACATATTATATAACATTTTCAACATTGTCACTTTTACAAGTGGATCTTTA
>NC_087222.1:10050641-10065888 GCF_015104395.2 Macrobrachium nipponense
TCCTGACGGTTTGACTTTTGATGCTACCGTTACCACCACCACCACTACTACTCCTACCACTACTACTACTCACCTTTATCTAAGCGAATCCATAATGAGTGGTGCCTCCTCCCCCTTCTTCTTCCCTGGTTTGTTGGAAACAAAGTCCTGTTGAGGACCTGGGCGCGCGAGGAGCAGACCTCATGTAGTAGACGAATCTCAGTAATTCCTTTGGTGGAGTCGCGAGAGAAAACAGCCTCAACCTCCTCAGGATCTCCAAGTCTTCGGATCCGTCATCCTTAATGCCCAGTTCTGTTGGAGGAAATGAATGAGAGGAATTTTTTAGATATTTATATTATTATTATTATTATTATTATTGTTTTATCATTATCATTATTATTATTATATCTACAACAGAAAACAATAATAATAACTATATAGAAAAGAGCAAGATAACTAGACTGTTGCTTTATTTTGAAAAATATATATATATATATATATATATATATATATATATATATATATATATATCATATATATATATATTATTAGTAACAGAGAGAAAAGCCCGCACATGCCGATGTATTTACATAACTCTTTAAAATCTCTTTCCAGAAGAAACAGGCAGTTTGGTAACATTGCTACTTTCCTTTCATTTCTTCTTCTGAGTTTTTTTTACATCTTGAATAACTCATGAGGAGGTCATTATCAAAGATGAAAAAGAAGCAAATAATGAATAAAAAGCTAAAGGTTTTCTATTTCAGGCTGAAGGTTTTATTACTTTACAATTAAGGGAGTAAAGGTTGAGGAAGTTCCTACTTACGTAATTTATCCACTGGAGGCAAAACCTGGTCCTCCTCCTCCTCCTCCTCCTCCTCCTCGTCCCTTTCCTGTCCTGGAAGTTGTGCCCAGTCACTTAGATACATCAAAAGCTCAACCGCTGTACAAATGTTGTTATCAGCAGTAGACTTCAGAGTCTGAATGAGGTGTGGGATGTTTCTTCGCTGTATTGAAGATGAAAAGTCCAATTTAATCCTTTTAGGCCTCAGTTTAGGCAGCAAGGACGGTAGGACATAAAGGCTCTTGGGTTCTTGGAATGTGACTTGGTCCTTCAGAGAAGTTTTTCTCATCTGTGACACAAGTGATTCCAAAACCTTATCTTCCAGTCTGGTTTCAATACATGGGTCCAAAAGAGCATCATGTCCTCTATAAACTCCATCATGTCCTTCATCGTCATCATCATCATCACCAAAGACTCTGAATAATACATAGAGTTCATGTATCTCCTCTATTGTATCATACAGCACATCTCTCTCAGTACTGTAAAGTACTCCTGGTATGAAGAAAATCACTTCTCTGAATCTCATAAATAACTGTCTTGGATCACTTCCATCCCAGGATCCTACCGAAAGCAGGACATCCCAAACAGTGTTTCCTCCTTGTGTCCTTTTACTTGATGTGACGATGTCATCGCAGATGCTGCCTGCAGCTGCAAACTCCTGCTCACTTCTGTGTCTGTGGCAGTAGACATTGACAATGTCCTGATGCTTCTTTGTTTTCTTTATGGAGAAATAGGACGACATGATGGCATCAAAGTTCTGAAGTACTTCAGGTAACGTTTGCCTAATCTCCTCTTCAAAGCTTCTCACATCTGCCACGGAATATTCACATTTTTCCTCAAGGTAATGTTTCAGACACCATTTTCTGTACAGTGCATCAAATTTCTCCAGCGATTCCTCAGAGATTCCTGTCTTGTGGGAGATTCTCTTGATCTTGTGCCTTCTCAGCTGTAAAGTACTGTTGTCTTGGTGCTCATTTCATCTGGACACTCAATGTAGAGGAGAACGAACAAGTTGAAATACAGTGGGGTTTGCAGGATGGTTCTAGTGTCAGCATTCATTTCTTCTATTTTCTGAAGCAGCTCCTCTTTCATTTGCTCCTGTTGGGTGATATTATCTTTCACCAGGTGGCCAATGAGCTTTTCTGCAAGCAATTTCATATCCTCTTCCTGAAGACCCGAAACTTTGAGGTTGATTCTGGAACGTTGGCCATTGTTCACAATATTTTCTAGTCTCTCGGTATTCCCTGGCCATGTTGTGACAACAAACTTCATCTTATTTGAATTCAGTTTTAAAAACTCTTGAAAGAGTTTTCTTGAATTCTCGTTGACCTCATTATAGCCATCACACAAGACCAAACACTTTGAACCCAGGACTACCGATTTGACAAGGTCAAAGGGAAATCTAGCAACAGTGTTTGGAAGTGAGCTTTTAAGGTAGTCATCAAAGTTGTCGTGGTCATGATTCCTGAACTGCATACAGAGCAGAAATGGGAAGGAAGAGAGTTCTGGCACATCCATCGTCTTCTTGCACCATTCCTCTGCATAGGAACAAAGAATTGTGGTTTTTCCAGAAATAATCACAACTTCAGGGTCTTTTCCCATTCGGTCTTTAATGTTGAAGATTTCATTTTGATTTACAACGATACTTTTATTACCATGGTGACTTCTATTCAACTCCTTATCATATTCCACTTGTAAAGAGACCACGATGTTACTTGGATCTGTAGTACCATACAGAGTGATCCAGTCGTAGGGCAAAATCTGACAGAGGCGTTCATTAAGAGACAGGAGTTCTGCTTCAGATGATTCTTGTATCAAGTCATAGAACTCACTCCTAAACTCTCCTATTTCATCTTTAAGCCTTTGTACATCCTGGGGGTTTGAGGGGATCATATTTCTCACGGGACCTTTTCTAGGAGCTTTGGGAGAGCATCTTGATCTCTGTCTAAGCCTGGGTCAGTGTCAGAACCATGAGATGGAAAGAGAGACTTGAGTTTCTCAAGAGTTTCCTCGAGCGTTGCTTGAAAGTCTCTGAGTTTACTTTCCAATTCTGGTTCGGACATATGAGGCTCTTCGTGGCTAACAAAGTTCCTCTCATCTTTGATCTTTTTTAATAACCCTTTTAATTCATCACCAGGGTCATTCACCCCCTTTTGCCAAAGAGCTTGACAGACTTTATTCATCAATGTGATGTCCAGCTCTTCTGGAAGCTTATCTGTAAGATTTGTTATTTCCTGGACATTGAAAGGACATCTCCTCCCTTGAAGTGGAACTTGGTTGTCGGTGAGAATCTCTAGGATGCTCCTGTGTTGCCCATGGAGAAAGTGGAAGGTGTATATGAGGTGAACCACCTTCTTTCCGTACCTCCTCACAAACAATGGTCATTTTGAAGGTTTTGAAGTCCATTTGAAGAAATAACAGGTGCTGAGGAAAGCCATTTCTTGCAGAAAGACTTCAAGAAGAGCCAAACCTGAGGAGAAGCAGAGAACAAGAGCAGTTAAGAAGAGGAAATAGAAATGAGAGAAACATCAGTAATAATGATAACAAGAGAAGCAGCAGTAACATCAGCTTCAACTTAACGCCTCCTCATGATGAGATCAATAGGAGGAGGAGGAGGAGGAACCAGAAAGAATTTGAGGAATTGGAGGAAGGGAACAGATTGATGGATGGAGGGGGAGACTGAAGAAAGGGAAGGAAATAGACATTTCCCTTAGGTTAGGTTAGCCTAGGTAAGTTTAGTTTTGGTTAGGTTACGTTCAGGGTAGGTTATGACTGGTTAGGTTAGATTAACGTTTTTCAGACTTTTGCCCCCTCTGGTGGGGGCCCCCCACTTGCACACCTAGGGCCACCCAAATCCAGTTGGCTACTCCTTGGCCCCGCTGGCCAAGGAGTAGCCAACTGGATTTGGGTGGCCCAAATTCCCTTTCACAAATCGCCCCCTTTTCCACACATAGAAGGTGTATACATACATACATATATATATATATATATATATATATATATATATATATATATATATATATATATATATATATATATATCTTACGAGGTCAAAATGACGCTCGTTTAAATACTTGGAGAGAACTCCTAACTGGGAAACATCAGCACTATCTCCATCGTTCCCTTCAAAATGTCCACCTCTGAAGCTAACTGAAAATCAAATACCAAACCCGCCAGTTACAAAAAATATACTTTCTATTTCCCAAAATAACTAACATGAAAATGGAATAAAATGAGGTAGGAAAATGTCTAAAAAAAATTTTTAAACTATCATATTCTTTCCAAAATCATATTTAAGTAAGTATCCTCTCTGTCCGAAAAATTTATATTATATCAGAAGTCAAAACAAGTCTAGAGAAATCCCTTTTTTCTATATGGTGACTTCTAATCCATTTTGAAAATGAGAATATATCATACAATTAAATGTTGAAGTTCGTCAATAAAATGTGTGTCGCACCTCACTACCCCTCTTTAGAAGCTGAACTTAATGTCACTAGAAAGTTGTTAACTTTTCCAAAGTTTTCCACTTTACCTTACAACAGACCTCCAACGCCTCTTCTGTGGCATGTTCCACACACAATCAATCAATATCAGGTAGTAATCCTTTAATTCTCATACCAGAGATTATATCTCATTTTCTGTGACCCACGTATGTATGCCCACTAACAGATGATAGGGAAACACGCATGCTACTTAACATACAAATGAGCTCACGCTAGTTTGTTCCCATGTAACTCGGTAACCTTTCCCATGGGTATCTCATGCCTCTGGAATGTATTCACGACCTTGTTTATGCACACGGCATGTTTTCTTTTTGTTTTTGATCTCAGCATTTCTGAGGAATCCAGCGTTTCCACCTGTCTCTAACCGGCAAGAGCTAAGGTTATCAACCCCCACTATTTTAATATATATGTCTATCCTTTCCCTCTACTAGTGCCTTAAGATATATATACACCGGGAGTTAGGATATCTATACCAGTACTACTACGTAGTTGGGTGGTCTTCCACCAGGGTGGCGCTGCAAAGCAGCATTACGGCGGCAATCTTTAGAGGTCTGGTAACCCCCAAATTGAACAGGGAATTAGTGCCATTGTGAATCATTTTGTAGTTAATGTTTAATGGGTACGTGTTTAGCGAATTTCAAGGGTTTCGTGCGTAAGCATTTAGTAAATGTTAATAAGTAAGTGTTTAGTGAATGTTTATTTTAGGGTTTAGTGTATGTTTTGAGGAGGTATAGTGCATAAGTATTCAGTAAATGCTACTGAGTGTTTAAGGCTTAGTGAATGCTTTGTGAATGTTAGTGAATGTTTAAAGAGCCCTCAGGGCTTTAGTGAATGTTTGTGAATATTTAGTGTGTAAATATTCAGTGAATGATTAGTGAGTGTTGAGGGTTTAGTGAACGTTTAGTATATAAGTATTTAGGATTTAATGAAGGTTTGGTGCATGTTAATGTTTAGTATGTATAATGTTTAGTATGTATAATTTAGTATGTTTGGTGCATGTTAATGTTTAGTATGTATAGTAAATGTTTAGTATGTATAATTATTCTGTGAATGTTTGGTGATTAGGGTTTAGGGAATGTTAGTGTGTAGCATATGTTTGGTGTGTAAGCATTCAGTGAATGTTGAGTGTTTAGGGTTTAGTGAATGTTTAGTGAGTATTTTGGGTTTAGTGAATGTTAGTGTGTATTGAATGTTTGGTGTGTAAGTATTCAGTAAATGTTTAGTGTGTAAGTACTCAGTGAATGTTTAGTGAGTGCTTAGGGTTTGGTGAATATTTTAAAATGTTAGTGTATAGCTAATGTTTAGTGTGTAAGTATTCAGTGATGCTTAGTGAGTGCTTAGGATTTAGTGAGTCTTTATGGTTTAGGAAATGTTAGTTTTTAGGGAATATTTTGTGAATGGTTGTGTTTAGTGAATGTTTAGTAAGCATTCAGTGAATGTTTAGTGAGCATTCAGTGAATGTTTAGTGAGTGTATTGTTAATGTTAGTGCTTAGTGAATGTTTAGTGTGTGTTTAGTGAGTGTTTAATGAGTGTATCTATTGTTTAGAGTTTAAAGTGTTTAGGGGTTTCATGAGCATTTAGGGTTTAGTGAGCGTTTAGGGTTCAGTAAGTATTTAGTGAAAAGTGAGTGCTTAGTAAATTTGGTGTACAGTGAATACTTAGTGAATGTTTTGTGCTTAGTGAATGCTTAGTGATTGTTTAGTGTTTAATGAAGGTTTAGGATTAAGTGAGTGTTTAGTGAATGTTTACTGAGTGTTTGGGGTACAGTGAATATTTAGTATGTGTTTAGTTTTTTAAGAGTGTGTAGTGAGCATTTAGTGCATATTGAGTGCCTAGTGAATTTTGAGTATTCAGTGAGTGTTTAGTGTTATTGAGTGTTAGTGTATGTTAAGTGTGTTTGGTGTGTGTGAGTGTATAGTGTGCGTTTTTAGGGAGTGTAAGTGCATTGTGAATGTTAGTGCTTAGTGATTGTACATTACTGTTTAGTGAGTGCTTAGTGACTGCATGTAAAGAAAGTCCTGTCATTTACAGGAACCATTTATGGTAGACACTGCTCAGATCCACGAACAGATGCTTAGGCCTTGACCACAATGGTTGGAGTGCTTAGGCCAACCTGTTTTTGTAAGGTAAGGTAATTTTTCTCTGTGAAATTGGGTCCAGTAATAATAATAATAATAATAATAATAATAATAATAATAATAATAATAATAATAATAATAATAATAATAATAATAATAATAATATTTTGGTAGAAGACCCTCTTTTAGGCAAATGCTGTTAAAAAGGATGGCAGAATTAAGCGAGTTGATTTTATATATTGCTTTTTCTATTTTCCTTACAATTCGCTTCTCAGGCTCAGCGATGTTTCTGAGTAACTGGCCAATATTCATATTGGGAATTTTCAAAAATTATAAATGCTGAAGGAATCTTTTATTAGAACAAGATATCAGGTCCAGGTCAAGCAGGGGTCGTCGTCAGTGCTGGTATTATTCCGTAGGCGTAGTCCAGTTCGGGCCGGGGTATCTTAGGTTTAAGGGCTGGTATTGGTGCTGGTATAGCTGGTATCACGTGACGTTTCGACCTTCTCGTAGGGTTATCTTCTGACGAGTCGGTGAAGGTGAACCCTGTAGCAAGAAAGTTTGCGGAACGGTATTTATAGCGGCTCGGACCTAGAGTTGCATTCTCATTGGTCGGGCCGGTCTTGGGCGAAGCCGTGGATCTCGCCTCGAAGGTCTCGGGGATTCTCTCGTGCGAGCGCCACAGTAGCGTGCCTGGGAATGAACGTCAGGAATTCCGTCTGTAGCAGGATTCGTATCATCCTGTGGGGGTTCCTGATTATCTGGCATCGTCGGGGGGTCACTCGCTGCTCTCCGGGCGGTGGTGGGAAGGAGAAACGTTTCTTGAGTGATATTCAAGTTAGGTTTCTCCTTGCCTATATGGAGGGCTTCTAGGAGGCGCAGACGTCGGGGATCCGTTGTTTGATCGATTATGATGATATTAGGGATAATATCATTTCTTCTTATCCGTTTGTTATGAGCAGTCCTGGCGTGGTTGAATATGGCTCCTTCTTGGGCGTGGCAGACCCTCTCTCAATCATACTTTATTAAAAGTAATGGCTACTTCAGCAGCGTTACACTTGTAGAGATTCTTTTCTATTTTGCGAATAGCGGCTTTTTCATTGCTACTTAAACAGGCTAGTAGAGCGCCTATAGAGGTCATGGTAAAATACAGGGTCAAAATAGGTGTATATATTTGAATTTTACAGATAAACTATGATACCATAGTCATCAAAGTCATTAACGATTTTCTCTCTCTCTCTCTCTCTCTCTCTCTCTTTCTTAAAGCGAGCTTTCGTCTGGAGCTGCCAGACATCCTCGGGCTGGGAAGCTAAGGGTGGACTGATCTTGGTGCGGGTGTCCGTCCTCCTTATATCTGTGGTTGACAGCAGGGGGTCTGCCCCATGCTTGTCTCCTATTGGCTGGTGGCGGTGAGTCTTGTTTTCATTGGCTGCCTGAGCCAGGTCTCAAGCCACTTTCTTCGGGCCGATGGTTGCGTTGCAGCATATCATGCAGCCGCCTGGACCTCCTAAGCGGCGCTGTGACATTGATGGGCGTTGCGCTACGCTGTGGGACGTCACGGCTACTTTGATTTCCATCGGCTGCAGGAGTACCTCGTTCGGGGGCGTTGTCATCCATAGAGTTGTCATGATCGGTGGTGTCATTGTTGGTGGCAGGTCTTCTCATACTCGTAGGGAGGAGAAATTCTTCCTGCGTCGTATTCAGAGTAGGTTTTATTTGCTGGATGAGTAGCACCTCCAGCAGGCGCAACCGACGGGCATCAGGGGCCTTCCCGATGATCTTTGTGTTCTTTATGATGACATCTCGGGAGATATAATCCTTGATCATGTCTACAGGAATCAGTCGACGGCGCCCCTCAACATACCGGAAGCCTCGCTCCGTACGCTGCTGGAGATATGCACGAAGAAGGCCCCTTTCTCCACCCACCGTGGCCAGATGTTCCGCCAAAAGGACGGCGTGGCGATGGGCTCCCCACTGGGGGTTCTCTTCGCTAACTTTTATATGGGCACCGTGGAGGAACGGGTCTTCGCCAGGATGCAGCAACCCCGCAGATATGGACGTTATATTGACGACATCTTTGTGCAAGTCGACGCCGAGGAAGAGGTAGAAGCCCTCCGTCAAGCATTTCAGCAGTGTAGTGTGCTGAATTACACAGTCGAATGCAGCTCCGACGATCGGCTCCCCTTCCTCGACGTCCTTGTAAGCAAGACGGAAGACGGTCTCCGTACTTCAGTCTACACAAAGAAAACCAATTTAGGACTTTGCCTCAACGGAGACAGCGAGTGCCCCGCCAGATTCAAAAGCACCACCGTCAGGGCCTTCGTCAGGAGGGCCCTCTCCCACTGCTCAACCTGGCAGGGCACTCACCAGGAACTTGACCGCGCCTCCCAAGTACTTGTGAATAACGGGTACTCAAATAAATTAATCAGCAAGGAAGTCCGCACAGCCCTGGAGAAATGGTACGGTAGTGAGAGCCCACAGCCCCACCCCACCCCCCAGGATAATATCAAGCTGTACTACAAAGCCTTCATGAGTTCCCATTACTGTGAAGAAGAGGACGCCATTAAGAAAATTATTTCTGATAATGTATCCCCGACTGACGACACCAAGAATATCGACCTAATCATATATTACCAGAATCGGAGGACGCGCGATCTTACTATGAAAAATAACCCCTCTCCACAGGTACGAGAACCCCTGAAGCAGACGCATGTAGTGTACCAGTATACATGCCCAGTCCGCGAATGCAGCGGCGCCTACGTAGGTATGAACTACCATGCGACTGTCGAAGAGACTCTCGTGCCACGCCCAAGAGGGGGCTATAAAGAATCACGCCCGCACCAAACATCACGAGGCCATCTCCCGAGATGTCATCATAAAGAACACGAAGATCATCGGGAAGGCCCCTGATGCCCGTTGGTTGCGCTTGCTGGAGGCGCTACTCATCCAGCAAATAAAACCTACTCTGAATACGACGCAGGAAGAATTTCTCCTCCCTACGAGTATGAGAAGACCTGCCACCAACAATGACACCACCGATCATGACAACTCTATGGATGACAACACCCCCGAACGAGGTACTCCTGCAGCCGATGGAAATCAAAGTAGCCGTGACGTCCACCCACAGCGTAGCGCAACGCCCATCATGTTTACAGCGCCGCTTAGGAGGTCCAGGCGGCTGCAGGATATGCTGCAACGCAACCATCGGCCCGAAGAAAGTGGCTTGAGACCTGGCTCAGGCAGCCAATGAAAACAAGACTCACCGCCACCAGCCAATAGGAGACAAGCAGGGGGCAGACCCCCTGCTGTCAACCACATATAAGGAGGACGGACACCGCACCAAGATCAGTCCACCCTCAGCTTCCCAGCCCGAGGATGTCTGGCAGCTCCAGACGAAAGCTCGCTTTAAGAAAAGAGAGAGAGAGAGAGAGAGAGAGAGAGAAAATCGTTAATGACTTTGATGACTATGGTATCATAGTTTATCTGTAAAATTCAAATATATACACCTATTTTGACCCTGTATTTTACCATGCTCTATAGGCGCTCTACTAGCCTGTTTAAGTAGCAATGAAAAAGCCGCTATTCGCAAAATAGAGAAGAATCTCTACAAGTGTAATGCTGCTGAAGTAGCCATTACTTTTAATAAAAATAAAATAATAATAATAATAATAATAATAATAATAATAATAATAATACCATCAAAACTAATAACAATAATAGTGAAAATAATATTATTAGTAATAGTAATAAGATAGTAATAATAAAAAAAATAGAAATAAAAATAGTCATACAGTATAGTACTATGAGCTGGAGCGAGACCTTTCAATATCACTGCCCGCCCGAGATCACACGCTCGGCAGGGAGATCGCTACGTCTCCAGTGATTGAAGCTCTATGGTTCCTTCCTTCCCCCCACCCGCCTATTTTTGGCTAATATTTGCTTTCTCTCTCTCTCTCTCTCTCTCTCTCTCTCTCTCTCTCTCTCTCTCTCCCCTTGTTGGAAAGAAGGTAGGTATAGAAAAAGGTCCTCCCTCCTCCCTCAGTCATTCAAACATTTGGGAGGGAAATCAGTTTTGGTCTGGAGGTAGCTCGTACAAAATCTCTCTCTCCCTCTCCTCTCTTCTCCTCCTTCTCTCTCTCTCTCTCTCTCTCTCGTCGCTCTCTCTCTCTCTCTCTCTCTCTCTCTCAAATTATTATTATTATTATATTATTATTTTCTCCATTGTTTCTTCCTATGGAAATAAATAAAAAAATAAAAAAATAAATAAATCTATTGAATGATTGAGGAGGAGGAGGAGGAGGAAGCAAAGGAGGAGACTTGCTCAATGATTGAAGGCGTAATGGGGGAAAAAATTCTTCTCTCTTGTTTCCTCTTCTTCTTCTTCTTCTTCTTCTTCTTCTTATTCTTTGGGGGTAAATCCATAAAGAGTCAATCAATGGAGTGGCGATCGCCCTGCCGAGAGTGTGACTTCGACGGCCATATTGAAAGGTCTCAGTCCAGCTCATAATACTATATATTTTATTACTATTAATATTATTTTTACTATTAATATTTTTATCTTTTTTATTATTATCTTATTATTATTATTTTATTATTATTATTATTATTATTATTCATTATTATTAGTTAGGTTATTAATATTGATTAGATTATTATTTTATTATTATTATTATTAGTTTTTACTGTTGTTAACATAATTAGTGTTGCTGATATTATTATTGTTATTATTATTATTATCATTATTACTGGACCCAATTCCACAGAGAAAAATTACCTTACAAAAACAGGTTGGCCTAAGCACCCCAACCATTGTGGTCAAGGCCTAAATGACAGGACTTTCTTTGCATACAGTCACTAAGTACTAACTAGACAGTCATGTACAATCACTAAACACTAGTATTCACAATACACATACATTCACTAAACACACACTTACTTCACACTCACACTCACTCAACACTCACACTTAACATACACTCAATAACATTATACTCTCACTGAATACTCAACACTCTCCAGGTACTCACTATACACTAAACACTCACTAAATACTCACTATATCTCAAACACTCAGTAAACAATCACTAAATACTCACTTAATCCTAAACATAAACTAAACACTAAACAATCGCTAAGCACTCACTATACACTAAACTCTCATTAAGCACTCGATATACACTAAACACTCACTAAACCCTAAACACTCATTAAATACTAAACTGTGAATGACAATCCACTCATCACTCATTAAACAGTTAATAAACACTTACACACTAAACATTCCCTAAACACTAACATTCACAACACATTCGCTAAGCACTCACTACACAGAAACATTCATAAAAACATTAATTGAACCTAAACACTCACTATACATTCACTGAATACTTACACACTAAACATTTACTGAATACTTACACAGTAAACATTCACTGAATACTTAGAGACTAAACATTCACTAAACACTAACATCCACTAAACCTTCACTAAACCCTAAACACTCACTAAACACTCACAAACAAAACATTCACTAAACCCTAAACACGCAATGAATGCTTACACATTAAACATTCTCTAGCCACCAACATTCGCAAGATATTCACTAAACACTCATTAAACATTCACTGAATACTTGCACACTAAACATTCACTAAAACCCTAAAGACTCTCGAAACATTCACATAATACACAATAAATATTCAATATCATTCACTAAGCCCTAAATACTCAGTAAACATTCACTGAATACTTACATATTAAACATTCACAAAACATTTACTAAACCCTAAACTTACTCATAAACATTCATAAACACTTAAACACTAAACCCTAAAAATTTGCTAAACACTTACTCATTAAATATTACTGATAAAAAAATTCACATTCGCACTAATCCCCAGTTCAATTTGTCGTTTACCAGACCTTTAAAAATGGCCGCAAGGCTTGGCAGCGCCGTCCTGGTGGGAGACCACCGAACTATGTAGCACTGGTATAGAGATTGCAACTCCAGGTATATAGATATATACCTTCTATGGATAAATCAGAAGTGTCCAGTAGACTTAGACAATTACTGAATGGGGCCTTATGGGAGAAATTCAACTCTCCTTTGTTTCTTATGGGGATAAATCAGTCATTGTTGTCTTAGACACTTACTGAAGACCTTACGGGAGAAATTCAGCTCTCCTTTGCTTTTTATAGGCGTAAATCATTCAATGTTGGCTTAGTTTCGTTAGTTTCAGCTGTTAAGTACAAGTTTTGGTTGTCAAGTACTAATTTTGGTGTTTTCAGCTTTTAAGTACTAGTTTCAATTGCTAAGTACTAGTTTCAGTTGTTAAGTACTAGTTTCAGTGTTTTTCAGTTGTTAAGTACTAGTTTTGGTGTTTTGGTACTAGTTTCAATTGTTAAGTACTAGTTTTCATGTTTTCAGTTGTTAAGTACTAGTTTCAGCTGTTAAGTACTTGTTTTGGTTGTTAAGTCCTAGTTTCCGTTGTTGAGTACTAGTTTCGGTGTATTAAGATGTTAAGTACTAGTTTCAGAGTTTTGTACAAGTTTCGGTTAAGTACTAGTTTCAGTTGTTAAGTACTAGCTTCGGTGTTTTTCAGTTGTTACGTACCAGTTTTAACGGTTAAGTAATAGTTTCGCCTGATCAGTACTAGTTTCGGTTGATAAGTACTAGTTTCGGTGTTTTTCAGTTGTTAACTACTATAGTCAATTCACTTAAGGTGGATTCTTGTGCCCACGAGACATTTGTTTGGTGGCCTCTGATTGGCTGATGCTGGGAGGTAGGCCGTTCGCTCAGTGCCTCATTATTTTCGTCTGTGGCTTAGAAAACTAGCAATATATTCATATTTCTTCATTTATCTCACGTTTTGCAAAAGGTAGGAAAGGTTTGGTCATATCATAGGATTCGGTATTTATTGTATAACTAAGTCATCTTTTCCTGAAATCATTAAGATAAAAAACACAAAGGAATTACAACGAGTAAAAGTGAAGAGAGAAGCATTTTATTCTTTATACTGTTTTTATGTATTATTGGATTTCACATCACTAAAGCGATCAAGATAAGATAAAACTTCTGTTTTTGTACAAAAAATTCACCCTGAATATGCTGGTTCTGTCAGATTTTAGATGCGTGTAACATGTGAAAAGAAAATGAAGAATATGTCTTATTATGTAGCATCCATACATGATTCAAGTTTGACAATATTGCCGACAGAATGTGATCTGCAAGACATTGTTGCGTTTGTCATCCCAGCAAGAGATTTTAGTTGCCAATAATAGATATAAGAAGGTTGCAGTTTCGACAATATTTACCTTGTTATATCATTACAATTTCTGTAATTAAATACACAGAATTCCCATTATGACTCGAACATTTTCAATCCAATATCATTAGTATGTTTGGACATATCTGATAAAGAAAAAATAATAATAATCAGATGGATGCATCTGGTATCCATCCAATATTGTCGAAACTGCAGCCTTCTATATCGATAATTGCTACCCAACTTGGGACTAACTACCTTTTTGAAAATTCAATAAAGTAGAACTACAGAAACATTTATTTCAACTATGATCCTCGAAAGTAAGGGTAACAAAAGATAAACTAATAGATATGACAATGGGGCATCATTATTCTTTACATCCATCCAAGAAGAGTACCCAGCGAGGACCAAGAAATGGACCGGCTTGAACAAATCCAAATAGAGTTAGAAGAGATAAGAGAGCTCATGTGTAAAAAAGACCAGGAAATAGAAGAATTGAACACTGCAATACAATCAGCTCACTTAACTACTAACAAGCTGAATGGTCGGATCTCTTCGCTGGAAGAGCAAGTTCGGGAGAGAGAGGGGAGAAGATCGAATGTGCCGTGTATATAGTACATCAGGTGGAACAATTCTACTGATTGGCGATGAATGTTTGAGTGATATCAAGAAGACGGACTTTGAGGACGACTGTGCTATCAGAACTATACCGGAGGTAGCTACGTTGGATTGGATAAAATGCTGGGTAGGTGAGAAACTTTCTTGCACACCAGATAAGTGTATAATATATTAGGGAATACACGACTTGATGGAAAATCGAAATGTAGGTACTGGATTAGATAAACTGGGCTCTCTAGTCACTAAACTAAGAGATAAAAATGACAATATTGTAATAAATGTATGTGAGCTTGTGCCATCTTTAAATGTTGATCTAAATTCTGTTATTGAAGACTACAGTGTAAAATTGATAGAAGGAGGTTATGCCAATGTAATTTCAGTATTTAAGACGAATTTATTACTCAAATTTGGGACAGGAGACATTGATGAACTATGTTTTAAGGAAGGGAATAAAAATTCCGGGATATTGTTGAATAGGATGGGGGTAGTACAACTGCTTTCTGCACTGACAAAACAATGTCAGTTTTTTAAAGCAAATATTAACAGCAATGAAACCTTCAAACCAAATGCTATCTAGTCGCTTTAATAACGCAGTTACACACCAGCAAAGGCGAAGTACACCTCTGTATCCTCGAAATCAGGACACAACAAATGTAAATAGTGCAAACCTCACCGATTACCACAGTAAGCATGACACACACACACACACACACACACCCTCCAAAAACTACCACAGCATAAATAGCTCAAGAAATTTAAAACAAGGAAGAGTTTTAATAGAATTGGTTGTTATAACTGTGGAGAATTTAACCACGTAACAAGCCAGTCTTTATATTAGGTAATTTTTATGATAATTTGTTGTCTGCAGGTAATAAAATGGGCGAAATTATACCTAATGTCAAACTTCATCAGATCATTAACAAACCTACTCATGTTACTTATAATTCTGCAACCCTCACTGA
>NC_087222.1:10066388-10111388 GCF_015104395.2 Macrobrachium nipponense
TCATCTCATTTATAGTCTTGGATTATTGCTTTCCTTCCGTCCTTAGTCTACTGATTATCTATTCTTTGTGGTCGTTATTGGTCGTTTCCAGTCATTTCTGACTAACTGCTGTTCAGTGGAGGACCGACCAGCTTTGTATAGTTGAGCTCAAGATCTATTAATTGTTGTTTATTCGCAAAATATTCACTTCTTGATTATGCGTTGAAATTCCTTCTTGGTCTGTTGCCCAAAGTTGGTTGAATTTGGCCGGTTGCAATTGCAACGTCCCCCGGGTGGAATTTGCAAGGGCAGACCACTCTTACGTTATATGTTGTAGTACTACAAGTTCAAAGTGTTCTGCACTTACTTCAGTTGCTCTCAGCATATTATCCATTGTTTCCGTCTGGGGAGAGAGAGAGAGAGATAGAGAGAGAGAGAGAGAGAGAATTTCCCTCTTTTTAAATTAATATTCAAACTACCCCGGAAACTGATTTACAATCAGTCATATATATTTGTAAGGATATAATTTCGTTTTTGCAAATTGCAGAGTCTTATTATAACAATTAAGTGTGGATGATGTAACAAAAACCCAGATTTAAAACCATACTTTTTTTATCTTTTATTTAAAATATCTAATGTACATTTTTATTACATATGTTAAGGAGCAATATTCATTTCCTTTTTCATATACAGCCCATAATAAATTAAAAAAGCACTTTTTTGTATACAAAAATTGTACAAACATCCAGCGTACAATAATTTCATCATATTTTTTCAAAAGTAGTCTTCAACCGAGTCACATACAATAATTAATACCCTTCTTGTACAGAATTCGAGGTAACAGACCGTAAGTGTTCAGGGGACAACATCGTACAAAATTGAGGCAGCCTTTTCTCAAAAAAAACGTATTCCATATATTTCCTTGAGAAAACCTTGCCAAAGTTCTTTTTATATGTATTCCGCAAAACCCATCTATCATAATTAAGTTTACCCTTAAGATACATTATCAAATCAGACAACATCTTTTTCACTTACCCACCCACATTGCATACAAGTAATCTGTCAATAAAACTAACGCCACTATTATCATCTCGTTTCAATTTACAGTGGAAATTAAACATTAAAATCTTTATAAAGTTATCCGGGCTCATACCACAAGGAACATTAATACGTTTCCAAATCAATACCTAATCTAGTAGCGGGTAATCACTCTCAATGCTTGGTTTTAAAGATCAATTTGAGATAAAATAAGCTGCCTTGCATGTAACATACGGAAAGTTTTTAAGCCTATGCATTTCCTTATCACCTCAATGGCACTCGAATAGAACGACGGTGTCACATAAGCATATTGTCAACTATGTCTCTTAATGACAACAAATAACTAAATCTAAGTTTACAATAACACACACTCAAAACAATTCCACTTAAAAACATCCTTTAATACAGTGGAGCTGAAGATAGCTTGAGTTTTATAGTACACATCAAATATTCCCAAACCCCTTTGTCACTTCTACGTAAACACAACGTAGCCCTTTTTATTGGATTGTACATCCCCTTCCAGATGTACCGAAAGATACTTGCATTAATCTTGCAAATATATGATCTTTACTGGGGGTAACGTATGGGCCATATACCATACTTTTGACAAAATTTACAATTACACTCTTTTGGAAAATTGACAGTTTCCTCATACTCAACATACATTCGGCAGTTTCAACCTTATTCGCGATAACAGACCAGTTTTCCTCGTGCATCAAATCAAAGTTATTACAAAAGATAATACCAAAAATAAACCATACTTTTAACAACCCGTATCCACTCCAAAGGCCATCCTGCCTGTTAATCCAGTTGCCCTAACCCATCATTGTAGTATTTTTCTTGTTAAGTCTAGCACCTGTCGCAATTTCAAAGTGCTGAATGAGCTTGGAACAAGCTGTTACCGAAATGGTTGTTGACACAAATACCTAAGATGAAGAATAAATGAGCACCTAAGAATCGTCAGCAAACCTTTGTACTTTCACGAGTTTTTTTGTCTGATTTGGAAGACTAATACCAATTATATCGTTACTTTCTTGAATTGCCCTATAGAAAGGTTCCTGAAAAATACAGAACTTAGCAACATAGACTAGGCCAGCCTTACCTCACCGACCTCTTGACAGGAAAGGGACTGCTAGACAGCCATTAATACTTACAGTCTTACACATTGTAAAATATAATCTCAAATCAATAAACTCGTCGGAACAACAAATTTTTGCTAACACCTCATATACAAAACCAATATGCACTCTATCAAAAGCTTTTGACCAATCGAGACTCAAGATGGCAGCATCTACTTATTTTCATTTGAATAAAACACTGATGTCTCTAGTTGGTACTGTTGCAATGAACAATCGATCTCCCTCTGACTGCACAGTATTGCTCAGGGGAAAATGATGTCCTCTAATATAGACTCAAACCTGTTTTTTAAACCTTGGCAAAAATCTTATAATCAGTATTTAACAACGTTATAAGTCTCCAATTTTCTGTTAGAGCTAGGTCACCTTTTTTTGCATGTAGTTTGATTACACCTACATACGACTCTTGGACATTCGCTTTACATCACATACATAATTTAATACAGTTATACAATCCTGTTTTATAATATTCCAAAATTTTGTGTGAAATTCAATAGGGAGACCAGCGTACCCCGGAGTTTTCCATTACACATTTTTTCATAGCATTCCACACCTCCTTTGACTGAATCTCGGTAGATAAAGCTTGTAGGCTTTGATCCATTCAGTACTGGTCGACTCTTGTCCAGAAAAAAGGTCATATACTGTCGGTCACTTCAACCAAACGAAACATGTTCTCAAAATATTCCCTAATTCGCACAGAAATCTCATTCGTCCCTCACAGTCGCGCCATCTTCATTTCAAGTTTAGTAAAAAAATTATTTAGTCTTTTAGTTCTCTCTTTGCCAAGCAGATAGGAAGAAAGTCCTTTCACCTTTCAACATCTCATCAGTTTTAATCCTAACCTACACACCCTCCAAAAACCTCTTCTTGGATAATTTAACAAAAAATCTTTACATCGCAACTTTGCCCCACCAATCCCGCCATTCCAACATATCAGGAAACTTACATTTATAAGATTGTAACCGTTTCCACAAATCTTGAAATTGCTCTTCTACATAATCCGAATCCAAATTTTTTACAATCAATTTCCAATAATCGGTTGATGTTTTCAAGTCAATAACCTTTATACTCAAGAGGACCATATTGTGATCTGAAAAACTAATAGGGATGTTTGTGCTCTCGTAATGTGACGGAACATATTAACGGTGTAGATTCTATCTATACGAGACCCACAATTTTCTTTAACATACGTATATTCTGGAATACCTCTAGAAAATTGACAATTATCCTTTAATACTAAATTATGAAACTAGAGTACTGAGAGCTTTGGGCACCAAATATCTATCATCATTGCTACAGTCCCTAAGATGTCACACAATTGAAATCACCACCTAACACCAGGGAATCAAGGTTGTGTTTTCAGAAAAAGGTGAGATCATTCCCCAAAAAACTCTCTCTCTAGTCCTCCCTGAACCTGAAGGAGCATTATCATTTACAATCGGGATAATGCAACCGTTAAAAATCTTACCCTAATACCAGTATCTGTCCGTTACAATCTCTGTCTGTTGACAAAACCACTATATCCTTCTTTCTAGATATACAGAATATATCCCTCCTTTTAAACAAACCGTCGAGTTCAATACAATATTACAACAATTTACTTAAGTAATTTAAGACTCGTAGGTCTCTCACGTTATGTTCTTGTATCAATAAAATGTTATCTTATACTGCGCCATGAGTGATGCCACCTTCATCTGTTTATTTACATCGTTTAAGCCATTGACATTTAACGTTGCAATTAGTAAAGCCATGGAGAAAAGAAAAAATCATAACTTCTTTTTCGGTACGTTGTCGTTGCTTTGTATTTTCGTTTCTTTCCTCTTCTCTTGTGATAAGACTTCTCTCGTAAGTTTCATCTTGCCAACTCTTTCCATATCAATATTCCACTGACTTTCAGTTGATGTATCCAAGATTCGCTCTTCATATCCATCCTCATTACCTAGTACTATATTCTCTCATAAGTCCATGTCAATATCATTCCCAAAGATCATCACATCTGTGGGCTCATCATTCTTATGAATGACATCGTAACAGTTCATTTCCTTTAATCCTTCATCATCACTGAGCTGTCCCTTGCGTACATGCAAATGATCCACCTCCGTCTGCGGAACATCAGGTTGCCCCTGCTCACTATAAACCTTCCGAAAAATGAATGCTCAAAGTTTCCGGGAGTCTAGGGCACTAGTATCTTTTTTCTGTATTAAAAATACCATATCGCTATTATCACCTCTTACCTCATTACCACTTTCCTGCACACCAGTATTTAGGCTTGGTTCGACTGTGAATGAGTTGAACTCTTCGCTAATTATCTTCAGGTATACTATTCCTCAAGTGTGTCTCTCCCTGGTCGTTCTTTGATTCTTCGTCACACAACCATTTGATGCTTTCGACATGACATCGGTCTCATTTCCACCTTCATTCGACATTTCCGATGGATCTGGACCATCATTTATTTTAGGAAGATTCGGGAAATCGGCCATGTTAAAAACATTTAACCTGGATTCGCTCTCCATTGTACAATTAACAGCTAGAAGTGTCGCCCTTTCGCATTTATAGCACATATATTAACCGACGAAGGAATGCCTTCCCTTACCTCCATCCTTGCCGTTCGGATACCGTTCAACAGTCCCTTTGCTTCTCCCTTGGAAAATCTGTTGTGTCGTACAGAGTGCACCTTCCTTAACGACGACCAAATCATCATCCATATCAAACGGTGCATATCTTACGGAAACATTCCTTACTACCATTTCAAACCACGTATGATCAGCGAATTTTATAATCCCCTATTGTTGAGCATTAGGTGAAAGCCGGAAAGGCTTCTTTTCAACACCTAGATGCATAGAAATGACTTCACAAGCATACGTCGGGTGCACAGAAAAATGTAATTCAATCGAATCCTTTCTCTTAAGTTTGCCCAAAGGGGCAAAAGCATTTAAATTGTCTCTTTCATTCATCTTCTATAGTCTAGCCAAAGCCAAGAACAAAAACCAAAAAACCCGAAAGCGAGAGCAGGTCAAGACGCAATTCTGCTCCGAAGCTCTAGCGAGAGTCCTTTGAAACTAAACGCGGAAATGGCACCATCTACAGAAATGGGTGACACTTGGTTCAGAGACAGACAAAGAAGGGCTCGTTCACTCAGATTCTAAAAGCTTCAAAGGCTCAAGTAGCTCGAATAGCTGGAGTCGGATAGTACTTACTCATTAGCCATTAAAGATCCTGCACTAAATAACAGATTTACACGAAATTCAAAATGTAATCCTCCAGAAGTCAAAGAAGTTAGTCAAGTCTGTCAATTACTGGTCAAAATGGAGTGTTGTTAACGAAAGAATGATGATGTACTGCAGTGGTACTCCTATACTCGGCCTACTTTTCTGTCATATTTTGATGGCCATTGGATGTCTTTACGCGGTTCATGATGTCAAGAGTTCACCAACATTCACATGGTTTTCTTCCCTTTAACTCTCTATGTCAAAGCAAAGGGTGTGATTTGTTATAAACGTGAATATTATTTCTTCCATTTTATCTAGAATCTAAAAATAATTAAATCGACAGATAGCGAGTATGATTTGAACGTAAAAACTATAAATACAGAGAAAATACAGAAAGAGAGAGAGAGAGAGAGAGAGAGAGAGAGAGAGAGAGAGAGAGAGAGAGAGAATGCAAAAGGAAAACAACATGCATGATGATACAGAAAGTTTACTTGATTTGATCCATATTTGCAAGAAAAAGCCTAAATTATCTCTCATCTTCCGAGGTCCGATTTGTGTAAAATTTCTTCCTTCTTAGAGTAGGAACATTAATATTTTACCACATTGAGCCCAAGGAGTCACATTCCACGGGTCCTTTGTTAGCTGAAAAATTGTTGGATATTTTTAGAAATTCTCCCTTTACCCAATATGCACATAATTTGCGTTGCTTTGCTTGTTGAGAAGTGTGGTCCTCTTTCTTTTTTCAATGGGGCATGGTGTTAACTTTGATAATTCTTCGTTTTACCTCCCTGGATAGCAGAAGAAGGTAACAATGGGTAATTTCAAGTAAATCTTTGAAATTCTGAGAAACTTGTAAGAATGCATTAGGGGATTTTGTTGAGAGAGTGCCTAAGCCGTTGCATCTAATTTTCAGGTTTGACTGACAGCGTATTGATATCCAAACTTGATTTAGCTTAGGACTAAATTATTGCACTTGGATTCTTGATTTTTTTTTATCTTCTGCACTACAAGTATAGAATTTCGTAAATGTAGAGGTAAAATTTCATATTGTTATTTGTGGGGAACTATGTGATGTTTAGTTTTAATTAAGTGTTTTTTGCTCGTGTTATTTCAGTTTGATTAGATATAGACATTGTGGCATCGCTCAGTTTAGAGAACATAATTTGTGCGTCTCATAAGCCAAAAGACGAGTGCTGGTCTTGGTGAAAGCATTGGACTTATACATGATATTGACGAGCAGTCTGCGTAAAATTACTAAAAACCACACCAGGGTGGAAACTTGTTATTGATCCTTATATAATGTGTGTATATTTTTAAGCATACGTTTTACCTTGATTGAAACATATAGCAGTCATTTAACAAAAAGACAAACTCGGACCTTAGTATATAGGCAATTTAGTGTCTACGTCATGCTCATTATTAATTTGTTCTCATTTAGAATTCTATTGTCACACTTTCTCTTGGTATTTGCACACTCACTCTTTAAAGTCATTGAAGTCCTTTAGTTCATTTTGGAATATACAATTCTTATTATCCTTTTTTGTTCTAGAGGAAATCATGGCTGAGGATGCTTTACCGTTAGAGCCAGCATGCCAGTCTTCAAAAGTTTATGTTGAGGTAAGAGTCTTCCAAAGCAACGCGCAACCATCTCTCAAGCAACCTTCAATGAAAACCCTGTAAGCTTAAATATAGATAGCTTGCTTAGAGAAGATACTGACAAAAACAATGTCTTAAGAGAAAATAATGGTGTAACAACAGCATTTCTTAAAGAGGACCCAGTCACATACCGTTAAACAAAGAGAAAACACCATAGTTCTGCTGAATGTCACTCTTTACTCGCAATATGTATAGGTCTATAAATATTATTTGTAAATGTCAAAGTTTATTCTATTTTTATTAACATAATATACAAGTTCAATTACTGCTGTTTATTATATACAGTCGAATGAATATTCTTTTATCAGAGGTCAACCATACATTAAATTAATGTGTACATATATGGATGGATATATATATATATATATATATATATATATATATATATATATATATATATATATATATATATATATATATATATGTATATATATGTGTATATATACATGTAATATCAAAATAATTTTCTGTACTTTTAACATGCACATTATTTATTTTTTTCATTTTTATTTTGATAAATAAATCATAAAAATCCGAACCTAACTGTAACTGTAAACACCATTTTTTTTCCGACGTATTTAGGGTCATCCGCAGACGTTTCCCACAATCCCCCCCACCCCACCCCCGTCCGAAAAACATTTACTCGAAAAACAGCCATTCGAACAGGATAATTACTCAAATAGGCAGTTGTTCAGATTGATATTTGAATTGTTGTTTGACGCGATAATAAACGTTGTCGAAGGCATCCAGCCAGTAACTACCGAGAACTTCATTTCCTCAGAATATTGCAGCCCTTCAAACAACAACAACAACAACAACTACAACAACAACAACAACAACAACAACAAAGTAGTTTGTAGGCTTATTCCCCGAGTAAGCGACAACAAGAGGAAACATTCCTCTCAGTTCCTTTTAATTCTTTTCATTTCCTTTAAATTCCTATTCAGCAATGACAGACAGTAGTAGTACCGTTAAGGCCACGGAAGTGAAAAAGCCAAGTTCTGTCTAAAATGTCAGGTGTTGGAACGAGACGTAAACAAAAGTTGGTGTTAAACGCGGGAAAATGTTTGGAGTTTCGTCCCTTTTTCGAATGGCCGTTGATAAAAGCCTTTTAAATCATTTTCTGAATCATGCATTTGCGAATCCCTGGTTAATAAATCTTTTAAATCGTGCATTTGCGACATCCCCTGTTAATAAGTCTTTAAAATGTGACTTTGAAAAATCTTTGCGCCTAAATTATGACTGGTGCTTTTGTTTTGATTTAACTGGGCTTGTGCCTGCAAGGGCTCTTACCACCGCATCGGTCTAGGGCAGATATACATTTAGAATGGTATGGTTCACAAAGTCTGATTTATTGTGTAGAGTTGTGCAAGAACAATTATAATAATAAATAGATAAATAGCACTAGTTAAATAAAAAATCCAGACCACGCAAAAATATTTGGCTTCCCCAGTAGGTAGCAACTGGTGGCTCAGATATTTATTACCATCTATCTTAGTATCGTTGCCATCTTAGAATTTTACTCTTAAGTCAGACCTTAGTTTGGAAAAGGAAATGTCCCCCAGATTAGGTAAGACAGACGAGTTTCTGGCTTATTTTCGAAGCGTAAAAATTAATTGACACAGGGTTGCTTGACACAGGGTACACTAAATAGATTACGTGTAGCTGCAGTTAGAATAATGCTTGCCTTGCACAGGGTATGCCAAATAGAGAGCTTCTAGTTGTAATTAGAATTATACTTACCTGGCACAGAGTAAGCCACATAGATTGTTTGTGGTTGTAATTAGAGTAATACTTATCTGGCGTAGGGTATGTCAGATAGATTGCATGTGGTTGTAATTAGAATAATACTTATCTGGCACAGGGTAAGACAAATAGATTGTTTGTGGTTGTAATTAGATTGATAATTATCTGGCGTATGGTATGCCAAATAGATTGTTTGTGCAAGTAATGAGAATAATACTTACCTGGCACAGGGTACATCAAATAGATTGCCCCTAGTTGTAATTAGAATAATACTTATCTGGCACAGGGTATTCCAAATAGATTGCCTCTAGTTGTAATTAGAGGCATACTTACCTGGCACAGGGTATTCCAAATAGATTGCCTGTAGTTTGTAATTAGAATCGTAATTACATGGCACAGTTTATTCCCAAATAGATTGCCTCTAATACTTACCTGGCACAGAGTACACCAAATAGATTGCTTCTAGTTATAATTAAAAGCATACCTGGCACAGAGTACACAAAAATAGCTTTGCTTTTTAGTTATAATTAGAAGCATACTTACCTGGCACAGAGTACACAAATAGATTGATTCTAGTTGTAATTAGAAGAATACTTACCTGGCACAGAGTACAACAAATAGATTGCTTCTAGTTGTAATTAGAAGCATACTTACTTGGCACAGGGTATTCCAAATAGATTGCCTCTAGTTGTAATTAGAATAATACTTGCCTGTCACAGGGTACTCCAGATATATTGCTTTTAGTTGTAATTAGAAGCATACTTACCTGGCACAGGGTATTCCAGATAAATTTCCTCTAGTTGTAATTAGAAGAATATTTACCTGGCATAAGGTACATAAAATATATTGATTCTAGTTTTAATTAGAAGTATACTTACCTGGCATAGGGTACACTATAGATTGCTTCTAGTTGTAATTAGAAGCATACTTACCTGGCACAGGGTATTCCAAATAGATTGCCTCTAGTTTTAATTAGAATAATACCTACCTTGCACAGGGTATTCCAAATAGGTTGCCTCTATTTGTAATTAGAATCATACTTACCTGGCTCAGGGTACACCAGATATATTTCTTCTGGTTGTTATTAGAAACATACTTATCTGGCACAGGGTACACCAAATAAATGCTTATAGTTGTAATTAGAATGATACTTACCTGGCTCAGGGTACACCAAATAGATTGCTTCTACTTGTAATTGGAATGGTACTTACTTGGCACAGGGTACACCAAAAAGATTGCTGTCATTTCCTTTGCTTCTTCCAGTATGACGTTTTTGGTTCCTAGTTCATCAACCTTTCTGCCATATCCTTTATTTCCCTTAGTCCCTGTTCATTATCGTTTGATATACTAAATCACTGAAGACTCCTTCCAAGAATCCAGGATTCCATCGCTCACAAATGGTCCTCAGGTTTCCAGCTTGGTTTTTTTTGGAAAGCTTTTAGTGCCTTTGAATCTTTATCCTCCGCTCTTATTGCCTAATGAATGGCTTGTTTTTTGGCCTGCAAGTGATGGTTAGGCCGATGCTTGCGTTCTTCTTCATGGTGTCTTTATGATAAGATTATCTTTGATGGCCTCAATTTCTCTTCGCCTTTCTCTCCAAATGCGTCTGGGGCTTCCATACTTCTGTGGCTTTCCTTTAGCTTTTCACTTTGTATCTATTAGCTCCTCCTTACTTACTTCTTGTTGTCAACTTCTCTAACTATTCCTCCTTCGTGGCAGCTTTCTGTTTTTTCCTAAGTTGCACCTTGAGATCCTCCCTCATCTTCCCCACTCCAGGATTCCATCCGTTCACATCTGGTCCTCAGGTCTCCAGCTCTCTTCTCTCTGGAAAGGTTTTAGGGTTGTCGTATCGTCGTCCTCCGCTGTTACTCTTTTCTCTGAGCTTCCTTTCACCTTGGATTTCAAATCAGACGCATATGAGCTCTGAAGTCTTCAACGATGGCTTCTAAGGATCTCGGAGCTTGCATCTAGAATCTTTGGATCCAGTGAGCCTTATAGCATTGGGTGTACAATTTATTTTTGAATCCATCTTTGTATCTTGAGTCTTTGCGTCAGCATGTGAATCTCATTTCATTATTCCTTCCTAGGTCGAACTTCACTGGGTGGCAAGACCCGGAAAGCCAGTCAATCCTGCCGCTTATTGCATGCTTCCACCCTTCAAGGAAGAGATTCCAGTGGATGTGAAGCAGCACGTCAGTGGGGGATGACCGTAAGCGTCTGCTGGTTTGTCAGATTGCCTAATGATTGGTTTGTTTTTGGCCTGCAGGTGATGGTTAGGCCGATGTTCGCGTTCTTCATGGTGTCTTGATGATGAGATTATCTTCGGGGGCCTCAATATCTGTGCACATTTCTCTCCAATTGCGTCCATGAGTAGAAGGAATGACATATCATTATTTACGTAAATCAATGTCCTTCAAGATTGAAAAAACTATAAAACTGGTGTTTAAGATATAATCCTAAACTTTTCATAAACAATTCATTTGCAGATTCTGTCTAAACTCACCTGTTGAAATTGACGACTAATTCATCATAATTTTATGACACCAGAACATCTAAAAAGTATCAGGCAAAGCGAAAGGAATAAAGGATTATTGTGGTAATAAAAACATGAATTGCACAAGTTGAAATAACAAGTGTTCTTAAAAGCAAATTGCCCTATTAATTTAAAAAGCATTTTAAACTTAAAAATAACTATAACTTACCATTGATTTCATTCTGGAAGATTTCATTGATGGTTATTGGCGGTTAAACATTCTTTCTATTTCCATAATTACTGAGAAATACCGTTAATTAATTTTACAGTATTTGAAGGATTAAGACAAATGGTTATGTAATGGGATCCTAATGGTATTAATCAGTAATATCTGCAATTGCAATGTAATGTAATATTCGTCATTGGCGGAAACAGTAAGCTGCCCTTTTATCCATTTCGAAAGGATGATCAATTTGTCTTACAAACATATCCTTAGACTATAGCATTGTTTTTCATTAACCTTGGTTTGATTGCAACATTGGGTTATGTCAAGGATGCTGATATATATTGCAACTTCTCAAGAATTTGTGATCAGAATGATGCTAATGTATTGCATTTTATCCAGCTTGAATGAAAAGTTTGTTTTCCAAGGAAAAATCCTAAGGCTACAGCCTTGCTATGAATATAGTATATTGGCGAAGTATGCTTTGCTTCAAATATTGTTATTGCAAGAAAAGAACGATAGGATGCAACTTCCTATGAATATTGGATATAAGTAGCCCATTAATTTGTATTGTATCAACTTTGAAGGAGAAATCAGTTTGGCTTCTAAAAAAAATTCCAAAAGCTTCATCTTAGTATTTCGATGAATCATACCTTACTTGCATTACTGGACTAATGCACTAAAGTTGCAAATTACTCCAATTTTCGAAAACATTTTCTGCATAACTGATAAATCGATTCCCTCTCCCCATTTTTTTTATTTATTTATTTTTCAGCTCGAAGGAAAAACTAGTTCGTAGTTGAATGGGAAACAGACAACAAAATTCATTTTCTTGATGTTTTAATAATCAGAGACATGGCAGAATACAAATTTACCATTTACAAAAAACCAACGTTCTCACTTTCATACATTCACTACTTTAGCTATCACGACATTGCTATCAAGATAGGTGTAGCCAGCAACCTGTTCTTAAGAGCCTTACGAATTTGTTCCCCAGATTTCCTGGAATTTGAACTGATTCGTAAGCAACTTTCGTCTTTAAAGTATCCTGACCATATAATTGAGAAAGCAATTCACAAAGCAAACATAATTTTCTACCGACCCCCTCAAAACAAGACCAAAGAGACACCCAAAAATAAAATAAAAATTCCTCACCTGGACAGCATTAAGACAGTGACTCAGACCCTCGGAAAATCTAACCCTTTTGCATTTACCTACCCAAACACCTTATCCAAATCCCTAATTAACGTCCAACAAAAGACATTCCCCAAGAAAACATGAGTTTATGAAATCCCATGCCAGGACTGTGACCAATCTTACATCGGATTTACAGGAAAATCACTTCCCCAGAGATTAATAAAACACAAACGGTCAGTTAGGTATGGACAACAGAACTCAGTTATTTGTCACATATAAATGAACACCATAGCATGAACTGAATTTGTCACATTAGGTATAGCAGCAGCGGTACAAACAAATGATGGAATCGGCCTTAATAAAGGAGAGGCAGGTAATGAACATCTCAAAAGGAGCATGAGTTTCTGATGTGATCGACAAGGTTTTCATTCAACCAACGCTTAAGAAGATTAAAGGAAGATTATCAGCAGGGGTGACCTAAATTAGCTTACCTGTGGATGGATCTCTTTGTATAAATACAACCTTTTCTGTAAACTTTTCTCATTCATATACCTGAAGAGAGAGACAGCAGTCTCTGAAATATAGTACTTTTCTCTCTATATTTTGGTGTTTTCATGGGCTCCTTTTATTAGATGGATTCTGTTTTAACAGGACATTTTTATAGATCATATATCTATAATATATATATATATATATATATATATATATATATATTATATATATAGATACTATAGACATATATACATATATATATATATATATATATATATATATATATATATATATATACATATATACATATATACATATATACATATATATATATATATATATATATATATATATATATATATATATATATATATATATATATATATATATATATACATATATACATATATACATATATACATATATACATATATACATATATATATATATATATATATATATATATATATATATATCTATATATAATATATATATACATATATACATATATCCATATATACATATATCACATACATATATACATATACATACATACATATATATATATATATATATATATATATATATATATATATATATATATATACATGTATACATATATACATATATACATATACATATATATATATATATATATATATATATATATATATATATATATTTTATAAGGGTTTACATTAAAAAATAAGAATGTATGTAAACATTCTGTAGAGTACTGCATGTAAACATGAATCAGGCCATAGGCCAAGGAGGTCATGCAGGAAAGATTGTCCGAAATCCAAGTGTGTGAACACCTTATATCAGCAGTATCTATGTAGGACATAAACACATCAACAATGCCTTCTCTGGGAACCGTTTTTGACTCCCACGAGACAACAAGGCATACGTGACTAACCTCATTATGTTAGTTCATATGTCTGTATATTGAGCAGGTTTGCTTGCCTATGATTTGTAAACGAATTGTATCTCAGACTTCCTTTACCATCTTAGTTTAAACATCTATTGAGAACCTTCTCTGCATCTATCTCACGATGTAAGCTAGAAGAATTATCCTATTTTTGTACTGTGTTTCCACGACTTAACCTTTACACAAGAAAGAAGTAGGAACTGAAATATAAAGAGAATATCTTACAGTCAATGGAGACATAACTAAGAATGGATGGAGTGATACCACCGACGTTGCTATGCAAACCAAAAAAGTACAACTATGTGGCTCATCTGTAAATACGATGGAGTCACTTACATATATTCTTATATATCTATCTATCTATCTATCTATCTATCTATCTATCTATCTATCTATCTATCTATCTATCTATCTATCATATATATATATATATATATATATATATATATATATATATATATATATATATATATATATATATATATAGATATATAAGTATATATGTAAGTGACTCCATCATATTTACAGATGAGCTACATAGTTGTACTTTTGGTTTGCATAGCAAACGTCGGTTGGCGGCACACACAGATATATCTATCAATCTATCTATCTATCTATCTATATATATATATATATATATATTATATATATATTATATATATATATATATATAATATATATATAGATAGATAGATAAGATAGATAGATAGATAGATAGATAGATAGATAGATAGATTGATAGATATATCTCTGTGTGTGTACCGCCTTCCGACGGCACCTTCTGAACGAGGCTGATAATCGTCTTAAAGACACCTTGTGGCTGTCGTCACAATATAAAGGACAGGGTACATTGAGAAATGTCCTACGAACTAATCGTCCACTTTAGCTTTTTTAATGGCGGGATCATACCATTTTTTTTTTATTCTAACCTTAAATGATAAGATTTTAATACTGGAGAAGTTAGAGGTGTATACCATTTCTCGACGATCTTATATTTTCCTGATCTAATTGATCCTTAGAATGACCGTCATTCATGAAAACCTGGGTGGCCCTGTTGAGTTATTTGCTTGCGGAGTGCTGTGAAGGGCAGTGTGGAAGAGAGAGCCCTTTCAACAAAAGCAGTCATGGCACTGAGCTTCAGTGAACTTTCAGGTGTCTCATCCCGAACGTGAATGCAGAGTTCAAGCTGAATCCCTTCGTTGGCACTTCCGTCTCCAAATGCCCCAAAGGAACGAAAGTTGTTTTCCGTCTTTTCATGAGGCCAGCTTCTTCGTCTCCCACAAACAAATTTGGTGCATCTTAAAATTTGTTGAAGCCGTCATGTGATGAACTGCATCAAAACTTTATCCGTTACTTTTTTAATTTTTCTGTGTTATATGTTATTTTCATTACACTGTGGATTGTAAGAAAACATAAACCTCTCCATTAATAATAATAATAATAATAATAATAATAATAATAATAATAATATAATAATAATAATAATAATAATATAATAATGATAATAATAATAATAATATAATAATAATAATAATAATAATAATAAAAATAGTTTATTAAAAGTAATGGCTACTTCAGCAGCGTTGCACTTGTAGAGGTTCTTCTCTATTTTGCGAATAGCGGCTTTTTCCGTGCTACTTAAATAGGCTAGTAGAGCGACTATAGAGGTCATTATCAAATACAGTGTCAAAATAGGTGTATATATTTGAATTTTACAGATAAACTATGATACCATAGTCTCGTCAAAGTCATTAACGATTTTCTCTCTCTCTCTCTCTCTCTCTCTCTCTCTCTCTCTTTCTTAAAGTGAGCTTTCATCTGGAGCTGCCAGACATCCTCGGGCTGGGAAGCTGAGGGTGGACTGATCTTGGTGTGGTGTCCTTCCTCCTTATATTTGGGGTTGACAGCAGGGGGTCTGCCCCATGCTGATCTCCTATTGGCTGGTGGTGGTGAGTCTTCGTTTTCATTGGTGGCTTGAGCCAGGTCTCAAGTCACTTTCTCCGAGTCGAAGGTTGCGATGCTGTAGATCCTGCAGCCTCCTAGACCTCCTGAGCGGCGCAGTAACGTTGATGGGCGTTGCGCTACGCTGTGGAAAATCACGGCTAAGTTGATTTCCATTGGCTGCAGGAGTACTTCGTTCGGGGGCGTTGTCTTCCATGGAGTTGTCGTGATCGGTGGTGTCATTGTTGGTGGCAGGTCTTCTCATACTCGTAGGGAGGAGAAATTCTTCCTGCCGCGTATTCAGTGTAGGTTTTATTTGCTGGATGAGAAGCGCCTCCAGCAGGCGCAACCGACGGGCATCAGGGGCCTTCCCGATGACCTTCATGTTCTGTATGATGACATCCCGGGAGATGGCCGCTTGATGTTTGGTGCGGGCATGATTCTGGATAGCCCCCTCTTGGGCGTGGCATGAGAGTCTCTTTGACAGGTGCATGGTAGTCATACATACGTAAGCGCCGCTGCATTTGCGGACTGGGCATGTATACTGGTACACTACATGTGTCTGCTCCAAGGGGTCTCGTACCTGTGGAGAGGGGTTATTTTTCATAATAAGGTCGCGCGTCCTCCGATTCTGGTAATATATGATTAGGTCGATAAAGAGAGAGAGAGAGAAAGAGAGAGAAAATCGTTAATGACTTTGACGACTTTGGTATCATAGTTTATCTGTAAAATTCAAATATATCCACCTTTTTTAACACTGTATTTGATAATGACCTCTATAGGTACTCTACTAGCCTGTTTAAGTAGCACGGAAAAAGCGCTATTTGCAAAATAGAGAATGAATCTACAAGTGTAACGCTGCTGAAGTAGCCATTACTTTTAATAAAGTATGCTTGAGAGAGGGTTTGCTTCTAAGTACAATAATAATAATAATAATAATAATAATAATAATAATAATAATAATAATAATAATAATAATAATAATAATAATAATAATAATAATAATAATTGGTTAAAAGACCTTCTTTTAGGAAAACACTGTTAAAGAGACTGGCAGATTTAAGCGAGTTGATTATATATATATATATATATTTTTTTCTTATAATCCGCTTCTCGACTCAGCGATGTATCTGAGTAAATAGCCAATATTCATATTGGGAATTTCTACAAATGATAAAAATGCTGAAAGTGATCTTTTATTTGATTAAAACAGGGTCGTCTTTGGGTTACAGCTGGCGTTGATGCTGGTATAGTTGGTATTTACGTTAGGTTTCGACCTCCTCGCAGGTAGTAGGAGGACTGTAGCAAAAGAGTCTGCGTGTCGGTATTTATAGCGGCTCTCATTGGAGAGTGTAAACATTATTATCTCAAGAAATGACTAATTCAGTCCTCAGCCATACGGTTTCAGAATGAGGCCATTCAAGACTGAAATTATCAATTATATATTTTGCATAACGGCTGAAAAAGACATTATTGGTCATAAAAATCAAATACCAGCCTTTCACAGACCAGACAGGGACCATTAGGCCTAGCCAAACATTTATTTTACATTTTTATTTTATATCTTGATTATGATAAATGTACCAAATATAAAAAAAAATAATTTTGCTTTTAACGCTGTATACACATAACATGTAGGCATACAATTTTGAGTGCTAAAATAAAACCTTCTTCAGACCGAAATAAATTGTTAGACCGAGTTACAACAAAAAATGAATACCACAATTATTAAAGAAGAAACACAAAAGAACGATAATAATTTTAATTTCCTTTGAACAATGTTATCTAGCTAGCCTTTTGTAATATACATTATGGAGTGACTCGGTTTTTTGTTTAAGAGTTAGCCAGTCGTGTGCAGGAAAATGATCTTGCTCTAGAACAACCTGTAACCAATTAACAGAAACTTGTCTATCACTATAGTAGTCATGCCCCTGCGTGGCCAGCCCAATAGTTGCCAGATACCGTTTGCTGAATATTTCCATATTATATATACCTGCTGTCTAAGGCAACTGATGCAATACTTTATAACATGACTGTACCTGGCGCAACCTGAAAACAATTCTCAAATGTAAGGACTATGAGTACAGGCTTATTGAAGTAGATGGATCAATAATTATTGATCCAATAATGACAGATTTGCCTTCAGCTCCTCCAGAACTACTGATAAACATAGAATGTAGCTGCGAATTAAACGTGAGTTTATATAGTTGTTCTACAAAGCTTCTACCTTGTAAAGTTCACTATATGTGTCGTAGGGAGTGCAATAACTGTGCTAACATCAAAGTCTATGTAAATAATGATGATGATGATGATGATGATGATGAGGATGAGGAGGAGGAGGAGGAGGAGGAATTTTGTGATGATTTGTAGCAGTCCTGCGATATTATCTACAGCAACAGGTCCTCTGTTATTATTTTTGTATTGTATGAATAATGCTTCCATTATATATTAGGACTGATAATATTACAGGTGTTAGTGATCAGCATCTACGGATTCAGGAAAAAATCACAGGCAACTGATACAAAATGAAAATGCATAAATACTTTTTTTTCTAGTTTATTCCAAATGTATCAATTTTCTGTAAGCAGTCTAATTGTGTACTTTGTTACTATTTTTGTATAAATATGGATTGATCAGCAGGTAGGAATAAGAAAACATATTGGTTTAAAATGAAATGGCATAACATTTAAAGCAAAAATTAAGCACCAACCTTAAGTAATTGAAGTATCAGTCTGGTAAAAAGTTATTTATCATTTTGGGTGGTGGCCATTTTCCATATTTCTAAAGTGTATGGTTGCATAATGCTGATATTGGTTGATTTTTTTTTTTTTTTTTTTTTTTTTTTTTTTGTTTTTTGGTTGGGGGGGGGGGGGTGGCATGCTTCTCATCCATGGCGAACGCATTGCACGCATAACAATCCTTGATATTCTAAATACCTGGGTATTTTTAATTTTTACTGGCCTAATTATTAATGTTAACAATATAATCCTAATGTTCATCATAAACAGAATAAAAAAATACAGATTATTTTTCAACTCATCTGCTGAAACGGATAAATTAATTCATCATAATTTTATCACACCAATATATCAGAGAGGCATTGGACGATGTATAAAGTAGGTGAGAATGTAATGGTACTGAAAACATGAACAGCAACAGAGTGGTTGGATTGTAGTATATGAAGAAGAAACACCTATTTGAATAATATATATCTTTTTTTATTTTTCAAAATTACACCAAAATAATAAAAAAAAACATTCAAGTTGAAAATATAGATTGCTAGTTCCGACAACTCTGATTTACTGCTCTTAGAAGTAAAGGTCTCGCCAAGTTTTACTCTGAAAACTAATACATACAATTTACCTTATTTTTTGTAGTCGGGAACGTGGGAAATACTATGAAAATAAACTCATAAATAAAAGGAATGACTTATCGTTATTTACATACTCAATATCCTTCAAGATTAACTAACCATTTTTGTTGTTTAAGATTATAAATCCTAAAAAACTTATAAAAAAGAGCGAATACTTATTCTTCCTAAAACTCATCTGATGAAATTGATGACTAATTGAACAAATTCTCTGATACCATAATATCAGAAAAGTATCAGGCAATGTATAAGGAAGGAAGGACTATTGTGACAATAAAAACATAAATTGTCACATAGCAGTTAAAGTTGATATATGATGACAGAAACACATGTTGGCACAATAAGTTTTATCTAAAGCAAATTACAACAAAATTAAAAACATATTAAACTTAGAATTAACTGTAACTCATCATTCGATTCGTTCTGAAAGTATTCACTGTTATTATTTACGCCAATTTTTGTTATAAATACTGCAAATTACCTTTCATTCATTTTACAATATTTAAAGGATTAAGGAATAACTGCTTTGATAAAGGGATCCCAGTGGTATAAGCTGCATTTTATCCATTTCGAAAGAAAGATCTTATTATTAGCTGCAGTTTTATCCATTTCGAAAGAAAGATCTATTTGGGTAAAGAATGCAGTGTATGTGTTAGTGCTTGACCCCTCCCTTACCGCAAAAATGTCACCCGACCCAACCTCCAACCAACCGTAGCGCAAGTGACCCTGGCACCTACCGGTGCCTGTGCCCCACACACAAGTTCCGTACTCGCGAACAATTGTCTTTTTTATATACAATACCAATCGAACCGTTCCGACGTCGAGTCCACTATACAATCTGTCAGTGATGCCTTTTCGATGAGGAAATCAACGTTGCATATACGAAATGCAAAGATCTGATACCAAGAGAGCATTCTCAAGGAGCAATCCGCGAAGAACTTGTCCTCTCACAAAAAAAATATCAATATATCACTAAGTGGCTAAGGACCTGCTCGGTGGAAATCTACGCCGATGACCCTTACAACCTGCCACCAAAGGGCCCTGCTGACCTAAGCCTACCTGCGGTGTACCACACGGCAGAAAATGCCTTCAAAACAGCAAAATCTCTCTCGGATATAATGGGAAAAAACTCGGAAAAAATCGAGGAGACAAATGATAAATTATCAAGAATCTGGGACGTGATCAAAGGACTTCAGGAATCCCTAGACAGTCGTAAAACGTGGAAACAAATAATCTCACACGGATCTGGGATGCGATCAAAGGAAGTGCAGGGATCGACAGACAATCGCACTGATAGCCACCAGACTATACGAATGCAGCATCCAGCTTTTCCTCGCCTCCCAGCAACACGGAAGTGCCCCGTTCCGAGGGGACTGTTGATCCCCCAACCGCTTCTCCCTCCCCACCCCGTACCTCCGGTGGAAGATATATCTCCGGTGATGATTACTAGCCCTCGTAATCCTCCCCACCCTATCTCTCCCCCCCAACCCCCCATCGTAGATGCAGATGAAACTGATCATGAGGGGTCTGGCGGCTGGCAGATACAAACAAGCAGAAAGAAGAGAAGAACCTCCCGTTTGGCCGCCGGACCGGAGCCCAACATTCGTGTTTCACCTCGCCCGACACCTGAGAAGAGATGTCACGTAGTAATTCACAATCTGCGCTCATCGGTGACGCTAGATGCCATAGTGGAGAGAGTCAAGTCTCTCACTGGCTCTGACCCACTCATCTCTCACTAACTCCCATGCAGGATTAAACATAAAGTGGCTTACAGGATTACCTGCCTATTTCAACACCTCGACGTTCTTAAAGGCGAGAATTTCGGTCCTAATATATTAGTTTCAAGATACAGACTAATCCGGGATCAACCACCCCCAGGAACTTACGGACACTCCAACCAGGGTCATTTCCACCGCAAGTGCCAGTCAACTCCCCACGGCGAGTGACTGCCACTCTCCCCCTGGCTAACCCCCCACATCCGCCCAAATGATCAGCGCATTCATCTCCCATCTTCGTGAGTAGCCATGGATACATTAAACATAATCTCTTGGAATATCTTTGGCCTCAAGCGGAACATTCCTCTCCTAAACATGTTCTGTAAAAACTTCAAAGGCATCATTGCATTGCAAGAAACGCTCCTCTGGCCACATGACCTTGCCATATGCGATTCAATTCATGAAGACTTCAGAACCTTCTCGACTTCATCGATGCAAGTTACAGACCAAATCCTAGCCGGTCGCCCGAAAGGAGGCCTTTCTTTCCTGTGGCACAAATCGTTAGACAATACGATAAAGGTGATGACCATACAGGAGTGACAGATTGGCTGGGGATTCAAGTGACAGTAGGGAACTCTAAAATCCTAATTATCAATGTTTATATGCATGGGAAAACAAATAAAAACAATAATTTTGATCATTACTGCATGATCCTAGGGGAGTTACACAGTATTATTCATGATTCTCCAGCTGATCATATTTGTATAATAGGGGACCTTAATTCTCACCCCACAAAACAATTTTATAATGAACTTACTCGCTTCTGTCAAAATCATGCTCTCAATTCAAAGCGATGTTATGCTCCTCCCTCCCTCCTCTTATTCATATGTACATAATAGAGGCGGATGCTATTACAACTTCCTGGACTGGACCACTGCATCACATCCCCACAACTTCATGATTCTATTATGACCTGCAATATTCGCTATGATCTTGCAACGGGCTACGATCATCCCATCCCTTACAGGTGTCATTCAGTACCCCCATCCCTACCCTACCGTGCAACCCCCTAAAACTGGAATCGCCCCACCAGCGGTAAACACTGGGATTTTTAAAACCAACAGAAAACCAGGTACTTTAAGGCGACCACGGAAACCAGGTTGCGGTCAATAGTTCAACCGGCAGACGCCTTACTTTGTACTAACACAAAATTGTAGAAATGACCCACCACAAGAGGGATCTGAATGAATTCTATTCGAACATAATCTCCGCTTTGCTTGCTTTGGGCAGGACTGCCTACAGATTTCGTCAAGGTAATTCTCGTAATATACCTAATGAATGATGACTTGGTTAAAGATCTGTATACATACTCACGAGAAATGTTTTTACTGTGGAGGCAAAATGGTAGCCCCAGGGAAGGGCACACTGCATTGCTAATGAGACAGGCGAGAGCGCTCCCGTTCAAACTTGCTCTTAAGCACTGCAGGTTATATGAAAAACAACTAAGAGCCGATGCAATGTCTAGAAACTTAGAATCTGGTGATTATCCTCGTCTTTGGAAAGATATCAGTCTTTAAATCCCAAAACTAAAAAGCTATCACAGAGAGTAGGGGAAGCAGTCGGAGACGAAGCTATTGCAAGTATGTGGGGCGATCACTTCAACATATCCTGAATTGCATAAATGATCAAGATTCCGAAGGGATGTAGATAACCTCCTTACTGACAACATTCAATTTCATTTTGCAGACCGTTTTACGCCAGATAACATCAGCGATGCCATAAAAACCCGCCTACCTAATAATAAAATCGCGCCCGGCTGTGATGGTCTTCCTGCAGAGGCCTTCAAACTCTGCCATCCGATAATTTACATTTTGCTAGCTGCCCTATTCAATGCGTGCATAATTCACGGTTTCTTCCAGACTCCCTACTCTTAGTTCACTTGATATCATTAATCAAAAACAAGCTAAAGGATGCAGCTGACCCTGGCAACTACCGGCCGATTGCAATCACAACGATCGCATCGAAGATACTTGAGTCTGTTCTTCTAGCGAGACTTGTCTTTCTACACACCACTGACAACCAGTTCGGGTTTAAAGCAAACCACTCAACCGACACCTGCATCTACATACTGAAAAGAATTGCTGAACTACTACCTATCATCAGCCCTCTCCTGTTTTCCTTTCTTGTTTGTAGATGTGAGAGCATTTGCAGAGTAAACGGAAACCTACTGAAGCTCTTCCTGAAGCTGCATAAAAGGGCACCCCCTATATCTAATTGGCATTTTACATTGCTGGTTCTCCACACAGCAATTCTGTGTCAAATGGGGAAACGTATTATCTTACACCTTCGGCTCCCTAAACGGGCTTCGGCAAGGGGGCATTCTCTCTCCATACCTGTTTATACGTACACAGATGCCTTGAATGTCAAACTGAACTTGCTCCCAATCGGATGCACTGTCAATGAAACAACTATAAACAACCTCTGTTACGCCGACGATATGGTTCTGATTTCCCCATCAGTGCAAGGTCTCCAACACTTGCCGCCAATATGCAGAGGAATTTGATATAATCTACAACGAAACCAAGACCCAGTGCATGTCGCTGCTCCCGAGATCGCTTAAGCATATTGCAGAACCTCAAATTTTCCTCGGAAACCATCGGCTGGAATTTGTGCACGAATTTCCGTATTTGGGTCACATTATCACCGACGACCTAAAAGATACGGCAGACATTGAACAGAGGCGTCGTAAACTATGTGCAGCGGGCAACATGATTGCAAGGAGGTTTGCCTTCTGTCACCGGGACGTGAAACTGCTGCTCTTCCGCTCGTACTGCTACAGTATCTATGGGTGCTCCCTCTGGACGAACTATACCCGAGAGACCATGCGACGCATCACTGTTGTGCACAATGACATTCTGAGACGCCTCACAAACACTCCCGCTACACTCCGCCACACAGATGTTCATAGAAAACCACCTGGACAATTTAAAAATCATTGCTAGGCGAACAATGTCCAGTCGTGGTAACCCGAGTGAGAAACAGCAGCAACTCGCTCATACAAAGCATCCTAAGGAGGTGAAAGCAAGAAGAAAATCAAAATTGTGGGAAAGATGGGAAAATGAGGCCTTTGTCCCCTAAAGGACTTAATCTCTGTATTGGCAAGATGTCATCTGCAGTTTTTGTCATTTTTACATTTATTGCTGATATTTTAATTTGTCATTATTACTGTGATTACTATCAAGTTAAAGTCTTATTTACATTTAATTTATGTATTAAGCCCTCTGGACCTGACTACTGTAACCACCTAAGGTCTCTAGTTGAAATTTGAGTTATATAATATGTGCACCATCTGTTATTACTCTCAATGCATATTTTTTTTTTTCTCACCAATATTATTACTGTTATTACCATATGATATGATGATTACTAGCTTTATGCTACCTCAGCTACCTTGTGGATAACTGCCGATTATTCATTTTCTTTTTCTATTTTATCATGTCACATGTATCTAGATTGTGTATGCTACTGTCTGTATTTTGTTATATTCAATGTATATGGCCCCGAGCCGAAATAAAGCCTATTATTATTATTATTATTATTATTTGGCTAACAAAGAAATGCTTAGGTTCTATAGCATCGCTATTAATGAATCTTGGTTTGTTTGCAACATTGGCTTATGGGAAGGATATTGAAATATATTGAAAATTCTCAATAATGTAAGATCAGAATGCCAATAGATTGTGTTTTATCTAGTCTGAAGGAAAAGATTCTTTGCCACGGAAAAAGATCCAAAGGCTAAAGCCCTGCTACATTGGCAAAGTATGCCTTGCTTGAAACTGCTATGACAGAAAAGAACGATAGGATGCAACTTCATATGAATGCTTGTATTAGGTAGCACATTAATTTGTATAGTATCAACTTTGCATGAAAATCGTTCTGAATTTAAACAAAATTTTCCAAAAGCTATATCCTTAGTATTTTGATGATTATGCCTGGCTTTCAATAATGCAAAAACGTTGCAACTATACTAAAGTTTCCACCATATTTTTTGTAGAACAGACCAATCGATTTTTTTTTCTTTTTTTTTTTTTTTTTTTTTAAGCAAAAGCAGATTCGTTCTCCAAAAGCATCATAATTGTCTTGCTGTTTTGAATTTTATATGTTTGCTTGCAACCTTCCCGTTTGTATGCAAATTGCAATATATTGTGTTTTCGAATGCATATTTGTCATTAGAGTCGCAGTACACTGTTTTTGTGCAGCTAGAATCTTAAAAAGTTGGTTTTGAATTCCCAAATTACAATAGACTATATTTTACGCAATTTCAAGTAAAACGTGTTTGATTTCTTTAAAAATAAAATAAAAAAAAGACAAAGATATATTTATGTTTTCTTGCAACATTTCAGTATTACAAATCTATTTAAATACACGCCAATTATGCATGCCCGAAAGGATTTAAGGACCAGTAGACTTCATTTTATCGAATTTTCCAATCCTAGAAAGAAGGTTAGCAGCCCTGAGTATTGTAAACACACATCCAAGTTTGAGCTCCACTGTTATCGACAAAAAAAACTGGAGGGAAGGTAAAATACACAAACAAGCAATACAAGGCCATTATAAACTTTAACAATGAAAATACTACAAAATCTCACAATATGAAATGAATAAATCGATTGAAAAATGATACCACTAAATGCTACGGATTAATGGAACCTTTTTTATATAAATGACAGCATTCGGTGTGAACGAACGTACCAAGAACGTTATGAGACAAGACGAAGGTTTTCATTTGAACCTCCTTTGGAACGCAAGTCCACAGACGTTAGACGTTGACCGTTTCCTCACTTCCTCCCACTCTGGGGCTGCCCCTTCTGTGGGTGACAGTGTTTTGCTAGTCTCTGATATTAATGTTTCTCAAGTTTCCTTGTCCCAAACCCAAAGCAACAACTTCAGTACTGATTAGCTAGTACCTATAAAGTTTCCTTTAGGAAAATGGATGGCCATCTATTCTCTTATGGAATGCAATGGCATAGTGATATGAAGTTCATATCCATAATGTATACTTGAGAGGGAGTTCATATACACTTACTAAAGCGAGAGAGAGAGAGAAAAAAAAAAAATGTTGCTGGTTCCTTTATACACGGTAGGACGCCTTTCATCCATTTTTATTTGGTTGATTTCAGCCAGAAATCCTTTTAGGCCTACAAATGCTATTTGGAAGGGGGGCACTTGTAGTGGTTGGGGGAGGGGGGGAGTTTCCTTATCTTGGTGCTAGTACCTACCGGGCCTTCCAGTGTTCACTAGCCTCCCCCCAACCTAAAAATCGTAGCCCAAGATCCACACTACAGCAACCCTCGCATTACTGTCCTACTCTTTTTAATGGACCTTATTCGAGATATGACATTGCGTTGTGTATACCAATTGTTATACATAAATGACATTAACTTCATGTTATTGTGCATGACGAGAGGGCTATCCTACTATAGCTACTTCGTAACTCTCGGTCAAAGCACACCACAAGAAAACTACCCTCACTCCTAGATATGCATCCATATCCCCTAACGGGCACTTTCCTCAAAACAAGACAATGAGAAGAATATACTCAGTGATCACGATAAGGCTTTTTAGTCAGTCGGCTCTGGATTTCTTGCTTTCAAAGTTGCTTATATCTGAAGGCAAAAACTCGTGTCTGTATATATATATATATATATATATATATATATATATATATATATATATATATATATATATATATATATACAGACTTCTATCTGTCTCTCTCTCTTCCCTTCCCCACATCCTCATCCAGTTGCCATCTTGTCCGCCAGATTCCCTCTTCCTCCTCCCCCTGCGCGTCGCCGACCTTCCCTTCCTCCTCCTGTGCAGTGGGTCTCCTCCTCTAGCGATGAACGTCCTGGCATTATTGAGGTCCCGCCTCCCTCCCTCCCTCGGAGGAACTGAGAGAGTCTCGCCCTCTCTCTCTGCTCTTCTTCTGCCTTTGAGTCACTCTTCCTCTCGGTGGTGGTGGAGCTCTCACTCCAGGTGGCGGGGGGAGGTTGCAACAAACGTACGAACAAACTTGCAATGTTTTTGTTGTTTGCTTGTTTGTGTTTTTAAGAGTCGGATTGCTCTAATAATAATAATAATAATAATGTTAAGCTTACGTCGTTCACTAAATGTCCCTCAATCTGTAAGAAGTCCTCCTTATCCCTTACAAAACTCCCAGGAGGAGGTGCACTGTAGGCATTATTGAAGGTTCCCCTATAGCTGCAACCCCATTCATTCCTTTTACTCCGCCTCCATTCATATTGTCTCCCTTCCATCTTGATATCCTGAACCCTCTCCCATCAATTGATGGGGTGGTTCCCCCGCCCCCTCCTCTCTCTCTCTCTCTTCTCTCTCTTCTCTCTCTTCTCTCTCTCTCGCTCTCCGAATGAGGAAAAATAGACGTCATTTTTACGCTGGACGGATGTTGATACGATGGTGATGAGTGATGAATGGTGATTGTGGTGGTGATGTGATGATGTTGGTGGTATGATGGTCGTGGTGGTGATGAGAGTGATGATGATGGCAATGTTGGTGGTGATGACGAGATCGTAGTGGTGATGAGAGTGACGATTATGATGGTAATGGGGTGGTGGTGGCGAAGAGAGTGATGATGATGATTATGGTGGTGATGAGAGGGATGATGATGATGAGTGTGATGATGACGATGGTGGTGATTGTGATGATGATAGTTTTGGTAAATTTTGACAAAAGTAGTAAAATCCGCAGATTTTATTCCAAAAATGTATGATGTTATTGGACCCTTTGGTTCCAACCTGAGAAGAAATTCCCGAGGGTCGAGAGAGAGAGAGAGAGAGAGCCCCCTCACCCTGTCTTCAAGGCGGTCCCAAAATGAGGGGGAACTGTATGAGGAGTTTTTCATCTTGATGCAATAGGTAACCTTAATTTTTCACTTCGTTTTCGATATCTGGATGAAACATTTCGATAATGATGTGTCTGAACACAGAACGAGTCGTAGTAGTCTATAGAGTCACACGGCCAATATCTGTCAGGATGTCCTGTCCGGGAGACCACACGCCACACACACTACATTTTGACAATAGCAGAGAGAGAGAGAGATAGAATCATCTAGGGCTGGTCTGTTGTTCCATATATATGAATAGGTTTAGTCGTCTACTTGATAACTATGATAATAATGCTAATAATAATAATAATAATAATAACTAATAATAATAATAATAATAATAACAATAATAATAAACAGTTACTCCAGAGTTTCAGAAACAAGCGAAGATGAGGGCAGGAGGAGGTTGTCTCCTCGAAGGGGAATCCTGATCAGGAGTCAAGGGACGATAAGGGAAAAGCCCCTTGATACAGGTGAAGGGTCGGGAGGAGGAGGGGGAGGAGGAGAGGGGGGGAGGGGCCAAGTAGGCAAAACGCTGCTACTTTCTCCTCCGAAGCATTCTGTTCCATTTTCTATGTATTTCTTCTTTTTGCAGGATTCTTATTCACCCTTTCTGCTTATCATCAGGGCGAGGTCGCAAATGGACGTTCGCAGATATGTATTTCTTATCTGTGTGTGTGTGTGTGTGTGTGTGTGTGTGTGTTCTCTCTCTAACTCTCATTCTTTCTCATCACAATATGGAAGTGTATATATATATAATATTCCATATATAGATATATATATATTCTATATATATATATATATATCCATATTATATATATATATATACATACACTTATATATATATATATCTATATATATATATATATATATATATATACCCTATATTTCCGCGTATAAGACGACCTTTAAATCCTAAAATTTCTCCCTAAAAATTGGGGGTCGTTTGTACTGCAATACTAAAAAAAGATCAACCCTTGATCAAATTCTAAGAAGCCTCAGCCTCCGTAATATAGCCTAACCACCAACATACGTAAAGATTCACTTTATGAAATAAATTAATGATAAAGGTAATAGAACCATTTCACCTATATATTATTGGCATATCTTCATAACAAATCGCCTATTTGAGGAATAAATCGAAATCAATGAAAGAAACTTTTATCTATGCGATCCCAACTGAGAAAATGTAAACATCGAGTTGCGGTTGCGCTGACAGTAACCTTTATTTCTCGGTAACCTTTAAGAAATTACAATAGTAGTGTAATTACAGTAGTAATAACATTTATGACAACGTAATATTCATTTTTCATTAAAGTTCTATCATACATATCACAAGATTGATCACAATCATGTACCATCATCTTAAGGACTCCAGTCTGGTTCTGGCGAGTCAACTTCGGTGACGTTCAGGGCATTTTTAAAATGATTTTATGACTACATTTTCACGTTCCCTCCGAAAACATCAAGTGAGGCAGCACGCAAAGCTGTTTGTAATTTAAAATTTTAACTGTTTCAAACAATTCAGGCATATGAACGATGATTGTGTACAATTATTATCGTTCATTATTGTAGTATTATTAGCGGTTATTTGAGACAAGGTCTAAAGACGGAACGTAAACAAAACAATGGTTTCCCTTTACCGCCACCTTCTTTATGAAAAACATATATATAGACTCGGCTTTGTTCAACCCAACTTTGTTCGTTTACGAAAGGAATGTATATATGTATCTCTGAATTAAGTTCCATTCAGCAACTAAAGACATTGATGATATCGGTAAAACGCGATCAGCTGAGACTGTAAACAAACCTAGAATGCAAATGGCGCTTCATCGTTTTTTTTGTTCTTATAATGTAATACAATAATACTTGTAATATGATTACAGTAAAACATGTTTTATTTAAATTATCATTATTCTTAATACAACTATTATTCGACTTTTCCAAGTGGATATCTATCAATGTAACAACCTGACCGAGGCAATTCTCTCTCTCTCTCTCTCTCTCTCTCTCTCTCTCTCTCTCTCTCTCTCTTCTCTCTCTCTCATCGATTGTAATACTAATGATACTCCATCCTCCACTACAAAATTCCGGTTTTTTAGAATTCTAAATGAAGCGATTATTGTAACAGGTATTGGCATAAACAGCCGAATTGGAAACAGCTGATTGCCGACGTCATTTACCGTAACTATCGAGCTTTTATTAAGAGCTCCGTTGAAAATTATCAATTAGTAAACATAAAATACATTTTTGTTCATTTCTTATGCAGTGGAGATCTCAAGAAAGCATACTAGTAAATTAAAGCTGCAGGTTATAGCCGAGGGTTAATAAAACGAATAACGGCCAGGCGGCAGTGATGTTTGGAACTGGAGAAATCACACCTACTCAATGCTTATACAATGAAGTAATATGTGCATGTTTTCAAACCAAACTTCGTTATGATAAAAGTATCTCCGAATTACTTCTCTCCTAACAAATAATGGCAATGAAGATATCGATAATATTCAAATCAGCCAAGATTTTGAGAATGTAAACAATATCAAATGCAAATGATGTACATGACGATGTTTATATTTTGTAATACAGTAACGATATAATAATAGTAATACTGTTATTGGATACAACAATCAAAACAACTTTTAAGTCATCATTATTATTGATATAGTTGTACTGTTTAATTTTTGAAAATAATCACTTTTCTCCAAAAATCATTTCGATTTGTAATTTAGAAGTTGTCCTATACACAGATATGAGATAAATTCATGAAAAATTTTGCCATGATTTTTGGCCTCGTCTAAAGGTCGTCTTATACAAGTAAATACGATCTATATATATATATATATATATATATATATATATATATATATATATATATATATATATATATATATATATATATATATATATTCTCTATCCTTAAATCCACGGTAGAAAGGTAAGTGAAACAGGGACTAGGAACAAATAGTACTTTCGTAATATGTTCTACATTTTCAAAAATATACTACGAAGTATTATTATTCCGTGTCCCTATTTTCACTTACCTTTTTACCATTGATTCAAAGATATTCTCAAGTGCGTGTTCCTTCGTGCTACACACGCTATATATATATATATATATATATATATATATATATATATATATATATATATATATATATATATCCACTGATGGAACTAAACAAACAGGTGAAGTGTGAGGAGATTTTAGGTGACTGACGAAGCGGTCTCTGATCTGAAGAGAGTCAGTCTGACTTTTCCAATGATGATTTGGTGGACGTTTTGGGAGGATTTCCTGACTTGATTGCGTCTTATCTTCTCTCATCCACCTATATTTAGAAGCTGATTAGTACTATTATGAGGGTTCTATGCCACTGCAGAGGTCGGCCCCGACAGTCTACCTGTGGCCGGTGTTACAGACTCGTGTGTGCTGACTCTGTTGAGTGTGTGTGCGTATTTTTCGGCTCCTTCAACGTGTAGGTCTTTGCTGGCCTTAATACGCAGCTACCGCAACTTGTAGGAGATTTCCATAGTTCCCCTGTAATACTGACCTCCTCCGGAGTGTGAACAGGCAGGTAGTCCCAAATCTGTCACGTCAGGGCTAAACCTAAAAATGTTATAGTGGGTGGTCACTGGACCTTTTTTTTCTCTCTCTCTCCTTTACTTAGCCATCGCATATAAAATATCATGCGTGTATACTGTAGTACACTTATTTCGTCAGCTTTATGTATAATTTATCAATTGTTCGTGCATAATGAAAATGTCATTAAATTACACACTTTTTATGTCACATATTAGTGAATATATTTATTTATTAATGTTTTTTTTAACTACATCAAACAAACAGTGTCTTTAGACCATCACAAAAGCTGCAGTTTTGATAATTGCAACCTTACGATGTTTGCAGGAAGCAGCTCATTTATTCACCACATACATACATAACCAATATCATGTATAATCAATACAGACGTATGTACTGCCCTGCTATGCATTAAAGATAAGCCACTGATTTCCCTTGTCCCAAATGAAAAATCTTCGTTGTCATAAGCCACAAAAGGACCAAGACACTGCATTGCTACAACACTTCATAAACGACATTATTTCCACTCGGCCAGACACCAGTCACGTACCAAAACGACAAATAATGTAATATGTAAAGCATCTAAACTAATGAGAGAGGGGGGTTCAGCTGTTTATTTATTCTGGAGTGGAGGAGGAGCGCTCCAGGCCTCCTACCAACAACAGCACTGAAGGGTTCAACAGAGCGTTAGCCTAAACTGTCACACAATGACAACCAAGCATCTGGGATCGATTTCACCTTTGGAGAAGGAGGGAGGGATTCGAACCCGCCCAGACTAAAAACCTACCATCACTTTGCCTCAGTCGGTTTTTGTAAAACTTCGTTCCAGTAGTCTTCAAGAGTTTTTGTAATTATTTTAAATGTCACCATTCAGCTGATGTGTCGTCTTCCTGGACCTTTGGAGATGTCTTCCGTCCCGAACAACTGGGCAGGTGGAGACAGGTTGCAGACACCAGGTATTGGATGTCGAGCTTAGAGGCCAATCCCAAGAATCACACAGAAATAGCGACGTCCTACCAGCAGCAATCCTGTCAAAAAGCGAAGATGCATAAAGCTTAGTGAAGATCGTCCTGTGGACACCTTTGGAGATCCTTATCAAAAAAGTGAAATGGAAAAGAGAATACATGAAGTGTCTAGAAGAATTCCTGGGCATTCAAATTTGTCTCCCATCATCAATGAAACAGCTGAAGGTCTTGAGGGTTCAACAGCTTTTGGATTGATAATAAGACTGTGGATTTTTCACACTGAAAAATAAGTCAAGCATCGTCACACCTGCTGCAAGGGAGGCTGCCTGCAGCGTGTGACGTACCCGAGACACCTGCAGTACAGATGCAGCAGGAGGCAGAAGAAGTTTCTGCATATTGTTGGTAACCTTACCTTTTGCTGCCTTCTGTTCTTTCCTATGAATGGACCTCTTAGTTCCTATGAAGGGACATCTGTTTCCTATCAATGGACATCATACTCCCTATAAATGGACATCTATTTCCTATCAATGGATATCTATTTTCTATAAATGGAATCCATATTTACTAGAAATGGACTTCATATTGACTACAAATGGACTTCATACTTCCTATAAATGGGGATCTTATTACCTATAAATGGGCATCTTATTTCTTATAAATGGGCTTCTTATTTCTTATAAATGGATATCATATTAACTATCAATGGATATCTCTTCCCTATATGACTGAACATCTTCTGTAGTCCCACTTTTAGTGAGTTCCTGAACTACACTGACGTTGTTAGATTCAACAGCTACATTTCATACTGTGCGACCCTTGTTGTCTTTGTTATTGACATTTGCCCTTTTGCTGATCTAGAGTTGCACTAATTCTCTGTGACCTTTTGAAGCCGCTAAATGAAGTATTGTTTCTCCTTCTTTAGCTTTGCAGTTTACAACAAACCACGACTAAGTTCATGGGGCTACAATAGGAAACTACGCTTATATGGCTACAAAATGAAACTAAACTTAACAAATCTTATGGGACTACAATAGGAAACTAAACTTAACTAAGCTTATAAGACTTCAATAGGAACCTAAGCTTAACGAAGCTTATTGGACTTAGATAGGAAACTAAGCTTAACGAAGCTTATTGGACTTAGATAGGAAACTAAGCTTAACGAAGCTTATGGGACTTCAACAGGAAACTGAGCTTATGGGACTACAATAGGAAACTAAGCTTAACTAATCGTATAAGACTTCAATAGGAATATAAGCTTAACTAAGTTTATGGGACTTCAATAGGAAACTAAGCTTAACAAAGCTTATGGGACTTTATACCATAGGAAACGAAAGCTTATGGAACTTAAGTAGGAAGGAAACTAAGCTTAACTAAGCTTATGGGAGTACATGATAAAATGAAATTTTCTAAAGCTCAGTTCAAAGGGATGTTCAGATTTTGTAGGGAAAATGAGGAGGAAATTAGATCCAATAAAATTGCTACGAGTCTTCAAGGGAGGATGAAGAAGTTTTGGAGAGAAATAGATAAGAAAAGAAAGTCCCAAACATTCTACCAGACATAATAAATAAAGTGAGTGTTATGAAAACATTGCCGAGTTATGGAAAGAACATTATTCTGAGCTGTTTAACGACCCTACTCATCCTGTCCCAGACCCAATAGAGAATCAAGGTCAGCGAGATGTTACAGTGACAAATGTCAATGAAATATCGAATGCTTTAAATTCTCTGAACACTTCAGTAGCCCTGAACATGACGGGCTGACCCTTCAGCACTTAACTGAGGCTCATCCGGTACTTAGAACTTTACTAAGTTTATTCGTCACTTCCTGTTTCTGTCATTCCTACTTACAAGAGCTTTAATTCTGGTTATATCTCTCCTTTGATTAGAGATAAAAACGCGGATCACAGTGACGTATCTAATTATAGGCCGATTGCTCTAGCCACTGTTATCTCAAAAGTTTTGGAAGCAATTGTACTGGAGAGATGCAAAACAGCACTTATCGACAAGTGACAACCAGTTTGCTTACAAATCCCATCATGAAACGGAAATGCCAGCTCATATTCTTAAACACGTAACAGAGGAGTATAATGTTCGTAAAACACCTGTATTTGCTTCATGGATATGTCTAAAGCCTGTGATAAAGTGTCTCATAAGATGTTATTTAAAGTACAACTGTCAGAAAGAAATGTTCCGTGCTATATTATTAAACTGCTAGGTGAGTGGTATACAAATCAGCAAATGATTGTCAAATGGGGCCATGTATTTTTGAGTGACTCTTCCCCTTCATGTGGAGTGAGACAGGGAAGTTTACTTTCACCTTACCTGTTCAATGGATATGTTAACCTCTCCTCAGAGACTGGAGGGGTATAAATAAAATTTACTTCTTCGAAGCATGTTGGTAGCCATGTCCTTAGAGTAGTAAGGCACTGAGTGACTTTCTCTCTCTCTCTCTCTCTCTCTCTCTCTCTCTCTCTCTCTCCTCTCTCTCTTTCTCTCTCTCAAACCAACCGACCGACCCAACAGACTCCCTGAACTACAAAAATACATTTATTTAGGAATAAAAGATTATTAAATCAATCAAGTTCTCATAGAAACAAATGTTTAACTGAATAAGTTAAAATTCAAAATCCAAATAATGCACAATGGTTATTCAAACAGAAAACCCAAATAACCCTGAGGATCGGACAAAACCTGTTCGCCTCTTTCTCTACAATAACTAACATTAGTTTGCTCATAAAATAGGCAACTAGAAAAGTCAGTCTCCCACATCATTTCCATGGAACTATCAGTTAAGTTCCCATTGAAGTTCCAGATGGGCCAGAAACGTCTGTTTGGAAAAAAAAAAAAAAAAAAAAGGAACCCCACATAAATAATTGCAAATAAACTAAATGATATAAATAAAAAGTCATATGGAAAAGGATGTCTCTAAAATAAGAGTTTAAATTACAAAAAGACAAAGGGCTTAAAAGTACGCTTACCCATTTCAGCTGTGAGCAATAACACTAAACTAAAACACAACTGCATATGGCCATCCTCCATACTAGGCCTCTTCTACCGACTTGGGTGCTTCTCCAACTTAGTTATCTTACCTTCCCATTATGTAGGGGAAACAGCTCCTATGTACACAAGCACAAATTTTCTCACAAGACATTCCCCATAATATGACGTCATTGATTCGTCACAGGGTCATTGCACTGGAACAGATGCGTGATGTCATATACAGCTCATTATCACACCCATAAAATCTACCCAAAAACAGATTCTTGCTTCTGCTCATGCACGGACATAAGCCGTGGCCTGTCTTGAGGCAGCGACTTCCACTGGCGCCACCCCAAGTGCTGTGTCAGCATTTCTGGAACTCACTTTGTCTCCGTGTGGGTTTAAACGCTGAATCTGTCATTTTAAGACCCCGCTTGTTTTCCATGGGAGTCAAAATGATGATATCTATCGTTTTCAAAGAATTTCATCACTCTCACATCAGCTTATTAACCTTGAAAAAAAAAAAAAAAAAAAAATAAAAAAACAAAAAAAAAAAAAAACAAAAAATTTATATATGGATACCTCTCGCATAGGCTGAGTCAAATTAAAGTGGGGATGTTATTTAAACAATATGATTTTAAACATTTGTTGTAGCTGATAATAATTGGTTTATTTACTCCTTCAGTAGTTGGGCTGCAGCAGCTTATAAACTATTGTTGTGATTTTATGTCTGACAGACTTCTATTGTTAAATGTAAAGAAGACCAAATGTATCATTTTTTCTAGGAGTAAGATCTGCCCAAATAATATATCACCTACTGTTGTAACAATGCACATATAAATTTCGTACTGTAACAATGCACATATAAATTTCGTACTGGAAATGAATTCTTCAGCAAAGGCTGAAGAATTCCGAAAACTGTATTATGAAGAGGTCGCCCACACCCAGTTTACTTGCATAATTCAATTATTTTCAAACACTGGAAAAGCCTCATTTATGCTTAGTGCATTTGGTGCGCTCCTTATGCAAGAGTATAGTATTTCTTTGTTTTGTTTTGATATGCTTCATAGGTATATGCCCTTTTAGTAGGAAGAATCACTTATTTTCCTGTCAGCATCTCATTCATATCATCATTTTTCACCTCTCTTTCATAATCTTTCCTCATACTTGTTTTAAATTTTTATCCTTTTAGAGTTTGGATGCTATTGTATGTTTATGTATGTGTATATGTAAGTGTTTGTCTATGTCCATTTATGTCCGTAATAAAGCTTTTGAATTTGAATTTGAATTGATGCGAAATAATGAAGTTACCCACGAGGGTGGGTGGGTGCATAAACGGGGCTGTTTTCAATTTCTGAGGCTGTACCTATACTACATTGTCTCTTTTAATTGTCCTTCTCTTCCTCTGTCCTTCCTTCGCCATAACAGTGTGAAATCAAAGAGCGAAGAAGAAGATCAAAACAGAACCGACGCCTCAAACTTCCAAGAAGACGCCATGATGAAAACGAGCACGGAATCTCTCTCTCTCTCTCTATTTACTAGAATGTAATTCGGTTACCGTTGCCGTTTATTGTTTTATTTTCTCTTCCCATTCAAGAGTCATATGCGTAGGCCTATAGATAGAGTATGTAGACAGAGTAGTTGCAAACAGCCTTCAGTATTAGCTAGGTCTAGAACCTGGGCTATTTAGACCAGGTTTTCCCACGGGACCCGAGCTTTTAGCTTTTCTATTTGACATTACTGTGCATTTACAGCATCGTGGAAACAGTAATTGATGGTTCTACTAAGAACAATATTTTTGGCATCTATTTATGGACATTTAGGCGGCATGACACAAATACTTTAGGCCTAACCAGAAAAGAATCGGACCATATCTTGGCATGATATCATTCATAGTTTACATTTCTGACCGGAAATCATGTTATCAAAATGCACACTGAATATTAACATACAAGGCTCATTGCATCTAGTACGTTACACTACTCGATTTCATTTCTTCTGGACTCTGAAGTGATAATAATAATAATAATAATAATAATAAATAATTAATAATAATAATAATAATAATAATAATAATAAAAGTAAAGGCCAGTATTGCCTGACTTACCTGGAGGTCGTTGGTATTTGCACTAGGAAATAGAAGACGAGATTGTGAGAGAAGAAGAAGAAGAAGAAGAAGAAGAAGAAGAAGAAGAAGAAGAAGAAGTGTCCTGTCCCTGTCACTTCAGGTTATAGAGATGATTCTCGCTGTCACTTCTTTGTGTTCCAGGAGACAGCAGCCCTGAGGCCTCTTGCTCTCTCTTACTTTACTACTACAAACATGATTTTGCTTTTGTTTCGTGAGTGACAGAAAATCACAAGGTACGATGCATTATTATATTATTATTATTTTTTTTATTTTTGTTTATTTATTATTGTTTTTTTTTTTTTTGCTCTATCACAGTCCTCCAATTCGACTGGGTGGCATTTATAGTGTGGGGTTCTGGGTTGCATCCTGCATCCTTAGGAGTCCATCACTCTTCTTACTATGTGCGCCGCTTCTAAGATCACACTCTTCTGCATGAGTCCTGGAGCTACTTCAGCCTCTAATTTTTCTAGATTCCTTTTCAGGGATCTTGGGATCGGGCCTAGTATTCCTATGATTATGGGTACAATTTCCACTGGCATATCCCATGTCCTTCTTATTTTCTATTTTTCAGGTCTTGAAACTTATCCATTTTTTCCCTTTCTTTCTCTTCAACTCTGGTGTCCCATGGTATTGCGACATCAATGAGTGATACTTTCTTTTTTATTTTGTCAATCAACGTCACGTCTTGTCTATTTGTACGTATCACCCTATCTATTCTGATACCATAGTCCCAGAGGTCTTTGCCTGATCGTTTCTATCACTCCTTCAGGTTTGGTGTTCGTACCACTTATTACTGCAAGGTAGCTGGTGTTTCTTGCACAGGCTCCAGTGGAGGGCTTTTGCTACTGAATCTGCCTCTTTTTGTACTGGTTCTGTGCAAGTGCCGGACATTCGCTTGCTATGTGGTTTATGGTCTCGTTTTTCATATTGCACTTCCTACATATGGGAGAGATGTTATTTCCGTCTATCGTTCTTTGGATATATCTGGTTCTTAGGGCCTGATCTTGTGCCGCTGTTATCATTCCTTCAGTTTCCTTTTTGAGCTCTCCCCTCTATAACATTGCCATGTGTCATCGCTGGCCAGTTCTTTAGTCTGTCTCATGTATTGTCCGTGCATTGGTTTGTTGTGCCAGTCCTCTGTTCTGTCTTCATTCTCCTGTCTCTGTATATTTGTGGGTCTTCGTCTACTTTTCTTTTATTAGTCCTTCTTCCCATGCACTCTTTAGCCACTCATCTTCACTGGTTTTCAGATATTGCCCCAGTGCTCTGTTCTCAATGTTGACACAGTCCTCTATACTTAGTAGTCCTCTCCCTTTTATCAGTCCTTATTATTATTATTATTATTATTCATCTTATTATTATTATTATTATTGATTATTATTATTATTATTAATTATTATTATTATTATTATTATTATTATTATTATTATTATTATTATTATTATTATTATTATTATTATGGAAAACAAACTTGAGCTGTACTGAATAGAAGAAAGCCAGACACCCTATCGAAGACATAAGGCAGGATGAAATGAAACGCAATTTATTGAAACAGTAGCAAAGTGGATAGACAGATACAGTGGCAGAAGAAGAAACCAGGTCGACGGTTCGGCTGATTTTACTTTCTCCTCTTCTAATGTATGTATGTATGTATGTATGTATGTGTGTACATTACATATACATATATAATATATATATATATATATATATATATATATATATATATATATATATATATATATATATATATATATATATATATATATATTATATATGTAAGTACTATGTAATCGAAGTCTGGCTGAAGGGGGTTAAGCCTCATTACAATGGAAGAAAGTTAAATACAGTCATGGCTTCGTAAAGGAAGCCTGGTTGGAGATGATTCGTCTCCTCTCTTATATGACGAATTTGACTTTGATCGTCATAACCAGCTGCTGTTTCTGGCAGGTGATCAGTTTCTGTGTCTTGTATGGTGTGGCTATAAACCTCCAGTATTACATATTTGCTGAAGTGACGACGCCCTCCCACCATTTCCTGAAGAGCGTTGCATGTGCTGTAGTAGTCCTACAGGGTGTGAGTATCAGGACTGGCGCTGTCAAAGGAAAACTCCACATGTTTCAGCATTTGATGTCCTTGGAAGAAGTAGTGGTCCCCTTCGGAAGAAGACTTTCTGCTCGTTGGTGCCTTTGGTGGAACGAAGCGCCCTGGACCTTTTTGCTCTTTCTGGGAGATGCTGTTGTTATAGTTTAGAACGCTGCTGCCTCTTCCTTCGCCTTTTCCTTTCACTTGGAGATCATCCTCGTGTCTCCTCCTCGGCCTCCTACTCCTCCTCCTCCTCCTCCTACCTCTTCCCCCTCTTCTTCTTCTTCTTCTTCTTCTTCTTCTTCTTCTTCTTCTTCTTCTTCTTCTTCTTCTGTCTTTCCAGTAGCGTTTTATCTGTCTATTTTATTTAATTTCTCCATTTCGTTATTCTTATTTTTTTTTCATTTCTCGTTTTTTGTTTACTTTATTTTATTTTATTTATTTTTCATTTTAGTTATTTTTATATTCTTTATTTTTCATTTTTCATTTTTTTTATTTTCGTATTCTTTTTATTTTTTTTATTTCATATTTTATTAGTTTTATCTTTTTATTTCCAATTTTTTACTTTTTCCTATAATTTATTTGTTTTTTTATATATAATTTTCTTATTTTTTATTATATCTTTTATTTCATTATTGTAATATTTTAAAATATTTAATATTTTTTTTTTTTTTTTTATTTTTTCCTATATTTTATTTATTTATTTTTTTATTTTTAACAAATTGTATCTTTTTTCTTGTGTTATTTTAGATTTTTTTAAATTTTATTTTCCTATTTTTTTTTCTTTTCTTATGTTTTATTTTTTATTTTCTATAATTGAATTTATCTTTCTCGCATTATTTTATGTTTTTGAAATTTATTTTTCATCTATTTATTTCTTATTTTTCCCCCCTATTTTTTTAAATTTTATTTTATTTTTTTTATTTGTTTTAATTATTTATTTCTTTATTGAGAGAGAGAGAGAGAGAGAGCGAGAGAGAGAGAGAGAGAGGAGAGAGAGAGAGAGAGAGAGGGAGGGTTTATTTATTCAAAAAAATATATTTGTACAGTTACATAACACAAGATTGTTCCTTCCTTTTGGGTTTACTCTACTATGATTATTGTTTTAAATTTATTTATTTATGAGATAATAATAATAATAATAGTCATAATAATAATAATAATATAATAATAATAACTAATAATAATAATTATTATTATTATTATTATTATTTTTTTTTATTTTTTTTTTTTTTTTTTGCTCTATCACAGTCCTCCAATTCGACTGGGTGGTGGATATTTATAGTGTGGGGTTCCGGGTTGCATCCTGCCTCCTTAGGAGTCCATCACTCTTCTTATACTATGTGTGCCGTTTCTAGGATCACACTCTTCTGCATGAGTCCTGGAGCTACTTCAGCCTCTAGTTTTTCTAGATTCCTTTCAGGGATCTTGGGATCGTGCCTAGTGCTCCTATGATTATGGGTACGATTTCCACTGGCATATCCCATATCCTTCTTATTTCTATTTTCAGATCTTGATACTTATCCATTTTTTCCCTCTCTTTCTCTTCAACTCTGGTGTCCCATGGTATTGCGACATCAATGAGTGATACTTTCTTCTTGACTTTGTCAATCAACGTCACGTCTGGTCTGTTTGCACGTATCACCCTATCCGTTCTGATACCATAGTCCCAGATGATCTTTGCCTGATCGTTTTTCTATCACTCCCTCAGGTTGGTGCTCGTACCACTTATTACGCAAGGTAGCTGATGTTTCTTGCACAGGCTCCAGTGGAGGGCCTTTGCCACTGAATCATGCCTCTTTTTGTACTGGTTCTGTGTCAAGTGCCGGGCATTCACTTGCTATGTGGTTTATGGTTTCATTTTTCGTATTGCACTTCCTACATATGGGAGAGATGTTATTTCCGTCTATCGTACTTTGAACATATCTGGTTCTTAGGGCCTGATCTTGTGCCGCTGTTATCATTCCTTCAGTTTCCTTCTTTAGCTCTCCCCTCTGTAGCCATTGCCAATTGTCATCGCTGGCTAGCTCTTTAGTCTGTCTCATGTATTGTCCGTGCATTGGTTTGTTGTGCCAGTCCTCTGTTCTTTCTGTCTTTCTCATGTCTCTGTATATTTCTGGGTCTTCGTCTACTTTTATTAGTCCTTCTTCCCATGCATCTTTAGCCACTCGTCTTCACTGGTTTTTAGATTATTATTATTATTATTATTATTATTATTTCGGAAGGAGACCCTCTCGTAGACATGTTTTGTTAAAAATAACTGCTGCTTCAGCACTATTAATCTATAAAGAGTCTTCTCTATCTTTCTATGACGGCTTTCTCGTTGTTGCTTAGACTGGCGAGCAACGCACCAAAGGGCATGGTAAAATTCGGTTGAGTCATTTGATTTATTATTGCTTATACAATTCTCTCTCTCTCTCTCTCTCTCTCTCTCTCTCTCTCTCTCTCTCTCTAACGCGACGTTTCCTCCTGATCGACAGGACATTATCAAGCGATAACTGCTGAGGGACTGAATTCCAGTGGCGAGTCCTTCTCCTTTTATCGTGGTTGTTGCGAGCTCTCCAGTACGGTCAGAGCACTTCTCCGGTAGGTCGAGTTTTTATTGGTTCCCGGAAGGTGACTCATACGGCGGGCGTTGACTAGTCTTGCAGACCTTCTCAGGTAGGGGGTATCACCGGGAGCCTCTTGATTGGCTTCTACCATGCGTGACGTCACCCCCTGGTATTATTCTCCTGTCCGGTGTTCGTTCCATGCGCGCAGGACACACCGCGAGTGTCCTGCGCGGTTCAAGACCACCACCGTCAGGGCCTTCGTCAGGAGGGCCCTCTCGCACTGTTCGACGTGGCAGGACACACACCTCGAACTCGACCGAGCATCCAGATGCTAATTAACAATGGGTACTCGAACAAACTCGTAAACCGAGAAACTCGAGCCGCCCTTGACAAGGTGGTACATGACGGAGGAAGAAGAGAAGGAACGTTCCGCCCCCGGAGGACATCAAACTTTTCTATAAAGCCTTCATGCACCACCAATACAAGGAAGAAGAAGCAGCCATTGAAGAAAATAATAGAGGAACACGTCCGCCCCATGGAGAGGAAAGGAGAGTGTCCCTCATTATTTACTACAAGAATCGGCGTACGAAAGACCTCCTGATGAAGAACAACCCCTCCCCACCGGCAGGAGACCCCTGAAGCATCCAACGTCGTCTACCGATACGTATGCCCCGCCCAAGGATGCCCTGGGATTTACATCGGCATGACGACGATGCGCCTGTCGAAAAGGATTTCCTGCCACGCCCAGGAGGGCGCCATTAGGCAGCACGCCCTTGCAGTACACCGCAGAAACATCACGAGAGACGACATCGTCAGGAATACTAAGATCATCGGGAGAGCACCTGACCCACGACGTCTGCGTCTCCTAGAAGCGCTGCTCATCCTCGAAGAAAAGCCTCCCTCAATACCACCCAAGAAGCGTTTCCTGATACCGACGTTGTGTTTGCCGTGAGGAGGACCACACCCCTCTCCCCTAACGAAAAGTACCAGCGCGCATGGAACGAACACCGGGACAGGAGAAGAATAATACCAGGGGTGACGTCACGCAGGTAGAAGCCAATCAAGAGGGCTCCCGGTGATACCCCCTACCTGAGAAGGTCTGCAAGACTAGTCAACGCCCGCCGTATGAGTCACCTTCCCGGGAACCAATAAAAACTCGACCTACCGGAGAAGTGCTCTGGACCGTACTGGAGAGCTCGCAACACCACGATAAAAGGAGAAGGACTCGCCACTGAATTCAGTCCTCAGCAGTTATCGCTTGATAATGTCCTGTCGATCAGGAGGAAACGCTCGCGTTAGAGAGAGAGAGAGAGAGAGAGAGAGAGAGAGAGAATTGTATAAGCAATAATAAATCAAATGACTCAACCGAATTTTACCATGCCCTTTGGTGCGTTGCTCGTCCAGTCTAAGCAACACGAGAAAGCCGTCATCAGAAAGATAAGAGAAGACTCTTTATAAGATTAATAGTGCTGAAGCAGCAGTTATTATTATTATTATTATTATTATTATTATTATTATTATTATTATTATTATTATTATTATTATTATTAATTCAACCTACATTGATAGAACTACAAAAACAGCAATGAGAATGAATTTTTCATTTGTTCACTCTAAGACTTTCCTTTGATGCCAGGTAAAGTGTGAGTGAGGAAAGGCATTACATATAATTTTTTTAATCTCTGAAGCCATCCTTACTCATCCTTCCCCATAATATACTGAAAAGGTCTCTCTCTCTCTCTCTCTCTCTCTCTCTCTCTCTCTCTCTCTCTCTCTACTCTCTCTCGCTCTCTCTTCTCTCTTGATATTTCAAAGTTTCTGATAAAGTGTTCATAGAGACTTTCAGTCATTCTATCATTCAGTTGATCACATCTGCAACTGAGGAGGTTTTTTTTATCTGTCTGAGATTCAGAAAATATTTCCTTCCATTTCCCCAATACTCACTCATTGCTTTTGGAAGGTCAGCATCTGACTGACTGACTGACTGACTGACTATCATGAGATAATTTCGGTGATATACTTGTTCTCTTGAGTTTTGTAATGAAAGATGCATTAGCCTCTATTCCATGAGTGTTTCTTCCTTTTGACCGACAATTGGCAGAAAGTGTTTCATTTCCATTTGTGTTTATTTTGTCTAATTTGACGCTGGCTTATTTGCATCAATTTTTCAATTTGCTTTTGTGTTTTTTTCTGAGGCAATTTTCTTGGCAACTTTATATAACTTATACAAGTTGAATGAATCTTTTGACTGACTGACTTTGCTTTTGATTGCAACTGTCATCACTGTGGTTGTAGATACCAGTATATTTACACTTTCAGTATCAGGTTTTGTGCATCTGAAGCATCACCAAAATGCAGATCACAAAAGATGACAATTAAGTTGACGTAAAATTTTTATTCTGAAAAAGCAAAAGTTTTCCATTTCCAGTATGAAACCTTCTTACCAAAACTGCTTCATTATTGATGCAAATAACATGGCTAATAAAACATCCAGTGCCAGTAAGCATCCAGTGTATTTGCAAGCTTCAACAAATTATGCATCCTTGGCATTTTGGTATTTCTATATGGATAGATAGATAGGTAAGTCTATTGACTGCACTATTATAGTTATAAAAATGCAACAGGTTCTCAAACATGGTCTGAGAAAAGGACATAAAAGATAAACAACTAAATCTCAAGAGTCATAAAGAACTCAAAGCAGAACAATGGAAACAATTACTATATATTGCATAACATTTTCAACATTGTCACTTTCACAAGTGGAACTG
>NC_087222.1:10113888-10116388 GCF_015104395.2 Macrobrachium nipponense
GAAGGAAGAGGAGGAAGAAGAAGGAAGAAAAGGAATAAGAACAGTTTCTTTCGTGACGGTTGACTTTTGATGCTACCGTTACCACCATCACCACCACTACTACTACTACTCCTACTACTACTACTCACCTTTTTCTAAGCGAACCCATAAATGAGTGGTGCCTCCTCCCCCTTCTTCTTCCCTGGTTGTTGGAAACAAAGTCCTGTTGATAACCTGGGCGGCGCGAGGAGCAGACCTCATGTAGTAGACGAATCTCAGTAATTCCTTTGGTGGAGTCGCGAGAGAAAAGAGCCTCAACCTCCTCAGGACCTCCAAGTCTTCGGATCCGTCATCCTTAATGTCCAGTTCTGTTGGATGAAATGAATGAGAGGAATTTTTTAGATATATTATTATTATTATTATTATTAATTATTATTATTATTATTATATCTACAACACAAAACAATAATAATAACTATATAGAAAAGAGCAATATAACTAGACTGTTGCTTTATTTTTGTTATATATATATATATATATACTATATATATATATATATAATATATATATATATATATATAATATATATATATATATATATATATATATATATATTATTATTAGTAACAGAGAGAAAAGAACCGCACATGCCGATGTATTTACCATAACTCTTTAAAATCTCATTCCAGAAGAAACAGGCAGTTTGGTAACATTGCTACTTCCTTTCATTTCTTCTTCTGAGTTTTTTTTTACATCTTGAATAACTCATGAGGAGGTCATTATCAAAGATGAAAAACAAAAGAAGCAAATAATGAATAAAAAAGCTAAAGGTTTTCTATTTCAGGCTTGAAGGTTTTATGCTTTACAATTAAGGGAGTAAAGGTTGAGGAAGTTCCTACTTACGTAATTATCCACTGGAGGCAAAACCTGGTCCTCCTCCCCTCCTCCTCCTCCTCCTCCTCCTCCCCCTCCTTTCCTGTCCTGGAAGTTGTGCCAGTCACTTAGATACATCAAAAGCTCAACCGCTGTACAAATGTTGTTATCAGCAGTAGACTTCAGAGTCTGAATAATGAGGTTGTGGGATGTTTTCTTCGCTCGCTGTTATTGAAGATTGAAAAGTCCAATTTAATCCCGTTTTAGGCCTCAGTTTAGGCAGCAAGGACGGTAGGACATAAAGGCTCTTGGGTTCTGGAATGTTACTTCTTTCCGTCCTTCAGAGAAGTTTTTTTTTCTCATCTGTGACACAAGTGATTCCAAAACCTTACTCGTCCAGTCTGGTTTCAATACATGGGTCCAAAAGAGCATCATGTCCTCTATAAAACTCCATCATGTCCTTCATCGTCATCATCATCATCATCACCAAAGACTCTGAAATAATACATAGAGTTCATGTATCTCCTCTATTGTATCATACAGCACATCTCTCTCAGTACTGTAAAGTATTCCTTGGTATGAAGAAAAATCACTTTCTCTGAATCTCATAAATACTGTCTTGGATCACTTTCATCCCAGGATCCTACCGAAAGCAGGACGGACCCCAAAACAGTGTTTCCTCCTTGTGTCCTTTTTACTTGATGTGACGATGTCATCGCAGATGCTGCCTGCAGCTGCAAACTCTGCTGCTCACTTCTGTGTCTGTGGGCAGTAGACATTGACAATGATTTTCCTTGATGCTTCTTTGTTTTCTTTATGGAGAAATAGGACGACATGATGGCATCAAAGTTCTGAAACGTACTTCAGGTAACGTTTTGCCTAATCTCCTCTTCAAAGCTTCTCACATCTGCCACGGAATATTCATATTTTTTTTCCCTCAAGGTAATGTTTCAGACACCATTTTCTGTACAGTGCATCAAATTTCTCCAGCGATTCCTCAGAGATTCCTGTCTTGTGGGAGATTCTCTTGATCTTGTGCCTTCTCATCTGTAAGTAGACTGTGTCTTGGTGCTCATTTCTTCATCTGGACACTCCAATGTAAAGGAGAACCGAACAAGATGAAATACAGTGGGGTTTGCAGGATGGTTCTAGTGTCAGCATTCAGTTCTTCTATTTTCTGAAGCAGCTCCTCTTTCATTTGCTCCTTGTTGGGGTGATATTATCTTTCACCAGGTGGCCAATGAGCTTTTCTGCAAGCAATTTCATATCCTCTTCCTGAAGACCCGAAACTTTGGAGGTTGATTCTGGAACGTTGGCCATTGTTCACAATATTTTTCTAGTCTCTCGGTATTTCCCTGGCCATGTTGTGACAACAAACTTCATCTTATTTGAATTCAGTTTTTAAAAAATCTTGAAAGAGTTTTCATTGAATTCTCATTGGCCTCATTATAGCCATCACACAAGACCAAACACTTTGAACCCAGGACTACCGATTTGACAAGGTCAAAGGGAAATCTAGCAACAGTGTTTGGAAGTGAGCTTTTAAGGTAGTCATCAAAGTTGTCGTGGTCATGATTCCTGAACTGCATACAGAGCAGAAATGGGAAGGAAGAGAGTTCTGGCACATCCATCGTCTTCTTGCACCATT
>NC_087222.1:10121388-10126388 GCF_015104395.2 Macrobrachium nipponense
GTTATCATTCCTTCAGTTTCCTTCTTTAGCTCTCCCCTCTGTAGCCATTGCCATGTGTCATCGCTGGCTAGTTCTTTATTCTGTCTCATGTATTGTCCGTGCATTGGTTTGTTGTGCCAGTCCTCTGTTCTGTTTGTAATCCTGTCTCTGTATATTTCTGGGTCTTCGTCTACTTTTATTAGTCCTTCTTCCCATGCACTCCTTAGCCACTCGTCTTCACTGGTTTCAGACATTTCCCCAGTGCTCTGTTCTCGATGTTGACACAGTCCCTCATACTTAGTAGTCCCTCTCCCTCCTTCCTTTCGTGTTATGTATAGTCTGTCCGTATTTGCTCTTAGGTGTAGTGCTTTGTGTATTGTCATGTGTTTCCTGGTTTTTCTGATCTATGCTGCGGAGTTCTGCCTTCGTCCATTCCACTATTCCTGCGCTGTATCTGATTACTGGCACCTGGCATGTGTTTATGGCTTTTTATCATATTTCTGCCATTGAGTTTTGACTTGAGTATCGCCTTGAGTCTCTGCATATATTCTTTCCTGATCGTGTCCTTCATCTCTTGGTGTTTTATATCCCCTCCTTCCATTATTCCCAGGTATTTGTATCCAGTCTCATCTATGTGTTTGATGTTGCTCCCATCTGGTAGCTTTATCCCTTCAGTTCTTGTTACTTTGCCCTTTTGTATGTTGACTAAGGCGCACTTTTCTATTCTAAACTCCATCCTGATGTCCCCAGATACAATCCTTACAGTCTGGATTAGGGTATCTATTTCCTTGATGCTCTTACCATACAGCTTGATGTCGTCCATGAACATCAGATGGTTAATTCTGTTGCCTCTTTTCTTGAGTTGGTACCCAGCATCCATCTTCTGTAGTACTTTTGTCATGGGAATCATGGCTACTACGAAGAGTAGTGGGGACAGTGAGTCTCCCTGGAAGATCCCTCTCCTGATAATAACCTCTGCTAGTCTTATTCCAGAGCTTGTAAGTATTGTATTCCAGTTGCGCATTGTATTTTTGAGGAAGCTGATGGTGTTTTCCTCTGCCCCATATATTTTCAGGCATTCTATTGGCCATGTGTGTGGTATCATGTCGAAGGCTTTCTTATAGTCTATCCATGCCATGCTTAGTTGGTTTTCCCTCTCCTACTGTTCTTCATTACCATTTTGTCTATCAGGAGCTGGTCTTTTGTGCCCCTACACTTCCTTCTGCAGCCTTTCTGTTGGTGGGGGATGGTGTTTGTCTCCTCTAGGTAGTTGTATAGCCTTTCACTGATGATACCTGTTAGTAACTTCCACATTATTGGTAGGCAGGTGATAGGCCTGTAGTTACTGGCTATATTTCCCTTACTCTTGTCTTTTTGTACTAAGGATGTCCTTCCTGTGGTCATCCATTTGGGTGCATGGTGATTTGAGATACAATGCTGGAGTTGTTCTGCTATTCGTGGGTGTAGGGCCTTGAAGTTTTTGAGCCAGTATCCATGGACTTCATCGGGACCCGGGGCTTTCCAGTTTGGCATTTTCTTTAGTTGGTGTCTGACTGTGTCTGTCGTGATCTCTGTGAATCTTTGTTTTATTCTCCCTGTTTCTTCTTCCTTGACTTCCTGGAGCCATGTTGCATGTTTGTTGTGTGATACCGGATTGCTCTATATGTTTTCTCAGAGTCTCTTACTTGGTTCGGCTTCAGGAATTTCTTGGTGGTTGTCTTCCCCTCTTAGTTGGCTGTATAGTCTTTTCTGGTTAGTTCCGAATAGTTTGTTCTGTTGGTATCCCTTATTCCTGTTCATGTACCATTGGATCTTATGTGCTTTGGCCTTAAGCCTCTGTTTTTTTCATCTTCTATTGTGTTGTTTAGTCCCCTCTCTTGTACTTTGTATTTCTCGTTGTGTTCCTCCCTTGATTTCTTGCTTCTTAGCCTTTTTTCCGCCATCTCTTTCAGTTGACTCAAGTCAGAACTCATCACCATGATTTACTTTTCCAGGCGCCTTTTCCAAGGAGGTTGCTGTTTTGGTTTCTGTTGGGTTGGTTTGTGCTGGTGGTTTTTGGTGTTCGTATCCCCATCAGTTTCTGCTACTAATCTTGCTCCTGCATATGCCAAGTTATTTGTTTCTGTGACACTGGTGGTGTATATTATGCCCATTATTTCATTGACCTCACTTGTTTTCTCCCTTAATTTCTTGGCGTTTGTAGTCTTTCATGGAGGGGATCTTTGTTCTCTCTGTATCTGGCTCCATCCATTGTCTAATCTTTTTCTACCCATTCCGTCCTCTCTGTTACGTCGTCGGTGTTTCTTCGTATGTCGTTGTTTTGATACCTCATCATCCCTGTCGTCTTCTGTGGCATCGTCTCTCAGTTCGTCTTTCGTGTAATTCGTTTGTCGTGTGACATTTCCCTTTCCAGTTCTTCTCTTTCTGTTGGGGAGAGCCAGTTCTTGTTCTTTATGTTCCTTACTTGGTCTGCCACCTCTGCTCTGTTTGGGGGGTGTTTATTCCTCTCATTCCAGATGTTTGACCAACCTTCTCCTTCTATTATTATTATTATTATTATTATTATTATTATTATTATTATTATTATTATTATTATTATTATTATTAAAAATGAGGCCAAAGACCAGACAGGCACTAGAACCTCTGACGAGGTTGTTATTCAGGGCTGAAACTGACAGGAATAAAAAGGTTTGAAAGGCATAACAGTAGAATAGAAAAGGTTTGAAAGGCGCAACAGGAGGAATAAATAGGTTTGAGAGGCACATAGGAGGAAGACGAGACGAAGACGGTGCGAAGAAAAAGTTTTGACAGAGACGGACAAAGTCATCTGAACAGTTTTTCTTTAGAAAAAAAAAAACAAAAAAAATGAAAATGGGCTTCGAAGTAAAGATTTCTCAACTGACTAAGTAATTCTGCAGGAATATAAAGACTTATATTTAAATATAATATAAACCCCCAAAGCTTCAAAAGAAGGTGAATTCAAAACAAAAGAATGTGTGCCAAGGTAATGTGCAGTTTGTATTCAGAACAGTCGCTCATGAAGGTTGCAACACTGCGAAAATACAGAAAACAAATCTGTGTATAAACTCTCTCTCTCCCTCTCTCTCTCTCTCTCTCTCACTCTCTCTCTCCATCTCTCTCTCTCTCTCTCTCTCTCTCTCTCATTAATATTACTTACAGGGATGCAGAAATTCTAGACAGGTTCCTCTAAAAGCCTCTTCTTCTGGACAGGTTTCTTTTAAAAGGTCAGTACACAGAACACCACCAAAACGCTTCAGCAGAGTCTCTCAAAGTCTTCACTGAAACTTACTCTTCAATTTTTTTTGGTTTACCCTTTATACTTTCTAGACTTCTAAGGTTTCCTTAGGTGTTCATCGAGTGGTTCTTTGACTGACGCATTTTCTTCATCGACCCACTTTCTGATTTTTGTTGCAAGACATTTTCCACTGGTGAGAGACACACACACAAGGAACTACACCTTTGAGAGTTGCAGTCAGTACGCCTTTCCTTTGGTGTAGAGAACACACTAGAGGAACTACACCTTTGAGAGTTGCAATCACTATATTTATTATCCACGGTATCAGGTGGTTCGTTTGCTCTACAGTCACTTGTTTACGGGGCTTCATGAGGATTACCACAGCCAAGACTACACAGGAAGCTCCCGCCAGATATCAGAGGGAGAGGAAGCCTCAGGCCCTTCGGGAGAAACGTGAGACGCCCCCTGATTATTCTGAAGTAGTTCACGATCAGAACACCAAGTGGAATGATTCCACAGGGAGAAACTACCGGTCGAAGTCAGACTTTGGAAGCGACGGCACTGTAGTATATCCACAAGGAGACTTCGGGAAGTGTGCCACATTGCTCTCTGGCAAAAGCAGCAGCGGAAACGGGCTCCGAAAATGAGCGGATTTCCTACAAATGGAGCCCCAAAAATAAGCTGTACTGCCTTTCTGCCTGCCACATCGACCCAATCTCTCATGAATCCATTTGCAAAGTCTGTCACATGAAACATTCAATCACAGACTTCGGTTCTATGCTTTTTTCGCAACAAGAGTTTCCTTTTGGGGCGTTGTATGGTCTCTCTCTCTCTCTCTCTCTCTCTCTCTCTCTCATCTCTCTCTCTCTCTCTCTCTCTCGGTCTCTCTCTCTCTCTCGGTTTGATGTGTGTTCCGCAGTTTCCGGACTAGAGCTTCGTAAAAAAAAAATAAGAAACATAACTAATAACCTGCCAGTGTCAGCACGCATTACAAATGTCATCTCGTGAGTTCCGTATCGATTTTATTTTATATTTATATGAATGAATTAAAATCTGCCAGTAGATGTCCGCCCACACTATAGTACAGTCGAGATGTTTGCACAAATAAGGTTTTTTTTTCTGTAGAAACTTTGCGAGAGACTGACGGGATCCTGGAGACTGTCTGAGGTCACGGGATTTCTTTCTCCCCACCGTTTTTTGAAGCTTCTCAGTCTTGTCCCTGTTTGCATTTGTGTAGTTAAATTTTGTATAAATTTAATTTTGAGGTTCACAGTTTGTGTCAAATGTTTTGTGAATAAGTAATTTATATACTTTTATATTCAGGTTTACTTCTCTAAAGAAAAAATGGAGACTGACTGGATTCGACTATTTATGAAGTAGAGCCTTGAGAATAAGGTTACTTATATTTATAATATATATTTATATATATATAAATATATATATATATATATATATATATATATATATATATATATATATATATATCATATATAAAACACATTAGCAATCATAACCTTAAGATAAGTACAAAGTTAAACCATTTTTATTCAGAAAAATTGCAAGATATTTTTATGAAGTATTGTAATCCTGTAAAAATGGAAAACAGATCAGATATATAAAACCGTATTTTGATATCCTTCTTGTTAATCTGCGAAAAAATAAGACAGCTAAATTTTCATCTATATTTTTTATCTCTTACTAGACATTTAATCTTTTTTTATGCTGCACAAAACACCACACTTCTTGAGGTTAGATAAAAAGAAAA
>NC_087222.1:10131388-10154887 GCF_015104395.2 Macrobrachium nipponense
ATTTATACTATTTTTGTACAAGTTTCTTGCCCTTCACTGCCAAACTAAGGAAATCTCTTAAATCTAGTGTTTTCTGAGCATGATAGATTACACAGCTACCTTTCTCATTTCCGAGTCCTGATGGCATCTGTTAGCGTTCTGAATTGCAATTTATATCCAGAGTTCACACGCTTGCTTCTTAGACAAAACGTGGATTTTCAATTTAGAAATTGAGATTTTCTCAGTTGTGAGGGATGTTGCAAACCTTTCTCATTATACTTGAACGCTTAGACGTGCCGGTCTTCTAGTTTCCGAATACATGAAGGTCATGGCAGTGGGATACAAAGGAGATGGGAAAGAACGCATCCATGTAATTGCGAGTTGCATTTTAGATTTATGTTTAAGTTTAGTTTCTACGCTCATTTAACAATTTATAATTCCATGTGTTATTACACAACAAAATTTCATTTTTTTTTTAACCAAATGAGTTTTATTTTTAATTTTGGGTTCAGAAGCATGCTGTCGGTATTACTCCCTAGAATTCAGTATCCCCCCCCCCCCCTCACTTAAAATTCATTGTAAGACTACAGATTTCGGGAGCGTATTTTTGCCGTATGTGAAAGACAGGTTTGCAAACGGATGATTTCAGCGTGTGCATAATCCAGTTGTGCTTAGAATAAAGAATGCCGCAGTTACACAAATGTGATGTAAGCATCATTTGTCTTTTTATATGCTCATAATTGAATAGATAATTATCCATTCGGATGGTTTGTCCTTGCTGTCAAGGGCTGATGAAAGTTCCTCTTCAGTTCATTTGTATAAGCGGGACTCATGATCTATTAGTCTGTTATTTATCACGTGACATGAAATTACGACAATGCCAAACTTTAGCACACCACAATACTTTATAAAAGTAACAATGAATGTTTGACTTGAATGTACCTTGCCCCGCAGCTTTGAATTATGAATCGAGGTCTATTATCGGCGGTTAATAGGCATAAAACACAAAGTCAAAAATTACAATAGAACATCTATGCAAACAAAGAATCAATGGTTATTTGGAATAAAGAATTCATTTAGCGTTAACTTTAAAATAAGCAGTCGTTTTAGGGTATCATCATAGCGGATATCTGTTGCTTAGCCAAGTTTATGATGTCACGTTTCTCTTGTGAAATCACTTCCTTATATTGAAACTCTGCCTGGCCCCTTTAACCTTCCTGTTCATATCGAGTCATTATTATATCCTGTTTCGTTATGCGCGCTCTCTCTCTCTCTCCTCCATTTTTCTCTCGTGTGAATTACGGATGTGTGGTCTCCCACCTCCAACCCCCACATCCCTGTGACTCATGAGGTTTGTTTTCCCTTTGGTAAAATGCGTAGTTCACTGTATTCAGTCATGTCATTGTTTAATAAAAATCCCAGGTGGCTAGAAATTTTAGATTACCTCAACAACTGAAGTGTGGCGTATGTTCACACTGCGCAGACGGCATAAATATGCCGCACCAGTGATGAAATACATGAATAATTGTCATAGTAACCTTGCGTAAATTACGGTTGTCCATTTACAAATTGGTAATATTTGCCAGATGTTCTTGTCGGAGTTTGTGTTCTCTGCGGACTGAAGTACGCAGTAGGCCATGTTGACAAAAGGCTAAGGTCGTAATCTTTGACGCCGCTTTTTCATGTTAACCGATATTATAAGAATAATGATGAACACGTTAATGGACAACGCATCTAACACCACTTTCCTAGAAAATTAGGATTTATATATCCCACCAAATCGTGTCGCTACAGATGCTATAGATTTTTTTTACCAGATATCAAAGCATGAAACTGTCGCGAACCTCTCACAGATGAGAGCGACAACAAAGCTTGAGGTGAAAATGGAGGAAAGTCAAACGTGATCAAAAGTTTCCTTTAAACTTGTACATTTTTTCTTTTTTTTATTTCTGGGGCTGCAGAAATTTAACTGTAAATACATTTTGGTAGACTAGGAAAATTAAAACATTCAGATTTTCTTTAGTTTAATACAGATTTTCTATTAGCAATTTTAATCAAAGTCTCATAACGCTAACACATTCACGTTGTCAAAAATGACATTCAAATTTTAAAATACAGTCAATGTTAATAATATAATCTCTGCACTTTTAATTCCAGACCAGCAGACTCCATACACTACTTCACCAAAAACTTATAATAACAAGGAACTACTATCGGAACAAAAGAATTACAAATGGTTGGGAAAACTGTTTAGGGTATTTTTTTTTTAAAGGAATGTCATTATGCTCTTAATCTGAGGTTCCAAACATTCACTATTTCTCGTGTAATATTGAGAGAGACTTGTAGTTAACAAGAACTAAACAAAAAGGGTGGGAATCCTATTAACTTTAGGAAATCATATTCACGTACATTATCAATATTTTCTTTCCTAAGGTTCATTATATGTTATATCTTAGAATCTGTTCCCTTAAAATAGATAATTATTTCTCAAAGATTATGTCTACTTGCCCATTAGAGGCATCCTAGTAAAAAAAGACAAAAACACTAAAGGGAAATGGGAAGGCTTTTCATGGTATGCTCACCTAAATATCTACAGACACCACTTTTTCACAAACATTTGCAATACACCCGCACTGCATAGACACGCAGTTTGTTTCTTCTGAGCAGCAGAGATGATCCAGTACATCCTGAAACAAAAGAAAAATATTAATTTGCTGCTCTGATACATGATTTCTACTTAAAATTTTAAACAAAATATTAAGAGTTCTATTTTCATTAAACAAAAATATGACAAATTATGAAATTGATTATCCAATTATCAAAACTAAGTCGACTATTAAAGGTTAACACTTCAGAGAATTAGCTCAAAATTAAACTCATTTGGTAAAATAATTATATTTGTATTTTACTGCAGTCTTATTCTTTTTAAGGAGTTCGCAAAGCTTGACAGAAAACAAACAAACATTTGTTGGAGAAGCTGCCCACAAACACGAAGTACCTGAAAGCCCCTTCCTTCCTTCCTCAGCCATTAACCTGACTAATAAAAGTTGAACCTACCAAAATTTCAACAGTTACAAAATCTACATTAGCATCTGTAACTCGATTGGTGCTAACCAACTTAAACTATTGCATTAAATTAAAAAAACACCAGTACTGCATAGCCTCAAACACTATACATACAATTGTAATAAATACATCTATTAAATTTACAGATCTGTAAATATAAACCCATGACCTGAGGTCATGGCATTAGGAGGGTTCTACGTGACCAAAGCAGACCTAGATTACGCTATGCGCTGTCTGCAGTAGCCTGATCTAGCTCAAAGCTTTGTCAACATTTTATGTTTATGATAACTTTGCACAACAACTTCCATGGGAACGGTTGGGACCTGTTAACCTACGCCGGAAACTTGTAACTTCCGAGCCGGCGGACTACGTATGTTTTTTATATGAATTGCTGAGATAGCTAATGTTCCGCTATCGACGCGATGCTTTAGAATGGCAGTTCCGCGCCAACCATCAAACATATCGGTCTTCCGACCGAGCTGCATGGAGTTACAGAATAAAGTTGTTATCTTTGTTCAACTTGCCTGTTTGAATCAATCTCCTTTAGTTAAGAAAGAACCACTCTACTAAGATATCCAGGGAGAGATGAGAGGAACCAGAAATACTTACGAATGACAGTCGTAAGGAGAACACAAAAAGTCTCGCCAAGCGATAAGACTTACATGTGGTGGCAGCGTATAACGAAGAATATAATTAACAAGACCCATATCAGCCGACCGAAGGTCTACAAGAACTAACTTCCACCTTCAACATCAAACTAAACAGAGGAAACGGGATCTTCATCAACGCAACAGTTTTATGAAGACAGCAGCTATGTCCTTCATCGAGAGGAATACAAGCATTTAACACCGACGTTTGAGCAACTGTTGTCACTTATCTTCGAGAATCTACACCGGACGAGAGCAGCATCGAAACATCAACGGAAAGAAGAAAACAAACACAGGGACATCACCCGATCACGAGCAAGGACGCAGAGAGTACAGCTAGAGGCAGTAGTGCAAGGACGGAGGCTGTGACGTCATCAATCTTGGACTTCTCCACGCATCGTGCACCGAGAGAAGACCGTGACGTCATCACGACTTCCGACGCGAGACTTAGACAGGAACTGAGACGTCATCCATGTCAACAATCCTTCGCAATATAATCTGGAGCGAAGTACCATTTTTATCTATTCAGGTCTTTTCCTCAGTGAAGTGTTGTTCATCAAGAGTCGATCATCCAGTATTCTGGGGGTGAGTTGTTCGCCATATTAATCTTCCTTCATTACAGAATCAATCTTCAACTACGAGTTCTCGCCCGCAGATTAATTTTTTTTTTTCTCTTCTCGTTGTTATTAACCGTTTCTTGCAGGAATTCTCCGTATAATATTTTTATCATATCTGTATTTTTGTATCTTTTGGGGGATTTTCCTATTATTACATGGGACGAGTTTAAAATCAGATTACGTGCCGTGTATGGGGGTGAAGAGGCGGTTTAGATGTAGTATTGGCATTGAGAAAATATCCTTAACCAAGCCTCCATGACTCAGCTTAATGTTGTCGAGCGGGCGGCGCTAATTGCCGACCGGCTAAATGAATATCAGGATAGTTTAAAGTAACTCCGGGTGGGTTGCGGGTGCTAAAATCAAAGTGAAAGATTTTATCCGTTTGATCTACCTTACGTCTATCACTGCCATGTTGCCTGAAGCGTTAGTACGGTGTTTTGATAAAAAATTGCAGCCCGACAGTATGGAATTAGATGTGTATAAACAAATAAAAAACACATGTCTAAATGTACCGACCTAGATCCTTCGCCTCATTCAAGTTTTTGCAAAAAATGAGAACAAGCCACAACAAGTAAATGTGGTACATAATAATAATCAAGTTGCAGGGGTGGTTTGTTATAACTGTAAACGACCAGGTCACGATTTCAGACTGTCGGACGCGTTTTTGTTCAATACACAATAGTTCAACTCATTCTATTACCGTTGCTACTTGAGGAATCAACAGCAGAATGCTACAAACACGCAACCAGTTGCCAGTGCAAATAAAAAGAAGGGTCCTCAGTACTATAAAGAAGAAACAACCAAACGGAAATTCTGCACAACAGCAGAAAACAAACAAATCGTGCTTCAGGTACCTCTGTTCCTGGGCCGTCTAGCCAGAACTCGCAAGGGCAAGCGAATTTTCAAGGTGTGATAAACAAAACAAATACCACGTAGTTCACTCCAAGGGGGGAGCGATGTTGGGTCACAATATCAACATCTTTTGTATCAATAATCAGTTTAATTATTTATCAGATCATTGTGAGACAATTGATTTTCCTATGAAACACACGGCCGAATCAAAAAAATCTGTGCAGGTTCCCGTAGATTTGCAACAAATTCATGCAATTATTAGTCAAGACGATTGCGACCAACCTTACATGCAGTAAATTTGGACCATAAGTCATTCACTTTGTTCTTTGATTCTGGTAGTCCACGTAATATCATGGATTTAAGACTCATCATTTACTCTTTCAAATTTCCCTATAGAAAAGTCCGGAATAAGGCTCTCAGGCATAGGGAATAATGAATTAAATGTTGTGGGCGTAACTCATGTACAGTACAAGGTCGGTAAGCGCACGTTTGCTGATACCTTTGTCGTTGTACAAAAACATTAATATGTATCCCGCAGTAATTATCGGATACCCGTCTATGGGCACTCAAAATATTATCTTAGCACCTGCAAAACACGGCGTGTATATCAAGGGAAATTCTATAGGTCTTCTAATACCCTAAAATCAGTTTTAGATAATAAAGAGACAGACAGAGTTGTCACTTACATTACGGAACCAATCACCTGTCTCATAAACCAAGAAATAATACAGGCAACCCAACAGAATCTCGCTCACCCGTAAATATCAGCTTGCACGCAAACTCTCGAGCCTAACGTACTTCAAATATATTAGTGCGTGTAAAGAGAACCTTGCCTGGATCTGAAACATTCCCAATCCTTTCCGAAACTCTGAAAACACACGGATTATCCGTCACACAAGCCATTTATACAGTCGGCTCACAACAACAATGTAACATCGAAGTCTGTAATCATTTGAATACCACTTTAGTAATCCACAAAAATCAACATATCTTGGATGCCGAAGTTTATAAACATCGCATTCTTACCGTAGCTGAGATAAATCACGCTCAATCAGTTGCGGATGAACCCCTTTTCGCAATCTATAAAGAACAAAACAAAATCAATAAGGACATTCAAGAAGAGAAATTCAGCAGAAATTTTTGAATCTTTTAACTAAATATCATGATGTTTTTTACCACTACGGATGGAAACCTTAGGAAAAACGGATGTCATCGAGCATTCAAATAAGGCTCAAGGACAAACAGAAAGTAATCTATGTACCTTCGTACCGACTTCCTATGAAATTTCAGAATGAGATAACAGAGGAAGTAGGTAAAATGTTAAAAGAAGGAGTCATTAGGAAATCAAACAGCCCTTATAATTTTCCGTTAATAGTAGTACCGAAAAAAAAGATCGAACTTGGCGGATATGCGTAGATTTTCGTCGTTTAAATGAAGAAACAATCCCTGACAGATTCCCAGTACCATGTACCGATGATATCCTATCCTTACTAGGTCAGAATAAATATTTCACAAAGCCTAGACTTACTAAAAGGATTTTATCAGATTCCGTTGGAACAAGAGAGTATCCCATACACTGCCTTCAGCACAGCCAGGGGACATTATGAATTTTTGTGTATGCCTTTTGGTTTACGTTGTGCTCCTATAACTTTACTCGTATGATAAACATCGTGTTTGGAGACTTGTTAGGAGATATCCTACATGCCTACATGGACGACCTAGTAATCTTTTCCTTTTCCAACACATTAGAAGAACATTTACGTAAATTGGAGTTAGTGCTACAAAGATTAAGGCAGCATAATTTAAGGGTAAGATAAGTAAGTGTGAATTTTTTAAAACAGAACTAGTCTATCTAGGTTTCACGGTTTCTAGTGAAGGTCTTAAAGTCGTCCATGATAAGGTGTCCGGCTATCCGTAACTTTCCGATACCTACTAACGTCAAGGGAATACAGCAATTTTTAGGATGTAGCGGCTACTATCGCCGCTTCATCCGCAACTACTCAATCATAGCCGCTCCCCACCCTAACCGATCTTATAAAAAAGGGCGTAGATTTTCGTATGGTCTGAAATTCATCAACAGGCGTTCGATAAATGAAAGATGAACTGTGTAGTTCTCCTATCTTGAAATTTCCTGACTTCGGTAAGGAATTTTCATAGCAACAGACGCCTCAGAACCTAGGAGTAGGTGGGGTATTGCTTCAACAATATGATAAACAGTTTTCCCTATAGCTTTTTATTCACGTAAACTGAGACCTTCCGAAAGTAAATATGCAGTAATAGACAAGGAAGGGCTCGCTATTGTTAATTCACTCGTGCACTTTAAATTCATAATATATGGTTATCCGTCAAGGTTCTCACTGATCATAAGCCCTAACCGACTTCTTTAAAGGCTTTAGTCACAGCCCCAAGCGAACTCGGTGGCACATGATCATTCAGACTTTGGCGCGAGGATCGGGTATTTACCTGGGAAAGCAAATATCATGCTGATGCATTATCACGCAACCCCCCTCTTCATCTTGTACCGAGCCATTAGCTGAATTAATAGATATCTCAACCTCCACGCCCATTGTTAAAACTATATCTGAACAGGAAGATCTGGGCTGGAGTGCTGAACTATTACAGACGGAACAAAGAAAAGATCCGCAAATAGAAAAAATCATCATGCGTTAAACGGAAATCCGAAGGAAAAGGAATACCTAAAGTATAAGCAGCAGAATTATATCATACAGGACAATATCCTGTGTAGATCCAGGTGACGAGGAAAACCGCAACACACCGCAGTTGAATAACAACCAGGTGGTGGTGCCTATCTCACTCATACCCACTGTCTTAAAATGGTTTGCATGAAATCCACTGCACGGACACCCGGGTTATACCTTGATGTCACAGAAAGCCAAATCCTTATTTTATTGGCATACGATGCTTACAGATATAAAAAAGCACATAGCAAATTGTCGCACTTGTCAAGAATACAAAGGGCACACGAAGACACCTGTCAGCTAGGGGCTTACCCCGTGCCAAATCAACCCTTTGAAAGAGTACATTTAGATTTATTAACCGGATTTTTACGAGTCAGACAGAGGAAATAAGCACCTCCTAGTAATTATAGACGCTTTGACTCTATATACAGAACTTATAGCGCTTAAAAACAAAAACCGCGGTCGAGTGCGCTAGGAAGTTTTACGAGTGCTACATTTGTAAACATGGAATTCCACACATCATTATCTCAGACTTGGGCGGGGAGTTCAATAATCATTTCCTTTAACTCCTTGTGCGAATTCCTTTGTATAAAGAAAATCAATACCATGATCTATCACCCAGAGTCTAATGGGCTAGTGGAAAGGGCAAATCGTAAGGTTTTAAACATTTTAAGGTCACCTTATGGGGGGGCAGACCCAACTGGGGACATTGCCATACCTGCGGTACTAAGCACACTTAATCTCGTATCATGTGTCTATTAAAATGACACCGCACGAGGCACTGTACGGTATCCCGGCCCGAACGCCTTTCCTTTTCCACTCTTAAAGCCTACAACTAATTTATCAAATCCTCTAAAGGATGTTATGGATGCAAGCATAAGTCGATAATAATAATTCGTAAGAATCTAGAAGAAGCACAAATAATAATGAAAAATCATGATAAAATAGCTAAGCCAACTAGAACATATGCCATGGGCGATCAGGTATACATAGAAGTATACGTACGTAAAGTTTTAAATTATAAACTGACACCTAAGTTTGAAGGCCCGTTTAACATTTTAGAAAATTTAAACGGCCAATAGTGTTAGGGTTCAAAAATGTATCCAAACCCACTGATGTGAGAATAGTCCCATTGGCACATATCAGAATCTAAAGAAAGGTAGATGGAGTGAGGGAAAAAAATGGTTGTATTTATGAAACTTGTATAATAATTTATATATATATCTATTAATCATATTGTATGTAAACCTATTCTTTTACGCGAGTTATTACATATGTTTTACTCATTGCAGGTTTCAAAAATGAATCTGTTATTGTTAGGAGTGATATTGTGTATTCAGACATCTTTGTTGTATGGAAAGAGCGCTAGGAAGAAGAAATAGAATTTAATCATGGCTCGATTATCGAGAGAATAGATGATGTATTCATCGTGTCAAGTAATATTGTTATAGAAGTAGATATGCATGCGATTTTCTTGCCTGAAGATGACGTCCTTAACTTAAAGAATGACCTGTGAGGTTTGCTATTTCCCTTAAGGAAATGCATGAACGTAATTTTCATGCTAACTCAGAGATTTCGCTAGCTCAAAACACTAAGCGTCGCGGAAATGTTGTCTTAGACATACAAAATAAAACCGCGAGGCAGAAGAACTCGCTCGTGACCTGCGATGTGGTCTGTGCGGCCAACAATACTCTTGAACGCCGCAACCCGCTTATTCTGGCTGGACTAAACATCTTAGGATCAGTTGCGAATCTAGGCTTAGGAATCTCAAATCGCCTTAAGATAAATAATCAAATAAAAGAATAGAGTTTTTGCAACACAAACAGAATTGGCTTTATCTGAACTTCGCAGCCAGTTATCTTCGATCAATCAAATAATGAGTATCGTTAATGAACATTCAAATAATATCGATCAGGTCATGGAAGTTCAACATTTGCTGGCTACGTTAGCTTACTATAGTTCGAAAATAGATCATATCCGTGAAAATGAAAAATATCACATTTTATTGAAAAGTCAAAAGATTACGTAGAAGCAATTATGTTAGCAACAAAGGGTGTGTTATCTCCTCACCTCACATGCCTATTAAAGATCTGACGTTAACTTTGGAAACGGAAGGGAGAAACTAGGTTATATTCCTTATTAGATGCCCATAAAGTAGAGTTCTATTATAGCCTAATATCAGTCAGCGTTGCAAAATTATAGAAATTATGATCACAATTCCTTTTGATTCTTCCGATGCTTGGCAATCATACAAAATAGCACCGTTTCCTACTTTCATGACGAATAACTTCAAATCCAGTAATATCCAATTTAACGGGGCATGTACTGATTTCTTCTGATAAGAAAATCATTTACAGTCATTAAAGACTTAGATAAACTCACTCACTGTTCAGAAGCCATGAATAATAAAATTTGTACAGCTGACTCTTTTGAATTCTATCCTATATCAACGGATTCATGTGAGTTAGGCAAAGTGCTAAACGGCTCTCTCTCTCATACAAGCGAAGGTTGTCTGGGGAAACTTTATACCCTTTTACGGTAATAAATTCAAATTACAGGATGAATAATGGTTCCTGGATCCGTTATGATAAGGCCGGATTCGACGTCGTGTGTCCGGACGGTACCACCGCCCATGCCCCTATCTTCGTAGCAGCCGATGGTGTACGGGGACATCTACAAACTACACCGTCAGAGGGTCAACACGATAATACGTGAGAAGGCGTTATCTCGCGAACTACACGTGGGCTTCCACAATCATCCCGTCACTACCTCTCCCATACAACGGGAGAGTGGCTCATGTTGTTTGACGCAAACTGGCTGAGATGACCCACGCGTCACCGACTTATGCAGGTGGAGAAAATCTTCGCTACTACATTCTGCTAGCCGTGTTCAGCGTTGACGGCCATATTGGTTATCGCCGTCAACATCTTTGCTTGGCGTAGGCTGAGGCGTAAACAGAAGGATCTCCAAGGGAACGTATTGGCCCGTCTAGATGACGTACCCGTTAAACTCAAGTCAAGTTTTTGCGTTTAGGGCCGCCTGAAATGCCTGGCACTTCAGTTCGTGCCTAGGGAATTGTCTGGAATTGTGTTGTGTGGAAAAGCGGTCCGTATGCTGGCAAAAATGTAGGACAAGAAAGACTCACGCCTTTGCATTTGAACAGTTAAAGTATCTCCAGGGCGCCTAATAAAGCATTATCGCCCAATATTATACATTAATATATTCTAAAGGTATTTTTCGGGCACCTAATAAAATATATCAGCCCTATATATTGCTTTTCTGCAGATTTCCATAGTTATACTATTATACCATTGTACAATTATATTTATCTATTACAAAGAGTGTCAAGTACTCTTTAACAATTATCCATGATCATACTATAATCAATTATTTAGTAACCATTATTCTTAATCAGGTTACCTGTTATCATATTAATCATGTATACATGTTAATCTTCCTTTTGATTTTTACCTTTTATTATTTTTGGGTACCTAATCATTATTATTACCAAACATGGATCTATACTTTTCCAGCATTTATCTTTGTTTATGAATATGTCAACAAGGGTATGTAACAGAACCTTTTATGCATTTAATCACTTATTATGTTATACCTAGACGTATGTTACGAGCACGCTCCTATGAACAATGTTTAAAGTAATTTTTTTTTTGTTATTCAAGGCTTGAATAGGTAGCAGTCCGAGCCTAATGTAATAATTACATCTATTAAAATTTACAAGATCTGTAAATATAAACCATGAACTGAGGTCATGGCATTAGGAGGGTTCTACGTGACCAAAGCAGACCTAGATTAACGCTATGCGCTGTCTGCAGTAGCCTGATCTAGCTCAAAGCTTTGTCAACATTTTATGTTTATGATAACTTTGCACAACAACTTCCATGGGAAGCGGTGACCTGTTAACCTACGCCGGAAACTTGTAACTTCCGAGCCGGCGGACTACGTATGTTTTTTTATATGAATTGCTGAGATAGCTAATTTGTTCCGCTATCGACGCGATGCTTTTAGAATGGCAGTTCCGCGCCAACCATCAAACATATCGTCTTCCGACCGAGACTGCATCTCCTAGTATGGAGTTACAGAATAAAGTTGTTATCTTTGTTCAACTTGCCTGTTTGAATCATCTCCTTTAGTTAAGAAAGAACACTCTACTAAGATATCCAAGGGAGATGAGAGGAACCAGAAATACTTACGAATGACAGTCGTAAGGAGAACACAAAAAGTCTATCGCCAAGCGATAAGACTTACACAATGAGATATTATAAAGTTTGTACCCAAACTATTAACCCATTGCCTCTAAGTTTCCTATAATTTCAAGATTTGCTGTAAAAATAAAACCTATTTAATAAGAAGTAATCAGTTTTATCTTCAAATTATTTAGCCTAGGAAGATTAAAAAATATTTGACTATCTCCAGACTAACTGATATTGAAGGCTTATTCAGGTCCACCACCATTTCCATAGTGCTCGTAGTAGGACCACCATTATAAAATTCTTTGTAAATTCCACACAAGTTTGATTTTCCATATCATTAACACTGACACCTTCACTGGTTGGATCATCCATCCTTAGATTAAAATCAACGCAGATAAAAGCACTAGCAGGAGATATATTAGTCCAGTCAAAACATTCGACCAAAAGCAGTGTCTCATAATGGCAAAAATGTCCATAAAAATCAGTAGCAACTTTCCAATCTGAAGTGTTTAGACTCCCTACCGATTGTATAATCAGCAATCCTCTTCATTACATAATGTAAGGTTTTGCATTCTCTGAGTTCAGTATATGACCATCTGATATTTGCAACCATGTCAATTTATACAGACATTTCAATAGCAACAGAATATTCTTTTTGCTTCCTTCATCAAGATAACACATTTGTGATACACTCATCACTACATACACATCTGAACCATTCTTCATTATCATTCTATTGCAAGAATGACAGGTCACCGCCGCAGTGATTTTAGTACCCATAGTGACTAGGTTAACCGCATTAAAAGGGGTAGGGGCAGAATAAAAAAAAAAAAAAAATTCTCAGTTTCAAATTGAGTAAAGCGAAAACACGCCCTATCCGCATGTACGCTCTTCATCTGTTCATCCTGAAAAAAATATAAAGTTCATGACTCCTACAAATAAGATTTTAAATTTGCATGACTCATAAAATCTGAAAAGAAGACATTTAAATTCAGACACCTGGAACGATAATAGATTGAAATTCGTGCAGCTTAGATTTTGTAACAGCATTTTCTTTGAATACAAAATTTTCATGAGCAGAGACTTGAACCTGTAGTGTTATGGTCACTAGTTAGCCACAGATCATACATTATTATGACCTATGTGCCACTGTCTCACCGCGTTGAGGCCAGTAGGGGACGTCAATGCCAAGGAAGGATCGGCCTGTCAAAGCCTCCCCTCCCCAGTACTGTCACGGAACCCTAAACCGTGAGGCAAGCCCTAACTAGTAAGGGCGAACCCATCCTAGAAAGGGACTCCCGGAATCAACATTGATATGGTTTCCACACCATACCAATGCCAACCCCAAGTTTCTTTACTTGAAAGTAAAAGGGTTCAAAAGTAGGAAGTAAAGTAAGAGGCGACTTATGCTCCTAGAGCCTGTTCCATGTTAGTAAGTTTGATTTGGTTTCAAGTCTTCAGCTATAAGTGGCAGCTAGCCAAAAGTAGTATCTGAAAACCCCTTCCTTCCTCACCCATTAACTTACAAATATAATTTCAACAGTTACAAAATCTACAGGAGCATCTATAAATTAAGACACATGGAACCATGGAGAGTGAATCCAGAAATAAGATATTTAAATAGAACAATGACTTAATCTGAAAATATATAAATATGAAAAAATTCTATATCGAAGAACAATCGAAGAACTCATCGAAGAATAATTGAAGAACAATCGAAGAACTTTAAGTCATATTTGCACTTTCTTCACCACACTGCTTAGTGCCGTAATATTGCTGTAATTCACGAGCACTGCTTAGTGCTGTTCTATTGCAGTCACTTCCAGCACAAATAGCACCACCTCACTCACTTCACCAGCACTGCTTCGTACTGTTGCTCACTTCACCTGCACTGCTTAACTACTGACAATAATGTATGTACACTAAACTACTAACACTGGTCACTTAACTACTAACACAAAATAATATATGTACAGAAACATTTCACCTACGTCTACCATAAACCCATCGACTCAAATTATTTCAATTCAATAATTTCCTATAAAAGAACTTACCAAAATAATACTTTCTACTATCTGAACACTATTTAGCATCAAATTATTAAATAAACCGAATATCTGCAAACTATTTGGCATTGAATAATTAAATTAACTATCTTCAAACTATTGAGCATCAAATGATTAAATAGACAATTAAATTATTAAGCGCCAAATGATTGAATATACTTTTACTATCTACAAACTAGATATCCTCGATAGATTGAGTAAATTCAAAAATCTGAAAACTAGCTTATCTAGAAATAGGTTATGTAAATTAAATGAACCTGGAATATTTAATTAATTGGGAACGGGAAATAAGGTAATTAAATGGAAAAATGACAATTAGGAAATAAGACACTAAACTATATGAACCTGGAATAATGAGTGAATCCAGGAATAAGATACATGGATCAATTACTTGATCCGGAAAATTTAAATTAAATGAACTTTGAATAAAGAGTGAATCCGGAAATAAGATAAATGGAACTATGACTTAATCAGGAAATAAGTTATAGAAGTTCATGAAAAAACTATCAAAGTTCTACTAAGAACTCATTGAAGAACAATTGAACAATTTAAGTCATATTTGCCGTTTCCTCACCAGCACTGATTAGTGCCATCCTATTGCACTCACTTTACCCGTGTTGCTTAGTACTTTACTATTGCATTCACTTTACGAGTACTGCTTAGTGCCGTACTATTTCACTCACTTCACCCGTGCTGCCTACTGCACTCTTCACAATCACGGCTTAGTGCCATACTAATGTTTTCACTTCATCACTGCTTCGTACTATTTCACTATTCACCTCACTGCTTAACTACTACACAAAAATATATGTACACAATATTCACCTCGTTTACCATAAACCTATAGATTCAAAATTATTTCAGTTCCAGGATTGACAAAGGAAACTTCACCAAAATAATAGTTTTGACTGTGCACAAAATTTAGCATCAAGTGATGAAATAAACTGACTATCTGCAAACTAGTTTGTGTCGAATGATTAAAGAAACTAACGATCCACAAACTATTTAGCATCGAATGATTAAATCCTCCATTATCTGTAAATTATTTATCCTCGAGAGATAACGTAAATTTTCTGACTATCTGAAAAACAATCTAGCCTCGAGAGATTAAACATACTTTAATCTTTTTACCATCCCAAACTATTCAGCCTAGAGATTAGATAAATTCTTGACTATCAGCTAACTATTTAGCCTTGAAAGAAAAAAATACTTTCTTTGACAATAACTATTAGCCTCAACGAGATGAAATAGTTTTTTCTTTTATCTTTTATAAAATAAATCTGTAACTGGCTCTTTTACAAACCTCCAATCCGTGTCAAAATCTGCAACGAGAACTTCAACCCTGTATTTAATTCTTCCGAGTCAAGATAATCCAGGACCCAGTTTCCTTGTAAACAAGATAAATAATCTAATTTGTTATCTCTCCAGGTGTCCATTCAAGTAGGCTTTTGGCATTGGAACATCACTAATTTTTTTTTAGCGAAATGGTAATTAATAAGCATTATAAAGATTCTTTACCAGTTAATAACAATATGTTATTGCAATAAGTTTACAGACTACGAAAGATTAATACTAGAGAGAATGAGCTTCCCGAAATATACCTTATTTTGAAGAAATATATATTTATAATTTACTGCTGCCATATTGGTATCAATTTTTAACCAATCTATTCATTCTTAAAGGAGTTGACCATGGGTGAATTCCGACTGAACACAAATGTGTTGGAGAAACTTCCAACAAAAATCGAATACCCATTTCACAGAGGACAGCACCTGCCCCTAATTCTTCAGAATATGAATCATTTACCATCCACTTACACAAGTACAATCTGGGACGACAAAGTTCCCCAGAAGTGCAATACGTATATTAGAGGCATCCTAGTAAAAAAAGACAAACACTAAAGGAAAAAGGGAAGGCTTTTCATGGTATCCTCACCTAAATATCTACAGACACCACTTTTTCACAAACATTTGTAATACACCCGCACTGCATAGACTAGCAGTTTGTTTCTTCTGAGCAGCAGAGATGATCCAGTACATCCTGAAACAAAAGAAAAATATTAATTTGCTGCTCTGATACAGGATTTCTATATAAAATGTTAAAAAAAATTAGAGTTCTATTTTCATTAGACAAAAACATGACAAATGATGAAATTGATTATCCAATTAACAACACTAAGTTTACCGACTATTAAAGGTTAACACTTCAGAGAATTAGCTCAAAAATAACTCATTTGGTAAAATAATTATGTGTATTTTACTGCAGTCTTATTCTTTTTAAGGAGTTCACAAAGTTTGAAATCTGACCAGAAACAAACAAACATTTGTTGGAGAAGCTGCCCACAAACACTAAGTACCTGAAAGCCCCTTCCTTCCTTCCTCAGCCATTAACCTGACTAATAAAAGTTGAACATTCCAAACTTTCAACAGTTACAAAATCTACATTAGCATCTGTAACTCGATTGGTGCTAATCAACTTAAACTATTGCACTAAATTAAAAAACACCAGTACTGCATAGCCTCAAACACTACTCATACAATGAGATATTATAAAGTTTGTACCCAAACTATTAACCCATTGCCTCAGTTTTCTATAATTTCAGGATTTGCTGTAAAAATAAAACCTATTTAAAGAAGTAATCAGTTTTAACTATCTTCAAATAATTTAGCCTAGGAAAATTAAAAAAATATTTGACTATCTCCAAACTAACTAATATTGAAGGCTTATTCAGGTCCACCACCATTTCCATAGTGCTCGTAGCAGGACCACCATTATAAAATTCTCAGTTTATTCATCAGATGTATCTGATCACAATGCAAATTCCACACTTATGTTTGATTTTCCATATCATTAAACACGGACACCTTCACTGGTTGGATCATCCATCCTTAGATTAAAATCAATGCAGATGAAAAACACTAGCAGGAGATATATCAGTCCAGTCAAGCAGTCTACCAAACTCAACCTTCCCTCGGGAAGTGAAGGAAGAAATGCGCAGGTGGGATCATATCAGCAATCTTGGCAGTTTCATAGTCTTTCAGCCATGTCTCACCAATGGCAAAAATTGCCATAAAATTTTCAGTTAGCAAGTCTCCAATCTGAAGTGTTTGATTTCCTACCGATTGGATATTCACACATTTTAATTTTCTATTAGCAATCATTGCCATGATCTGTATAATCCGCAATCTTCTTCATTACATAATGTAAGGTTTTGCATTCTTTTGAGTTCAGTATATGACCATCTGATATTTGCAACCATGTCAATTTATACAGTTCATTTCAATAGCAACAGTAATATTCTTTTTGCTTCCTTCACCAAGATACACACATTCTTTGTGATACGCTAATCACCACATACACATCTAAACCATTCTCCTTCATTATTATCCTTATTGCAAGAATGACAGGTCACCGCCGCAGTGATTTTAGTACCCATAGTGACTAGGTTAACCGCATTATCGGGGGTAGGGCAAAGTTAAAAAAAATTAGACCGTCAATTCTCAGTTTCAAATTGAGTAAAGCGAAAACACGCCCGATCCGCACGTACGCTCTTCATCCTGAAAAAAGATATTAAAGTTCACGACTCCTACAAATCTGAAAATAAGATATTTAAATTCATGACTCATAAATCTGAAAAGAAGACATTTAAATCCAGACACCGAATTGATAATTAGATTGAAATTCGTGCAGTTAGATTTTGTAACAGAATTTTCTTTGAATACAAAATTTCATGAGCCGAGACTTGAACCTGTGGTGTTATGGTCACTAGTTAGCCACAGATCATACACGATGATCCATGTTGCCACTGTCTCGCCGCGTTGAGGCCATGACCATCGAGACAGTAGGGGACGTCAATGCCAAGGAAGGATCGGCCTGTCAAAGCCTCCCCTCCCCCAGTACTGTCACGGAACCCTAAACCGTGAGGCAAGCCCCTAACTAGTAATCGGCGAACCCTCCTAAGAAAGGGTGACTCCACGGAATCAAGCATTGATCTGGGTTTCACACCATACAATGCCAACCCCAGGTTTCTTTACTTTAAAAGTAAAAGGGGTTCAAAAGTAGGAAGTAAAGTAAGAGGCGACTTATGCTCGTAGAGCCTGTTCCATTGTTAGTAAGTTTGATTTGGTTCAAGTCTTCAGCTATAAGTGGCAGCTAGCCCATAGTAATATCTGAAAACTCCTTCCTTCGTCACCCATTAACTTACAAATATAATTTTACACTAAAATTTCAACTGTTACAAAATTTAAATGTGCATCTATAAATTTAAGACACGTGGAACTGTGGAGAGTGAATCCAGAAATAAGATATTTAAATGGAACAAGGACTAAATCTGAAAATATATAAATATGAAAAAATTCTAGATCGAAGAACAATCGAAGAACTCATCGAAGAACAATTGAAGAACTCATCGAAGAACATTTTAAGAACCCATCGAAGAACTCATCGAAGAACAATTGAAGAACTTTAAATTATATTTGCACTTTTTTCACCACACTAGTTAGTGCCGCAATATTGCCTCAATTCACGAGCACTGCTTAGTGCTGTTCTATTGCAGTCACTTCCAAAACAAATAGTACTGCCTCACTCACTTCACCAGCACTGCTTTGCACTCACTTCATCAGCACTGCCTAACTACTGACAAAATAATATATGTACAATTAACTACTTAGAAAATCATATGTACAGAAACATTCCACCTACGTCTACAATAAACCCATCGACTCAAATTATTTCAATTCAATGATTTCCTATAAAAAACTTACCAAAATAATATTTTTAAGTATCTGAAAACTATATAGTATCAAATTATTAAACATACTATCTGCAAGCTATTTAGCATTGAATAATTAAATAAACTGCCTATCTACAAATTATTTAACGTCAAATAATTTAATACACTTTTACTATTTGCAAAGTACTAATCCTCGAGAGATTGAATAAATTCGAATATCTGAAAACTAATTTATCTGGATATAAGTTATCTAGATTGAATGAACCTGTAATAATGAGTGAATCTGGAAAGAAGGTAATTAAATGGAACAATAACTTAATCCGGAAATAAGATATTTAAATTAAATGAACCTTTAAATTAAATGAACCTGGAATAATGACTGAATCCAGAAATAAGAATTAAATGGAACAATGACTTAATCCGGAAATAAGGTACCTAAATTCATGAAAAAACTATCAAAGAACTCCACAAAGAACAATCAAAGAACTCGTTGAAGATAAATTGAAGAACTTGAGTCATATTTGCAGTTTCTTCACCAGCCCTGATTAGTGCCATACTATTGCACTCACTTCACCCATGCTGCTTAGTGCCGTACTATTGCAGTCACTTGACAAGCATTGCTTGGTGCCGTACTATTGTGGTCACTTCACCAGCACAGATAGCACTACCTCCCCAAGATCCTTTATACACAACCACCACATACACAAACCATATACACTAACCACCACATACACAAACCAATCTCCTTCATTATCATCCTTATTGCAAGAAGGACAGGTCACCACCGCCGTGATTTTTCTAACCTTAGTGACTAGGTTAACCGCATTAATGGGGGAGGGCAGAGGAAAAAAAATTAAAACTGTCAATTCTCTGTTTCAAACAGAGTAAAGAAGAACTTTGTCATATTTGCACTTTCTTCACCACACTTAGTGCCGTACTATTGTCTCACTTCATTAGCACTGCTTAGTGCCGTTCTATTGCATTCACTTCACCAGCACAAACAGCACTACCGCACTCTCTTCACCAGCACTGCTTTGCACGGTTTCACTCACTTCAACAGCACTGCTTAACTACTGACAAAATAATGTATGTACACTTAACTACTAACAAAATATATGTACACAAACATTTCACCTACGTCTACCCAATAAACCCATCGATTCAAATTATTTCAATTCAATGATTTCCTATAAGAAAAACTTACAAATTAATTGTTTTGACTATCTGAACACTAATTAGCATCAAATGATTAAATAAGCCGAATATCTGCAAACTATTTGGCATTGAATAATTAAATTAACTATCTTCAAACTATTTTGCATCGTATGATTAAATAGACAATCTAAAATATTTAGCGCCAAATAATTAGATATACTTTTACTATCTACAAACTACTTATCCTCGATAGATTGAAGAAATTATTCAAAAATCTGAAAACTGGCTTATCTAGAAATAGGTTATGTAAATTAAATGAACCTGGAATATTGAATTAATCGGGAACGGGAAATAAGGTAATTAAATGCAACAATGACAATTCGGAAATAAGACACTTAAAACTATATGAACCTGGAATAATAAGTGAATCCAGAAATAAGATAATGGATCAATGACTTAATCCAGAAATTTTAAATTAAATGAACTTGGAATAAAGAGTGAATCCGGAAATAAGATAATTAAATGGGACTGACTTAATCCGGAAATAAATTATATAAGTTCATGAAAAAACTATCAAAGTTCTACTAAGAACTCATTGAAGAACAATTGAACAATTTAAGTCATATTTGACGTTTCCTCACCAGCACTGATTAGCGCCATCCTATTGCACTCACTTCACCCGTGCTACTTAGTGCTGTACTATTGCACTCACTTCACCCGTGCTGCTTAGTGCCGTACTATTTCACTCACTTCACCCGTGCTGCTTACTGCACTCTTCACAATCACGGCTTAGCGCCATACTATTGTTTTTACTTCATCACTGCTTCGCACTATTGCACTTTTCACCAGCACTGCTTAACTACTAACACAATAAAAATATATGTACACAAATATTTCACCAACGTTTACCATAAACCTATTGATTCAAATTATTTCACTTCCAGGATTTGACAAAAAACTTTACCAAAATAATAGTTTTGACTGTGTGCACAATATTTAGCATCAAGTGATTAAAGAAACTAACAATCCACAAACTATTTAGCATCGAATGATTAAATCCTCTACTACTGTAAATTACTTTTCCTCGAGAGATTAAATCAATTCTCAGACTATCTGAAAACTATCTAGCCTCGAGAGATTGAATATATTTAAATTTTTTACTATCTCCAACTATTCAGCCTAGAGATTAGATCAATTCTTTGACTATCAGCTAACTATTTAGCCTTGAAAGAGTAAATACTTTCTTTGACAATCTATTAACTATTTAGCCTCAACGAGATTAAATAGTTTCTTTTATAAAACAAATCGGTAAATAGCTCTTTTACAAACCTCCATTTCATGTCAAAATCTGCAACGAGAACTTCAACCCTGTATTTAAGTCTTCCGAGTCAAGATAATCCAGCACAGTTTCCTGTAACAAAGATAAAATAATCTTAATTTGTTATCTCTCCAGGTGTCCATTCAAGTAGGCTTTTGGCATTGGAACATCACTTATTTTTTTTAATGAATTAAGAAAATATTTGACCTTTATTTTAATGAAATGGTAATTAATAAGCATTATAAAGATTCTTTACCAATTAATAACAATATGTTATTGCAATAAGTTTACCGACTACAAAAGATTAATACTAGAGAGAATGAGCTTCCCAAAATATAACTTATTTTGAAGAAAAATATATTTATAATTTACTACTGCCATATTGGTATCAATTTTTAACCAATCCATTCATTCTTAAAGGAGTTGACCATGGGTGAATTCTGACCGAACACAAATGTGTTGGAGAAACTTCCAACAAAAATCGAATACCCAATTCACAGAGGCCAGAACCTGCCCCTAATTCTTCAGAATATGAATCATTTACCATCCACTTACACAAGTACAATCTGGGACGACAAAGTTCCCCAGAAGTGCAATACGTATATTAGAGGCATCCTAGTAAAAAAAGACAAACATTAAAGGAAAAAGGGAAGGCTTTTCATGGTACCCTCACCTAAATATCTACAGACACCACTTTTTCGCAAACATTTGTAATACACCCGCACTGCATAGACAACCAGTTTGTTTCTTCTGAGCAGCAGAGATGATCCAGTACATCCTGAAACAAAAGAAAAATATTAATTTGCTGCTCTGATACAGGATTTCTATATAAAATGTTAAAAAAAAAAATTAGAGTTCTATTTTCATTAGACAAAAACATGACAAATGATGAAATTGATTATCCAATTAACAAAACTAAGTTTACAGACTATTAAATGTTAACACTTCAGAGAATTAGTTCAAAAATAACTAATTTGGTAAAATAATTATTTGTATTTTACTGCAGTCTTATTCTTTTTAAGGAGTTCACAAAGTTTGAAATCTGACCAGAAACAAACAAAATTTGTTGGAGAAGCTGCCCACAAACACTAAGTACCTGAAAGCCCCTTCCTTCCTCAGCCATTAACCTGACTAATAAAAGTTGAACATTCCAAACTTTCAACAGTTACAAAATCTACATTAGCATCTAACTCTATTGGTGCTAACCAACTTGAACTATTGCACTAAATTAAAAAACACCAGTACTGCATAGCCTCAAACACTACACATACAATGAGATATTATAAAGTTTGTACCCAAACTATTAACCCATTGCCTCAGTTTTCTATAATTTCAGGATTTACTGTAAAAATAAAACCTATTTAAAGAAGTAATCAGTTTTAACTATCTTCAAATAATTTAGCCTAGGAAAATTAAAAAAATATTTGACTATCTCCAAACTAACTAATATTGAAGGCTTATTCAGGTCCACCACCATTTCCATAGTGCTCGTAGCAGGACCACCATTATAAAATTCTCAGTTTATTCATCAGATTTATTTGATCACATTGCAAATTCCACACTTATGTTTGATTTTCTGTATCATTAAACACTGACACCTTCACTGGTTGGATCATCCATCCTAAGATTAAAATCAATGCAGATAAAAACACTAGCAGGAGACATTTTATCAGTCCAGTCAAGCAGTCTACCAAACTCAACCTTCCCTCGGGAAGTAAAGGAAGCTATGCGCAGGTGGGATCATATCAGCAATCTTGGCAGTTTCATAGTCTTTCAGCCATGTCTCACCAATGGCAAAATTGGCCATAAAATTTTCAGTTAGCAAGCCTCCAATCTGAAGTGTGATTTACTACCGATTGGACATACACTCATTTTAATTTTCTATTAGCAATCATTGCCACGATCTGTATAATCAGCAATCCTTTCCATTACATAATGTAAGTTTTTGCATTCATTTTAGTTCGTATATGCCACTGTTTGATATGCGACCATGACAATTTATAGTTATTTCAAGCAACAGAAATATTCTTTTTGCTTCCTTCACCAAGACACATTCTTTGTGATATTTGCGACATGACAATTTATAGAGTTCATTTCAAAATAGCAAGAAATAATTCTTTTTCTTTTTTGCTTCCTTTTCAACCAAGATACACATCT
>NC_087222.1:10155387-10187503 GCF_015104395.2 Macrobrachium nipponense
CGATGCTAAATAGTTTGCAGATACGTAGTTTATTATCATCAATAAATAGTTTGCAGAAGGTCAGTTTATTTAGCTTGATTCTAAATAGTGTGCAGATAGTAAAAACTAATTTTGGTAATTTTTTTTTTAAGAAATCCTTGAATCGAAATAATTTGAGTCGATGGGTTTGTTATTAGTTAAGCAGTGCTGGTGAAGTGAGTGCAATAGTTCGGCACTAAGCAGCGCTGGTGAAGAAAGTGCAAATATGACTTAAATTATTCGATGTTCTTAAGAGTGCTTTGATTGATATTCAGCAAGTTCTTGGATTGTTCTTATTAGTGCTCGATATAGTTTTCATGGATTTAGATAAGTTATTTCCGGATTAGGTTATTGTTCCATTCAATTATCTTCTTTCACTCATTAATCCAGGTTCATTCAAAGAAATTATTTCTAAGTCAATGTTCCATTTAATTGTGTTATTTCCGGATTCACTCATTATTCCAGGTTCATTTAATTTCAGTTTTCCGGAGTAAGTCATTGATCCATGAATCTTATTTCTGGATTCACTCATTATTCCAGGTTCTTATTCCAGGTTCATATAGTTTAAGTATCTTATTTCCGTATTAAGTCATTGTTCCTTGAATCGAAACCATTTGAGTCAATGGGTTTATGGTAGACGTAGGTGAAATGTTTTACATATATTATTTTGTTAGTAGTTTAGTGTACATACATTATTTTGTCAGTAGTTAAGCAGTGCTGGTGAAGTGAGCAACAGTGTGAAGCAGTGCTGGTGAAGTGAGTGCGGTAGTGCTGTTTGTGCTGGTGAAGTGAATGCAATAGAACGGCACTAAGCAGTGCTAATGAAGTGAGACAATAGTATGGCACTAAGTGTGGTGAAGAAAGTGCAAATATGACAGCTCTTCTTTACTCTGTTTGAAACAGAGAATTGACAGTCTTATTAATTTATTTTCCTCTGCCGTACCCCCGTTAATGCGGTTAACCTAGTCACTAAGGTTAGAAAAATCACTGCGGTGGTGACCTGTCCTTCTTGCGATAAGAATGATAATGAAGGAGATTGGTTTGTGCATGTGGTGGTTAGTGTATATGGTTTGTGTATATGGTTTGTGTATGTGGTGGTTAGTGTATAAAGGATCTTGGGGAGGTAGTGCTATCTGTGCTGGTGAAGTGACCACAATAGTACGGCACCAAGCAATGCTTGTCAAGTGACTGCAATAGTACGGCACTAAGCAGCATGGGTGAAGTGAGTGCAATAGTATGGCAATAATCAGGGGCTGGTGAGAAACTGCAAATATGACTAAAGTTCTTCAATTTTTCTTCAACGAGTTCTTTGATTGTTCTTTATGGAGTTCTTTGATAGTTTTTTCATGAATTTAGGTACCTTATTTCCGGATTAAGTCATTGTTCCATTTAATTATCTTATTTCCGGATTCAGTCATTATTCCAGGTTTATTTAATTTAAAGGTTCATTTAATCTAAATATCTTATTTCCGGATTAAGTTATTGTTTCATTTAATTACCTTCTTTCCAGATTCACTCATCATTACAGGTTCATTTAATCTAAATAACTTATATCCAGATAAATTAGTTTTCAGATATTCGAATTTATTCAATCTCTCGAGGATTAGTACTTTGCAAATAGTGAAAGTGTATTAAATTATTTGACTTTAAATAATTTGTAGATAGGCAGTTTATTTAATCATTCAATACTAAATAGCTTACAGATAGTCTGTTTAATAATTTAATGCTAAATAGTTTTCAGATACTCAAAAATATTATTTTGGCAAGTTTTTTTTATAGGAAATTATTGAATTGAAATAATTTGAGCCGATGTGTTTATGGTAGACGTAGATGTTTCTGTACATAAATTTTTTTCTTAGTTAAGTGTACATATATTATTTTGTCAATAGTTAAGCAGTGCTGATGAAGTGAGTGCAACAGTGCAAAGCAGTGCTGGTGAAGTGAGTGAGGTAGTGCTATTTGTGCTGGAAGTGACTGCAACAGAACAGCACTAAGCAGTGCTCGTGAATTGATGCAATATTGTTGCGGCACTAAGCAGTGTGATGAAGAAGTGCAAATAAAATTTTAAAAGTTTTCCATTGTTCCTTCGATTGAAATCGATGAGTTCTTCGATTGTTCTTCGATGAGTTCTTCGATTGTTCGTTCGATGAGTTTCTTCGATTGTTCTTCGATGAGGTTCTTCGATTGTTCTTCGATGAGTTCTTCGATGTTCTCGATGAGTTCTTCGATGTGTTCTTCGATGAGTTCTTAGATTGTTCTTAGATTGTTCTTCGATATAGAATTTTTTCATATTTATATATTTTCAGATTAAGTCCTTGTTCCATTTAAATATCTTATATCTGTATTCACTCTCCACGGTTCCACGTGTCTTAAATTTATAGATGCACATGTAGATTTTGTAACAGTTGAAATTTTAGTGTAAAATTATATTTAAGTTAATGGGTGAGGAAGGAAGGAGTTTTCAGATACTACTTTTGGCTAGCTGCCACTTATAGCTGAAGACTTGAACCAAATCAAACTTACTAACAATGGAACAGGCTCTACGAGCATAAGTCGCCTCTTACTTTACTTCCTACTTTTGAACCCCTTTTACTTTCAAGTAAAGAAACCTGGGTTGGCATTTTTTTTTATAAGGTGTGGAAAAACCCATATCAATGTTGATTTCGGGATCCCTTTCTAGGAAGGGTTCGCCCTTACTAGTTAGGGGCTTGCCTCGGTTTAGGGTTCCGTGACAGTACTGGGGGAGGGGAGGCTTTGACAGGCCGATCCCTTCCTGGCATTGACGCCCCCTACTGTCTCGACGGTCATGGCCTCAACGCGGTGAGACAGTGGCAACATGGATCATCATCATGTATGATCTGTGGCTAACTAGTGACCATAAACAACCCACAGGTTCAAGTCTCTGCTCATGAAATTTTGTATTCAAAGAAAATCTGTTACAAAATCTAAGCTACACGAATTTCAATCTATTATTGGTCCAGGTGTCTGAATTTAAATGTCATCTTTTCAGATTTGAGTCATGTATTTAAATATCTTCTTTTCAGGTTTGTAGAAGTCGTAAACTTTATCTTTTTTCAGGATGAAGAGCGTACGTGCGGATCGCTTTACTCAATTTGAAACAGAATGACAGTCTAATTTTTTTTTACTCTGCCCTACCCCCGTTAATGCGGTTAACCTAGTCACTATGGGTACTAAAATGACTGCGGCAGTGACCTATCATTCTTGCAATAAGGATGATAATGAAGGAGAATGGTCTAGATGTGTATGTGGTGATTAGCGTATCACAAAGAATGTGTATCTTGGTGAAGGAAGGAAACAAAAAAGAATATTACTGTTGCTATTGAAATGAACTGTATAAATTTACATGGTTGCAAATATCAGATGGTCATATACTGAACTCGAAAAGAATGCAAAACCTTAGATTATGTAATGAAGAAGATTGCTGATTATACAGATCGTGGCAATGATTGCTAATAGAAAATTAAAATGAGTGTGAATATCCAATCGGTAGGAAATCACACTTCAGATTGGAGACTTGCTAACTGAAAATTTTATGGCCAATTTTGCCATTGGTGAGACATGGCTGAAAGACGATGAAACTGCCAAGATTGCTGATATGATCCCACCTGCGCATAGCTTCCTTCACTTCCCGAGGGAAGGTAGAGTTTGGTAGACTGCTTGACTGGACTGATAAAATGTCTCCTGCTAGTGTTTTTATCTGCATTGATTTTAATCTTAGGATGGATGATCCAACCAGTGAAGGTGTCAGTGTTTAATGATACGGAAAATCAAACATAAGTGTGGAATTTGCAATGTGATCAAATACATCTGATGAATAAACTGAGAATTTTATAATGGTGGTCCTGCTACGAGCACTATGGAAATGGTGGTGGACCTGAATAAGCCTTCAATATTAGTTAGTTTGGAGATAGTCAAATATTTTTTTAAATTTTCCTAGGCTAAATTATTTGAAGATAGTTAAAACTGATTACTTTAAATAGGTTTTATTTTTACAGCAAATCCTGAAATTATAGAAAAACTGAGGCAATGGGTTCAATAGTTTGTGTACAAACTTTATAATATCTCATTAGTATGTGTAGTGTTTGAGGCTATGCAGTACTGGTGTTTTTTAATTTAGTGCAATAGTTCAAGTTGGTTAGCACCAATAGAGTTAGATGCTAATGTACATTTTATAACTGTTGAAATTTTGGAATGTTCAACTTTTATTAGTCAGGTTAATGGCTGAGGAAGGAAGGGGCTTTCAGGTACTTAGTGTTTGTGGGCAGCTTCTCCAACAAATGTTTGTGTGTTTCTGGTCAGATTTCAAACTTTGTGAACTCCTTAAAAAGAATAAGACTGCAGTAAAATACAAATAATTATTTTACCAAATTAGTTATTTTTGAGCTAATTCTCTGAAGTGTTAACCTTTAATAGTCGGTAAACTTAGTGTTGTTAATTGGATAATCAATTTCATCATTTGTCATGTTTTTGTCTAATGAAAATAGAACTCTAATATTTTTTTTAACATTTTATATAGAAATCCTGTATCAGAGCAGCAAATTAATATTTTTCTTTTGTTTCAGGATGTACTGGATCATCTCTGCTGCTCAGAAGAAACAAACTGCTTGTCTATGCAGTGCGGGTGTATTACAAATGTTTGCGAAAAAGTGGTGTCTGTAGATATTTAGGTGAGGATACCATGAAAAGCCTTCCCTTTTTCCTTTATGTTTCTTTTTTTACTAAGATGCCTCTAATATACGTATTGCACTTCTGGGGAACTTTGTCGTCCCAGATTGTACTTTTGTAAGTGGATGGTAAATGATTCATATTCTGAAGAATTAGGGGCAGGTGCTGGCCTCTGTGAATTGGGTATTCGATTTTTGTTTTTGTTGGAAGTTTCTCCAACACATTTGTGTTGGTCGGATTCACCCATGGTCAACTCCTTTAAGAATGAATAGATTGTTTAAAATTTGATACCAATATGGCAGTAGTAAATTAAATAAAATATATTTCTTCAAAATAAGTTATATTTCGGGAAGCTCATTCTCTCTAGTATTAATCTTTCGTAGTCGGTAAACTTATTGCAATAAAACCTTGTTATTAACTGGTAAAGAATCTTTATAATGCTTATTAATTACCATTTCATTAAAATAAAGGTCAAATATTTTCTTAATTCATTAAAAAAAATAAGTGATGTTCCAATGCCAAAAGCCTACTTGAATGGACACCTGGAGAGATAACAAATTAAGATGATTTTATCTTTGTTACAGGAAACTGTGCTGGATTATCTTGACTCGGAAGACTTAAATACAGGGTTGAAGTTCTCGTTGCAGATTTTGACATGAAATGGAGGTTTGTAAAAGAGCTAGTTACCGATTTGTTTTATAAAAGAAACTATTTATCTCGTTGAGGCTAAATAGTTAGACTGTCAAAGTATTTTCTCTTTCAAGGCTAAATAGTTAGCTGATAGTCAAAGAATTGATCTAATCTCTAGGCTGAATAGTTTGGAGATAGTAAAAAATTTAAATATATTTAATCTCTCGAGGCTAGATAGTTTTCAGATAGTCAGAGAATTTATTTAATCTCTCGAGGAAAAGTAATTTACAGTAGTAAAGGATTCAAACATTCGATGCTAAAGAGTTTGTGGATTGTTAGTTTCTTTAATCACTTGATGCTAAATATTGTGCACACAGTCAAAACTATTATTTTGGTAAAGTTTTTTGTCAAATCCTGGAAGTGAAATAATTTGAATCAATAGGTTTATGGTAAACGTTGGTGAAATATTTGTGTACATATATTTTTATTGTGTTAGTAGTTAAGCAGTGCTGGTGAATAGTGCAATAGTGCGAAGCAGTGATGAAGTGAAAACAATAGTATGGCGCTAAGCCGTGATTGTGAAGAGTGCAGTAAGCAGCACGGGTGAAGTGAGTGAAATAGTACGGCACTAAGCAGCACGGGTGAAGTGAGTGCAATAGTACAGCACTAAGTAGCACGGGTGAAGTGAGTGCAATAGGATGGCGCTAATCAGTGCTGGTGAGGAAACGGCAAATATGACTTAAATTGTTCAATTGTTCTTCAATGAGTTCTTAGTAGAACTTTGATAGTTTTTTCATGAACTTATATAACTTATTTCCGGATTAAGTCAGTTCCATTTAATTATCTTATTTCCGGATTCACTCTTTATTCCAAGTTCATTTAATTTAAAATTTCTGGATTAAGTCATTGATCCATTATCTTATTTCTGGATTCACTCATTATTCCAGGTTCATATAGTTTAAGTGTCTTATTTCCGAATTGTCATTGTTGCATTTATTTACCTTATTTCCCGTTGCCGATTAATTCAATATTCCAGGTTCATTTAATTTACATAACCTATTTCTAGATAAGCCAGTTTTCAGATTTTTGAATAATTTCTTCAATCTATCGAGGATAAGTAGTTTGTAGATAGTAAAAGTATATCTAATTATTTGGCGCTAAATATTTTAGATTGTCTATTTAATCATACGATGCAAAATAGTTTGAAGATAGTTAATTTAATTATTCAATGCCAAATAGTTTGCAGATATTCGGCTTATTTAATAATTTGATGCTAATTAGTGTTCAGATAGTCAAAACTATTAATTTGTAAGTTTTTCTTATAGGAAATCATTGAATTGAAATAATTTGAATCGATGGGTTTATGGGGTAGACGTAGGTGAAATGTTTGTGTACATATATTTTGTTAGTAGTTAAGTGTACATACATTATTTTGTCAGTAGTTAAGCAGTGCTGATGAAGTGAGTGCAAAGCAGTGCTGGTGAAGTGAGTGAGGTAGTGCTATTTGTGCTGGAAGTGACTGCAACAGAACAGCACTAAGCAGTGCTCGTGAATTGAGGCAATATTGCGGCACTAAGCAGTGTGGTGAAGAAAGTGCAAATATAATTTAAAGTTCTTCGATTGTTTCTTCGATGAGTTTCCTCAATTGTTCTTCAATGAGTTCTTCAATGAGTTCTTCTTCATTGTTCTTCGATGAGTTCTTCAATGAGTCTTCAATTGTTCTTCGATGAGTTCTTCAATTGTTCTTCGATGAGTTCTTCAATGAGTCTTCAATTGTTCTTCGATGAGTTCATCAATGAGTCTTCAATTGTTCTTTTGATGAGTTCTTCAATTGTTCGATGAGTTCTTCAATGAGTCTTCAATTGTTCTTCGATGAGTTCTTCAATGAGTTCTTAGATTGTTCTTCGATATAGAATTTTTTCATATTATATATTTCAGATTAAGTCCTTGTTCTATTTAAATCTTATATCTGGATTCACTCTCCACGGTTCCACGTGTCTTAAATTTATAGATGCACATGTAGATTTTGTAACAGTTGAAATTTTAGTGTAAAATTATATTTAAGTTAATGGGTGAGGAAGGAAGGAGTTTTCAGATACTACTTTTGGCTAGCTGCCACTTATAGCTGAAGACTTGAACCAAATCAAACTTACTAACAATGGAACAGGCTCTACGAGCATAAGTCGCCTCTTACTTTACTTCCTACTTTTGAACCCCTTTTACTTTCAAGTAAAGAAACCTGGGGTTGGCATTGGTATGGTGTGAAACCCATATTAATGTTGATTCCGGGAGTCCCTTTCTAGGAAGGGTTCGCCCTTACTAGTTAGGGCTTGCCTCACGGTTTAGGGTTCCGTGACAGTACTGGGGGAGGGGAGGCTTTGACAGGCCGATCCTTCCTTGGCATTGACGTCCCCTACTGTCTCGACGGTCATGGCCTCAACGCGGTGAGACAGTGGCAACATGGATCATCATGATGTATGATCTGTGGCTAACTAGTGACCATAACACCACAGGTTCAAGTCTCTGCTCATGAAATTTTGTATTCAAAAGAAAATCCTGTTACAAAATCTAAGCTACAAGAATTTCTATCTATTATCGGTTCAGGTGTCTGAATTTAAATGTCTTCTTTTCAGATTTGAGTCTTGTATTTAAATATCTTCTTTTCAGGTTTGTAGGAGTCGTAAACTTTATCTTTTTTCAGGATGAAGAGCGTACGTGCGGATCGGGCATGTTTTCGCTTTACTCAATTTGAAACCGAGAATTGACGGTCTAATTTTTTTTTTACTCTGCCCTACCCCCGTTAATGCGGTTAATTTTTGCTCTACTCAATTTGAAACTGAGAATTGATGGTCTAATTTTTTTACTCTGCCCTACCCCCGTTAATGCGGTTAATTTTCGCTTTACTCAATTTGAAACTGAGAATTGATGGTCTAATTTTATTTTTACTTTGCCCTACCCCCGTTAATGCGGTTAACCTAGTCACTGCGGCGGTGACCTATCATTCTTGCAATAAGGATGATAATGAAGGAGAATGGTTTAATGTGTATGTGGTGATTAGCGTATCAAACAAATGTGTGTATCTTGGTGAAGGAAGCAAAAGAATATTACTGTTGCTATTGAACTGAACTGTATAAATTTACATGGTTGCAAATATCAGATGGTCATATACTGAACTCAAAAGAATGCAAAACCTTACATTATGTAATGAAGAAGATTGCTGATTATACAGATCATGGCAATGATTGCTAATAGAAAATTAAAATGAGTGTGAATATCCAATCGGTAGGAAATCAAACACTTCAGATTGGAGACTAGCTAACTGAAAATTTTATGGCAATTTTTGCCATTGGTGAGACATGGCTGAAAGACTATGAAACTGCCAAGATTGCTGATATGATCCCACCTGCGCATAGCTTCCTTCACTTCCCGAGGGAAGGTTGAGTTTGGTCGACTGCTTGACTGGACTGATAAAATGTCTCCTGCTAGTGTTTTTTATCTGCGTTGTTCCAACCAGTGATGGTGTCAGTGTTTAATGATCTGGAAAATCAAACTAGTGTGGAATTTTTAATGGTACGGAAAATCAAACATAAGTGTGGAATTTACAATGTGATCAAATACATCTGATGAATAAACAGAATTTTATAATTGTGGTCCTGCTACGAGCACTATGAGGATAGTCAAATATTTTTTAATCTTCCTAGGCTAAATAATTTGAAGATAGTTAAAACTGATTACTTCATTAAATAGGTTTTATTTTTAGAGCAAATCCTGAAATTATAGAAAACTTAGAGGCAATGGGTTCATAGTTTGGGTACAAACTTTATAATATCTCATTGTATGTGTAGTGTTTGAGGCTATGCAGTAATGGTGTTTTTTAATTTAGTGCAGTAGTTTAAGTTGGTTAGCACCAATAGAGTTAGATGCTAATGTAGATTTTGTTACTGTTGAAATTTTGGTAGGTTCTACTTTTATTTGTCAGGTTAATGGCTGAGGAAGGAAGGGGCTTTCAGGTACTTAGTGTTTGTGGGCAGCTTCTCCAACAAATGTTTGTTTGTTTCTGGTCAGATTTCAAACTTTGTGAACCCTTAAAAAGAATAAGACTGCAGTAAAATACAAATATAATTATTTTACCAAATGAGTTATTTTTGAGCTAATTCTCTGAAGTGTTAACCTTTAATAGTCGGTAAACTTGGTGTTGTTAATTGGATAATCTATTTCATCATTTGTCATGTTTTTGTCTAATGAAAATTGAACTCTAATATTTTTTAAAAATTTTTATATAGAAATCCTGTATCAGAGCAGCAAATTAATATTTTTTACTTTTGTTTCAGGATGTACTGGATCATCAATGCTGCTCAGAAGAAACAAATTGCTTGTCTATGCAGTGCGGGTGCATTACAAATGTTTGCGAAAAAGTGGCGTCTGTAGATATTTAGGTGAGGATACCATTAAAAGCCTTCCCTTTTTCCTTTAATGTTTGTTTTTTTTTACTAGGATGCCTCTAATATACGTATTGCACTTCTGGGGAACTTTGTCGTCCCAGATTGTGCTTGTGTAAGTGGATGATAAATGATTCCTATTCTGAAGAATTAGGGGCACGTGCTGTCCTCTGTGAATTGGGTATTTGATTTTTGTTGGAAGTTTCACAAACACATTTGTGTTCAGTCGGAATTCACCCATGGTCAACTCCTTTAAGAATGAATAGATTGGTTAAAAATTGATACCAATATGGCAGTAGTAAATTATAAATATATATTTCTTCAAAATAAGGTATATTTCGGGAAGCTCATTCTCTCTAGTATTAATCTTTCGTAGTCGGTAAACTTATTGCTATAACATATTGTTATTAACTGGTAAAGAATCTTTATGCTTATTAATTACCATTTCATTAAAATAAAGGTCAAACATTTTCTTAATTCATTAAATAAAAATAAGTGATGTTCCAATGCCAAAAGCCTGCTTTAATGGACACCTGGAGAGATAACAAATTAAGATTATTTTATCTTTGTTACAGGAAACTGTACTGGATTATTTTGACTCTGAAGACCTAAATACAGGGTTGAAGTTCTCGTTGCAGATTTTGACATGGATTGGAGGTTTGTAGAAGAGCTAGTTATCGATTTATTTTATAAAAGATAAAAGAAAAAACTATTTCATCTCGTTGAGGCTAAATAGTTAGATTGTCAAAGAAAGTATTTTCTCTTTCAAGGCTAAATAGTTAGCTGATAGTCAAAGAATTTATCTACTAAAAAAATTAAAGTATGTCTAATCTCTCGAGGCTAGATTGTTTTCAGATAGTCAGAAAATTTAAGTTATATCTCGAGGATAAGTAATTTACAGATAATGGAGGATTTAATCATTCGATGCTAAATAGTTTGTGGATTGTTAGTTTCTTTAATTATTCGACACGAATTAGTTTGCAGATAGTCAGTTTATTTCATCACTTGATGCTAAATATTGTGCGCAGTCAAAACTATTATTTTGGTAAAGTTCCCTTTATCAAATCCTGGAACTGAAATAATTTGAATCAATAGGTTTATGGTAAACGAGGTGAAATATTTGTGTACATATATTTTTGTGTTAGTAGTTAAGCAGTGCTGGTGAATAGTGAAATAGTACGAAGCAGTGATGAATTGACTAAAATAGAATGGCACTAAGTCGTGATTGTGAAGTGAGTGCAGTAAGCAGCACTGGTGAAGTGAGTGCAATAGTACGGCACTAATCAGATTAAGTCATTGTTCCATTTATCCTTCCGATTTCACTCTTTATTCAAAGTTCATTTAATTTAAATTTTCCGGATCAAGTCATTGATCCATGTATCTTATTCCTGGATTCACTCATTATTCCAGGTTCATATAGTTTAGGTGTCTTATTTCCGAATTGTCATTGTTCCATTTAATTACCTTATTTCCCGTTCCCGATTAATTCAATATTCCAGGTTCATTTAATTTACATAACCTATTTCTAGATAAGCTAGTTTTCAGATTTTTGAATTTACTCAATCTATCGAGAATATCTAGTTTGTAGATAGTAAAAGTATATTTAATCATTTTGGCGCTTAATATTTTAATTGTTCATTTAATCATTTGATGCTAAATAGTTTGAAGATAGTTAATTTAATTATTCAATGCCAAATAGTTTGCAGATATTCGGTTTATTTAATAATTTGATGCTAAATAGCGTACAGATAGTAGAAAGTATTATTTTGGTAAGTTTCTTTTATAGGAAATTATTGAATTGAAATAATTTGAGTCGATGGGTTTATGGTAGACGTAGGTGAAATGTTTCTGTACATATATTATTTTGTGTTAGTAGTTACATGAACAGTGTTAGTAGTTAAGCGTACATACATTTTGTCAGTAGTTAAGCAGTGCTGGTGAAGTGAGTGAGGTAGTGCTATTTGTGCTGGAAGTGACTGCAATATTACGGCACTAAGCAGTGTGGTGAAGAAAGAGCAAATATGACTTAAAGATCTTCGATTGTTCTTCAATTATTCTTCGATGAGTTCTTCAATTGTTCTTCGATTGTTCTTCGATGAGTTCTTCGATTGTTCTTCGATATAGAATTTTTTCATATTTATATATTTTCAGATTAAGTCCTTGTTCTATTTAAATATCTTATTTCTGGATTCACTCTCCACGGTTCCAAGTGTCTTAAATTTATAGATGCACATATAGATTTTGTAATGGTTGAAATTTTAGTGTAAAATTATATTTGTAAGTTAATGGGTGAGGAAGGAAGGGGTTTTCAGTTACTACTTTTGGCTAGCTGCCACTTATAGCTGAAGACTTGGACCAAATCAAACTTACTAACAATGGAACAGGCTCTACGAGCATAAGTCGCCTCTTACTTTACTTCCTACTTTTGAACCCCTTTTACTTTCAAGTAAAGAAACCTGGGGTTGGCATTGGTATGGTGTGAAACCCATATCAATGTTGATTCCGGGAGTCCCTTTCTAGGAAGGGTTCGCCCTTACTAGTTAGGGGCTTGCCTCACGGTTTAGGGTTCCGTGACAGTACTGGGGGAGGGGAGGCTTTGACAGGCCGATCCTTCCTTGGCATTGACGTCCCCTACTGTCTCGACGGTCATGGCCTCAACGCGGTGAGACAGTGGCAACATGGATCATCATGATGTATGATCTGTGGCTAACTAGTGACCATAACACCACAGGTTCAAGTCTCGGCTCATGAAATTTTGTATTCAAAGAAAATCATGTTAAAAATCTAAGCTACAAGAATTTCAATCTATTATCGGTCCAGGTGTCTGAATTTAAATTTCTTCTTTTCAGATTTATGAGTCATGTATTTAAATATCTTATTTTCAGATTTGTAGGAGTCATGAACTTTATCTTATTTCAGGATGAAGAGCGTACGTGCGGATCGGCGTGTTTTCGCTTTACTCAATTTGAAACTGAGAATTGACTCAATTTTTTTTTTTTTTTTTTTTTTTTTTCTGCCCTACCCCGTTAATGCGGTTAACCTAGTCGCTATGGGTACTAAATTCACTGCGGTGGTAACCTGTCATTCTTGCAATAAGGATGATAATGAAGAATGGTTTAGATGTGTATGTAGTGATGAGTGTATCACAAATGTGTGTATCTTGATGAAGGAAGCAAAAAGAATATTACTGTTGCTATTGAAATGAACTGTATAAATTTACATGGTTGCAAATATTAGATGGTCATATACTGAACTCAAAAGAATGCAAATCCTTACATTATGTAATGAAGAGGATTGCTGATTATACAATCGGTAGGGAGTCTAAACACTTCAGATTGGAAACTTGCTAACTGATTTTTATGGCCATTTTTGCCATTGGTGAGACATTGCTTTTGGTAGACTGTTTGACTGGACTGATATATCTCCTGCTAGTGTTTTTATCTGCGTTGATTTTAATCTAAGGATGGATGATCCAACCAGTGAAGGTGTCAGTGTTTAATGATATGGAAAATCAAACTTAAGTGTGGAATTTACAAAGAGGTTTTTATAATGGTGGTCCTGCTACGAGCACTATGGAAATGGTGGTGGACCTGAATAAGCCTTCAATATCTGTTAGTTTGGAGATAGTCAAATATTTTTTTATCTTCCAAGGCTAAATAATTTGAAGATAGTTAAAACTGATTACTTCATTAGATAGGTTTTATTTTCACAGCAAATCCTGAAATCCCTTTTGTTTAGTTCTTGTTAACAACAAGTCTCTCTTAATATTACACGAGAAATAGTGAATGTTTGGAACCTAGATTAAGAGCATAATGACATTCCTTTAAAAAAAAAAAAAAAACTACCCTAAACAGTTTTCCCAACCATTTGTAATTCTTTTGTTCCGATAGTAGTTCCTTGTTGTTATAAGTTTTGGTGAAGTAGTGTATGGGAGTCTGCTGGTCTGGAATTAAAAGTGCAGAGATTATATTATAAACATTTGACTGTATTTTAACATTTGACTGTCATTTTTGACAACGCGAATGTGTTAGCGTTATGAACTTGGATTAAAATTGCTATTAGAAAATCTATCGAAACCTAGATAATCCTCCTATTTCGCTTTGTTTCAAATAAGGGAGGCGACTGATAACAGTGACAAGTGTTTTATTATTTTCGAAATTACCACCATTCTAAATTGTCATACTGTTATAAATTTCATTCTGTTTGTCCGAAAGTATTAAACTAAAGAAAATCGGAATGTTTTAATTTTCCTAGTCTACCAAAATGTATTTACAGTTAAATTTCTGCAGCCCCCACAATAAAAAAAAGAAAAAAAAAAAAGTGTACAAGTTTGAAAGGAAACGTTGATTGCGTTTGACTTTCCTCCATTTTCACCTCAAGCTTTGTTGCCGCTCTCATCTGTGAGAGGTTCGCGACAGTTTCATGCTTTGATATCTGGTAAAAAACATCTATAGCATCTGTAGCGACACGATTTGGTGGGATATAAATCCTAATTTTCTAGGAAAGTGGTGTTAGACGAGTTGTCCATTAACGTGTTCATCATTATTCTTATAATATCGGTCAACATGAAAAAAGCGGCTGTCAAAGATGACTACCTTAGCCTTTTGTCAACATGGCCTACAGCTTACTTCAGTCCACAGAAGTCTACAAACTCCGACAAGAACATCTGGCAAATATTACAAAATTTGTAAATGGACAACCGTAATTTACGCAAGGTTACTATGACAATTATTCATGTATTTCATCACTGTGCGGCATATTTATGCCGTCTGCGCAGTGTGAACATACACTAACTTCAGTTGTTGAGGTAATCTAAAATTTCTAGCCACCTGGGATTTTTATTAAACAATGACATGACTGAATACAGTGAACTACGCATTTTACCAAAGGGAAAACAAACCTCATGAGTCACAGGGATGTGGGGGTTGGAGGTGGGAGACCACACATCCGTAATTTTCACGAGAGAAAAATGGAGAGGGAGAGAGAGAGAGAGAGAGAGCATAACGAAACAGGATATAATAATGACTCGATATGAACAGGAAGGTTAAAGGGGCCAGGCAGAGTTTCAATATAAGGAAGTGATTTCACAAGAGAAACGTGACATCATAACTTGGCTAAGCAACAGATATCCGCTTTGATGATATCCTAAAACGACTGCTTATTTTAAAGTTAACGCAAAATGAATTTTTTATTCCAAATAACCATTGATTCTTGGTTTGCAAAGACGTCCTATTGTAATTTTTGACTTTCAGTTTTATGCCTATTAACCGCCGATAATAGACCTCGCTTTATAATTCAAAGCTGCGGGCTAGGTACCATTCAAGTCAAACATTCATTGTTACTTTTATAAAGTATTTGAGTGGTGTGCTAAAGTTTGGCATTGTCGTCATTTCATGTCACGTGATAAATAACAGACTAATAGATCATGAGTCCTGCTTTTACAAGTGAACTGAAGAGGAACTTTCATCAGCCCTTGACAGCAAGGACAAACCATCCGAATGGATAATCTATTCATTTATGAGCATATAAAAAGACAAATGCTGCTTATATCCCATTTGAGTAATGGCGGCATTCTTTATTCTAAGCACAACTGGATTATGCATACGCTGAAATCATCCGTTTGCAAACCTGTCTTTCACATACGGCAAAAAAATACGCCTCCCGAAATCTGTAGTAGTACAATGAATTTTAAGGGGGGGGGGGGGGGGGGGGGGGGGGGGGTTGTGGGGGGGGGGGGGAGGGGGGGGGGGGGGGGGGGGGGGGGGGGGGGGGGGGGGGGGGAGATACTGAATTCTAGGGAGTTAATACCGACAGCATGCTTCTGACAAAAAATTCAAAAAAAAACTCATTTGGGTTTAAAAAAAAAAATAAAAAAGAAATTGGTGTATAATAAACCATGCAATTATAAATTTTTAAATGAGCGTAGAAACTAAACTTTTAAACTCTAAAATGCAACTCACAAATTACATGAATGCATTCTTCCCCATCTCCTTTGCATTTCCCACTACCATGACCTTCATGTATTCGGAAACTAGAAGAGACCGGCACGTCTAAGCGTTCAAGTATAATAGAAAGGTTTGCAACATACCTCACAACTGAGAAAATCTCCATTTCTAAATTGAAAATCCACGTTTTGTCTAAGAAGCAAGCAGTGAACTCTGGACATATAAATTGCAATTCAGAACGCTAAACAGATGCCATCAGGACTCGGAAATGAGAAAGGTAGCTGTGTAATCTATCGTGCTCAGAAAACATAGATTTAAGAGATTTCCTTAGTTGGCAGTGAAGGGCAAGAAACTTGTACAAAAATTGTATAAATCAATGGTTTTTTTTTTTTTTTTTTTTTTTTTTTTAATCTAAATCAGAATTCTCGAACATTCCGAGAAACATAAAATGCTAATTTTAATATAGAATACCAAACACTTTAAATACACGGGCTTTTTGGTTTTTTTTTGTTTCTCCTTCTGAGCTTGCTGTCTTCGAATCGCTTTTCATAAAAACAATAGTTCACAATTAAACCAAACTACTATACACCTCTTTACCTGTTCATAACTATAATATATTTACTACTTCTGGTCACTCGTCGTCTTACCTTCACTTGAGATGGTAATTTTCTTAGCATTGTAGTAGGTTTTTCTGTGAATTTGAAATGTATGTTGGTTATTGGATGAGTCTTTTTAGTATGTTTTGTGTATTAATCCTTTTTACAGCCATGATGATGGGGCTGGGACCCGAAACGTCTTTTAAATTACCCGAAGACTTCTCCCTTTCATCTTCAGAATGATCTGAGGCAAATTGAAAATATGATGTGACACAGAAATTAAGAGAATGGTGTCCCATGTGGTTCTTATTGCAGGAAGTGTAACGGAAGTCATGAAGGGTAATTGATCTTGCCCATTAGGAATGACATTCTAGCATGACGGCTGGAAAGTAAATACTTCAATACTTTACGCTGGAAAAAGGCAAAGGGGCTTAGAAAGACTTAATTAAATTCAAGTACATGGTTTTAATTGATAAGATATGATAACAACTTTACAGTGATCTCTGATCAAGCAAACGCTTAATTGCTTAATCAGATGACATGAATTTACGCCATTCCGAAAAATCACAGTTCTGTTATGGAATCCGATTCGCGAAAAAATGGGGACAAGCTTATATGAACCTTTCTCCCTCTGGATATCTTTTATTTGAGATTTAAAACTAAAAACTTAAAACTAATGGACAGGTAAATCAAGCAGAGTGTAATAATTAAAACTCAGAACCATTCTACAAGGCGAGAACTGAGAAAACTCAAAACTGGATCATTTTAAGGTATTTTAATATTCAAGAATTAGGTACATTTGTATGAAATCGGCGCTCAGGATAACTGGGAGCTTGATATACATAAAACAAAACATTCAAGCTGCACTTGAAAATGTGTCGCTGTAGGAATCGTAATCCAATGCAATAATATCAGCGAAGAGACCTAGAAAAGCTCGAAAGGAATCGAGAGTAGGAAAATCAAATGTTCGGGTACTCATAAAAACGCACCCTTTAGAGTTCTTTAGAAACTTATTACGATTCCTTTACTCATTTTGCTATTTTAAGCAGGATATTTCTGAGAAATCGTTGGGCACGCGCTGACAACTATAGCTACTCTATGATCTAGGAAAAAAAAAAAAAAAAAGATTTTGTTTACACCGTGGCTTAGCTGGCATTCCGTCATTGGGGGGGCCTAGGTGGGGCTATATTTTTTTGGGGCCAAAGAAAATTACATAAGTATACTATTCTCGAACGTATATGTCCATGTAGCGAAGGAAAATAATAGTATTAGCAATCAGTAAACCTGTATTTGAAATTATAGAGCTCAATTTCAATTGTCAACTTTTGGTATATGTAAATGTATCAAATATTATAATGTAATTTTCCTCACAATCTTAAGCCATAGCCTAATTTGTATCGTGTAAAAAAAATAACTTCTTATGTAAATATGACAGTACAAGCTGCAGACGTAACAGGGCCCAACATAAGATTAAGAATATGCCAAAAGTTTAGCTACGAAGGGAATTTCAACTGGGGGGGTGGGGGGGGGGGCAAATGGTCCCCCCACATAGCGAAGCTACTGGTATTTTTACATATGATATTCATAGACTATTTTTGAGTCTAAGCGTTAAATAGATCAAAAGCTTCAACTACGATTTCAATCAAAAGGGTGCACTTCCTGTAATTACTTCATGATATTTATTTGCATTTGGAGAAAGCTGACTTACTGAGAAAATATGACAATTCTGTCTTTATGCGTCTTTGTTTTTCGGGGGGTGGGGGTCCTGGGAATGTGGAACGGAAAGACCACAATGTCCGATTTTATATAACAGGGTATAGAAATTTAGGAATCGTATATTTCACACAAAAAAATACATAAAATTATATATAAATTTCTCTCTCTCTCTCTCTCTCTCTCTCTCTCTCTCTCCTCTCTCTCTCTATATATATATATATATATATATATATATGTATATGTATATGTAAAATTTTGTATATGTATGTATATGTAATTTGTATGTATATGTATATGTATATATATGTATGTATATATATGTATATGTATATATATGTATATGTATATATATGTATATGTATATGTATGTATATGTATGTATATGTATATGTATGTATATGTATATGTATGTATATGTATATATATGTATATGTATATGTATATATATGTATATGTATATATATGTATATATATATGTATATGTATATATATGTATATATATGTAATATATATATGCATATGTATAATATGTATATGTATATATATATGTATATATATGTATATATATGTATATATATGTATATGTATATATATATATGTATATATATGTATGTATATATATGTATATGTATATATATATATTTCACCATTTTACAACCACTTCTCATGGCCTGTGTTTACTTTCGTCCCAAATTTTACATTTTACCAGTGTTACCATCTGATGCAACAGATCGCTCATCTGTTGCATAACGAAAATTTTCTTTCAAAATGATTCAGTGGTACTTGTTTATGGACTGGTCTCGAAAGGACTGTCATGTGAGAACCACCACGAAAAACCGTCCGTGAATTTGCCATCACAAATATTTTACAAGCAAGATTCCATGTGCGCGGAAAACGCAAGTTTTAAGATTATTGGAATAAGAATGAAAGTTGGGGCCCTGATCTGCAAACGAAGCGAGAGTTTCGCCAAGAATATTCCATTTACTGAACTGAAAACCTAAATCCAAATCCACTTCCTCGCACCAGTGGAATCTGAATAAATACCCTCACCCAAACGCAATTTTGCGGGGGTATTTTTTAGTCTTTGCTCCCTAGAATAGGGGATTCCAAACAAATTCCTTTAATCTACAGGGGAGAAACTTGAAAATTTGGCGTCGCTTCTTTAACGGATTTATACTTTTCTATTATTGATGAAACGTAAAATTTGTTTTACAAGAAGTGCAGACTTAACCCTCTTACGCCGAAGCCCTAAAAAATCCAAACCTCTCCTGTATGCCGGCGCCGGTTTGGAGTGAGCGCGAAAGCGGAAAAATTTTATTTTCAAAAAATCACAGCGCGCTTAGTTTGAAGATTTAAGAGTTCATTTTTGGCTCAATTTTTTTTTTCATGCCTGAAGATAGCATGCAATCATCAGAAATGAAAAAATAATATACCATTATCATATGTAAATAATGCAATATATGGTAGCAAAAAAAAAAATTCATAGATAATTGTATTTTCAAAATCATTTGCTTTTGTACAAAAAAACGGTCGAAGCTAACGAGTTACTTTTTTTTTTAGTTGTATTGTACACTAAATGCAATACTTTTTGATATATAATACATATTAAAACAATAAAAGCAACACCGGAAAAATATTTTTATCACAAAATGATGTACGAATTTCGTAACGCGCGGACGTAAAAAAAATTTTATTTTCAAAAAAAAATTCACCGTAATTCTAAATATTGCTCCTAGAGACTTCCAAATTTGTTTCAAAATAGAAAAAAAATGATTGAATAATTACGATACTGTAAGAGTTTAGATAGATTAGAATTGCAGATTTCGACCATTCGGACAGAGTTAAATTTGACGAATGTCGAAATTTTTATATATTTATTTTTTTATATGCACATATTTCGAAGATGGAAAAAGCTAAACACCCTTCAATTATTTTTTTTATTGTATTCTTCATGAATTTCCGCACATTTTGATATATGAAACTCTATAAAAAAGGCTAATATTGAAATGGAGCAAATATTAGGATAATGCGATGTACGTATTTCTTGGAGCCTGCGGCCGCGAATCGGCGCGCGCGAGTGAAGGTAAATATATTTTTTCAAAAATTCACCATAAATCACAATATTGTTTTAAGAGACTTTCAATTTGTTTCAAAATGAAGAAAATGACGGAATATTACTAGGCGTAAGAGTTTTAGCTTTACAATTGCGTTTTTTCAACTATTTCGGTAGAGTCAAATTTGACCGAACGTGGTTTTTTTTCTATTTATCGTGATTTATATGCAAAATATTTCGATAAAAGAGAAAAGTTTACAACCTTCAATCCTTTTTAGTTGTATTCTACATAAAATTGCGCACATTTTTCCATATATAAAACTTTATGTAACAGCTAACTTTAAATGGGCAAACATTTCGACAATCGCCACAAAAAAAAATTCTGATTTTTTTCGGAAGAGTTACCGCGCGAACGTAGGAAAATGTTTTTTTTTTTTTTTTTTTTTTTTTTTTTCATAAAATTCCCATACAAAATCGAAATATTGTGCTAGAGACTTCCAAGTCGTTGCAAAAATGAAGGTTAAAAATGATTGAATATTTACTAGAATATAAGAGTTTTAGCTTACAATTGCGTTTTTCGACCATTTCGGTAGAGTTCAAAGTTGACCGAAAGTGAAATTTTGCACTTAACGTTTTGTTTATTTATGAAAATATTTTGAAAACTGATAAAAGCTACAGCCATGGGTTGTTTATTGTTGTATTGTGCATAAAGAAATTGCGCACATTTCCATATATAAAACTTTATGTAAACGGCAATTTAAAAGGGTGCAAACATTAGGACAATCGCACGAAAAAATTTATCGGAAGAGTTATCGCCCGAACGTAAGGAAAAAGTTTTTTTCATAAATTCCCCATAAATCGAAATATGCTAGAGACGTCCAATTTGTTGCAAAATGAAGGCAATGATTTGAATATTACTATAATATAAGATTTTAGCTTACAATTGCGTTTCTCGACCATTTCTGTAGAGTCAAGTTGACCGAAGGTGAAATTTTGGCACTTATCGTTATTTATATGGAAATATTTCAAAACTGATAAAGCTACAATCATGAGTATTTTTGTTGTATTTACATGAAATTGCGCACATATCATATATATATTCATGTAAAAGGATAATTTAAAATGGTGCAAAAATTATGTCAAAGTGACGAAATAATTTCCGAGGATGTGTCACCCTGATACTTTTTTAGTGCGACAAGAAGAAATTCACGCTGCGCGCCTGCGTAGCGATTGTAAACAAAACAAAAAACAATGCCTTGATCCCGTGAACAACTCCCAGCATCCCCCAAGGCGGCGTGATACAAAAGTTTTTGGCTGGTGGATAGCCTATAAGTATTTTTCCGCGAATTTTTAGAAAAACTTTTTTGAGCCGACGTATGATACGTCCAATCGGCATACGGGAGACATTTTGACTCGACGTTTAATACGTCCAATCGGCGTAAGAGGGTTAAGTTCTGTCCTTCGAAGGATTTTTGGAAAACGAAACAAATGGTTTTTTTCAACAGCAGAATTTAAATAATTCATATATATTCTATTTAGAATGCTCTGCGTCCTTATTCGAGAGAAAGAATAGACGCTTCTCTGTGGATTACAAAAATTCAGAAAAAAAACACGCATTCGGTTAACCTAGAATTTCAATGGTCGTCATTTATTTGAGCGGAAACAGAAATAAAAAAGAGACTTTAAATATAAGTGGGAAAAAAACAAAGAGAAAAAAGAAATAAAAGAGCTCAACAATTTACCCAACCCCCCCAACACACAATTCCCGTCCTAATACGGCAAGTTAGCACAGGTTGTTCGCAAATATAGATAAATGGTTAGATGGGAGAAGCACTTTTGTAAATAGAGAAAGTGAAAAGTTAGTGAGCAAGGCAGAAGATAACATCCATGTATCTTGAAATAAAGCTCATAAACACCCAAGGGCTGGCAAAAGCAAAATTAATCGAGGGGCTAGTGGACTTAACAAAAAAAGGAAACACCAATAATGCATCACAGAAACACACCTTAAACAGCAAAAATTACTATTCCAACAAGTATCAGAATGAGAGACTCAATGAGAGGTGAAGACGTCACCAAAGAGAGATCCAGATGGAAAAAAGAAAAGTCAGAACACAAAGACATTCTAATGATAGATTGCAATTTATAGAAAAGAAGATTTAACTAATCCTCGTCTACATGTCAACTAGTGATAAAGAAAGAAATAAAGGAATAACAAAGCGCCTTACATGTAGCACTAGAGAAGACACAAAACCTGCCTGTGATTGTCCTTTGGGATTTCAATGGGCATTTAGGTTTCATAGGGGAACACAAGAACTTGACCAAAATGGAAATACGTTGTGGACCTAATGGAAAAAATACGACCTAACACTATTAAATGGAGATCCCCGCTGCAAAGGGAGATAACCTGGAGTAAAGGAGATCAGAACAGCACTATAGACTTTGCCCTAGTCAACCAAATATGTATAAAAACTATGAATGTATTGAGATAGATGAGGGAAAATATGAATATGACCTATCAGACCCATCACCTCATAAAAGTCCAATTCAGAATGAACACTAAAGTAAGGAAAAACATTCAGAAATGAAACAAAAGAAATAAAATATTTGAAAGTTACAAAGGATCTACCGGGAAATACCTTGAATATATAGAGTATAAAATAAGCCAACAAGACAAAAGGGAAAAGGAGATCTACCCCAGTTGGAAGAAACAATGAGTGAAGCAAAAGCAAATAACCTAGAGAAGATAAATCAAAGGTTAAGGACGGGAAGAAAGAAGAAATAGAACCAGTATGGGTCACCAAAGAAATAAAGAAAGAAGCCAAAGAAGGAAAAGCATATGAAGAATATGAAGAAAGGGTTAGAAATGAGATAATGAAGGAGGATAAAAAACAAACACAGGAAAATCTGGGAATTATATAGACATGCTGAGAGGAAAGACCACCTCAGAAAAAAGAAATGGATAAGGATATACAACAAAAAAATAAGCAAGAGATGAAGGGAGAAACCCTAGGGAAAGAGCTGGTAAAATTATGGGAAACAAAATACCAAAAAGAAGAAAACAAAATAGGAGAGATATGGAGTGAAAGCAAGAAAGAACACTATAAACATGACATGAGAAATGGTGGGAAAAAGATTAGGGACAGCAGACAAAATACCATATATCTTTAAGAGAAACACATGCATGGAGTGTATACCTAACAGAGACAAAAATTAAAAACCATGGAAGAAATCAACATAACAGGAGAAGATGTAAAAAAAATCAAACTCGAGAAATGAAGGCAAATAAAAGCACCAGAGCCAGGACAGAATGAAGCCGTTCTGTTCAAATTATTCTTACAAAGTACCAAACCTTCAAAGAATTGGCAGAGTGCTTAAACAGCATACTGAAGGGCAGGAAAACACAGAGAAGCTGGTTTTTAAGTAGAAACCAACACTTACACCAAGAAACAACAAAATCCCATAGTCAAAGATCTTAGGCCAATTGCTCTAACAAATGCGTCATATACAATTTTCATGGGGATCCTAAAAACCAAAATAGAAAAGCATATTAGACATATAGAAAATGAATGAACTGCAATCAGGCTTACGCTCAAAGGAGGGCCATCGATAATTTATATATCTTACAATACTGCATACAAGAAATGTACAGAAGAAAAAGGACCCATTATTTGTTGTATTATAGACTTCCGCAAAGCATTTGACTCAGTTAATAGAAAAATTCTCATAGAGGTCATGATAAAAATATAGGCTGCATCCAGAAGTAATAAATGCAGTTGCAAAGATGTATACAAATGATGTAACAAGACTATGCCTTAACAATATAGAACAAAAAGAGCTAAATGTAACTAATGGGAAATATGACAGGGATGCAATGGGGTCAAACATATTCTTTGCCTAGTATACCGTACCTGAATATAGAAAAACTAGAAAAATACAACAAGGTTTTAGAAAATGGAGTTATAAGGATTGTGGCACTATTATATACAGATGATGGATTAATACTAAGACACACACTTGAAGAAATAAAAAAACAAAAGCAAAAAATAAAAACCCTTATGGAAATAGCGAGTGAATGTGGCCCTAAACATAAAACAAGGACAAAGAGTAACATATTAATATATAACGACTGGTATAGTATCGATGATGTGGAAAATATGGAGCACATAGCAAGAAATGAAACTAGTTAAGCAGATAAGATACCTAGGAGTAAAACAATCAACAATATGGAAGGCTGCTTCAGAGACAGATAAAAAGGAACCAAATTGAAGCAAAGCAGAAAGGGGCAAATATGGCTAATGCAATCATCATAAAATCTGTAATAGGTTGAAAATAGGAAAGCTGTATTGGAAAAAGATTAGCGATCAATGCCATCCCTTCTTGAAACTCTAGGAGAAGATAACCATACAATGAATTACCAAAAAAGTAGGCCAATCAAGTATAGATAGAAACAATTCTGAAAGCACCAAGATACGTAGCGAGTTTAAGCATTAAGATCTGAAATAGGGGCCTCTTTCTTCCTTCCTTCATTCTGCCACTGAAGAGATATATTATATGAAGATAAACTATCCTATCTGAAAATACACTTGAGAGCGGTGGAAATAGGCCCCTAAATGAGATAACCAGGGATCAGTAAGAAAACAAGAAAAACCCCCTGGAAAACGCAAGTAAAAGAATATATGAGAGAATTAGAAACATAAACTTAAGTAAAATTGAAGCAGTTAAAGGTAAACAGCTCAAGAAATAATAAACAACTGTGGGACAGAATGCATGGTAGAGAGAGAGAGAGAGAGAAGAGAGAGAGAGAGAGAGAGAGAAATGAGTGACGAGACAAAATCAAGTCTACCCAGAAAATGCTATTACAAAAACATAAGAGAAGAAATATGGGTGGATGACAAACATGAGAAAACAAAAACTGACCATAGGGCCAGGACTACCAGGCATACTAAAATTAAATAATAGGAATCGAATAAAAGGGGAAAATACATAATGTTTGTGCTGTGAGGAAAAAAAAAAAATAAAAATTTAGAATATGCTACTCTACTACCCAGCATAATACAATGAGATTAGAAATAGGTAGCCATAGTTTTGTGCAGCAGCCATATCAGGTAAAATAAAAGGCATTGATAGCTAACATCATCTTCTTTGGAGATCTGCTGAGGGGGGAGGTTTGAAAATAGGAAAGAATGTCTGAAAGAATTATGGTACTATTGCAGAAAGAAAATAACTTAAACAAACATAAACAAAGTGGAATTAAAAATAAGCAGAAAAGCGTTTCTTAAGTAAAGTCCACCTACTACTACTACTACTACTACACTACTACTACTACTACTTACTACTACTACACTACTACTACTACTACTACTACTACTGTTTACCACCACATGGCTTGAGATAGGATAGTGTTTTTAAGAATCTTTAAGTGTTTTCGAAGTGGTTACAGGGTCGTAGGTAATTTCCAATAAATGGTTAAAGAAAGGATCTAATAGGCATAAGGATGAGAATCCCAAGGAAGACAGTTACCTCTGTTCGGAAAGAAGAAACTCTGCCGGACGATTGTGCGATCTGCGAGAAGCAGGTAACAAAGAATCAGTATGGCATCGCTTGTGATTATTGCGACAGCTGGTTTCACAACGGCTGCGTAAAAGTAAGTAAGGAAGAATATAAATTAGTACAGAAAAATAAAAGCCTCAAACTGGTTTTGTGGAAGATGCAATGGAGCTTATAAGAATATGAAAAAACTGAGTACAGGAAGATGAAGACACTGAGTGATACTTTCGTGCTCAAAGATGAGTGCCCTAGAAGAGTTATAATGAAACTCAGTGAGGAGCTAAAGGAAGTGAAAAGAGGCTTAGACACTGAACAGAGAGTAAGAAGTGGGGGATTTTGAACCCAGGTGTTATTTTGAGAGGAGGTGAAGGAATTATGGGAGACAGAAAAATGTAAAAAATATCTTGTTATTTACAACATTTAAGGAATGCTTAGAAGGAAATAAGTGAAACTAGGCTTAGAAATGACACAGAAACCTGTAGCAAGCAGTTCAAAAGAGGAACTAGGGCTAAGGGACATTGAAATAATAGAAGTAAGTAGATTAGGAAGAATGATAGGATGCAGGCACCCAATAATAGTACTACAGGGAACAGGGCAAGAGACAGAGAACCTAGGCCAAGGCCTATTTTAGTTAAGATGAAAAGTGAAAGGGAAAAATGGGCAGTAATAGGAAAAGCCAAGATTCTCAAGGGGAAACAAGAGGTAGGATACAACAGAATATTCATAGCACCAGACCTAACCTACAGAGAAAGAGAACAGGATAAGATATTGAGACAGGAACTCAAAGACAAGAAAGAAAGGGGGGGGACAGGGATGGTACATTAGGAAGGGCAAACTGATCAGAAATGAAAATTTTCAGAGTCTGGAGGGGTCAATAGGAGAAATGTAATAAACGGAGATGAAAATAATACATTAACCAAGTAGCCAAAATAAAAAAAAAGTTTAAATACAGTTTAAAATATATATGATAAATATACAATGTTTAACTAGACAAAAGATAGTAGAAATAGAAAGTGTTATAGACAATGATAATAAGATATTTTGTTTAACTGAAACTCACCAGAAACTAGACAAGTTAGCATTAAGTAAAGGTATAAATAAAATAGAAAATATTGAGGGAGATGAAAACAAAAAAGGGGGAGGGTTAATGAGTTATATAGAGACAGTGATAACACAGAGTTAAACAAGTGGAGACTATTAGCAAAGACTTACTATATGCTAAATGCAAAATATACAATAATAATAATATCCATATTTTGTTGTTATACCTATCAGTAGGAAATACAGAGGAGGATAAAAATAGAGATAAAGCAATAAAAACTAGAATGCGAAACATCATGAAAAACATAAACGACCAAGAATAATTACTGATTTTAGGAGATTTTAATGGCCATATAGGTTTCTTAGGCCACCAGAATACAGACAGAAACGGGGAAATAATATTAGAATGGATGAATGAACATAGGCTAATACTACTTAACGCAGAAGACAGATGCACTGGAGTATACACATGGGAGAGAATGCAGATGAAAAGTGTAATAGATTTTGCTTTAGTCAATGAGAAGTTATACAAAAATTTTGAGGAGATGGTAATTGATGAAGACAAAAAGGAATTTGATATCTCAGACCATAACCTAATTACCATTCACTTAACATTCAAAGGACAGAACAAGAATCTCAACAAGGGTAAATGGGGGGAAGTAAAATACTTCAAAACAGATGAAGACAACCTAAAGGACTTTATTGAAAAATTAGAAGAGATCCTAATAGATAAAGACATTGACAGAATCACAGATATGGACTTATCAATAAAAGAAGTAGCAGAAGACAAGCTAATGAGAAATACAGGAGAAAGTTGCTAGTAGAGGAGAAAGCAGAAGAGCAACCCTGGTTCAGTGAAGAAATAAGAAAAGGTATCAAGGAAAGGAAGGAGCTAAATAGGAAGAAAAGGAATGAGAGAGATAATGTTGTAAAGGAAAGTCTAGAGAAAAAATATATACAAAAGAAAAAAAAAGAAGTGCAGTATTAATAAGAGAAAAGATAACAATATATGAAAAGAAAATAACAGAAGAAATAAGAAGAAACAAAAACAAAGAGCTCTGGGAAAATATTGTTAAGTTAAGAAATAAGCAGAGCCAAAAAAGAAACAACACACATATAATGAACAGGGAAGCAAGCTAAATGAGGCTGAAACAAAGGATGAATTAGTAAATTATTGGAGAACCATTTACAGCAAACACGAAAATAAAATAAAGGAAATCTGGAACGAAGAGAAAGGATGGAATATGAAAATGAATTGGAGAAGATGATGATATCATAAGAATTGGAGACTATAGATTCCCAGAAGTACTAAGAGAACACATTGACCTAGTGATGGAATGCAAAAGGAAGATAATCCCAATGCAGGGGCCTCTGATAACCAAGGAAAAAGTCATAGCTTGTCTAAGTAAGCTCAAAGCTAAAAAAGCGGCAGGCCCAGATGGAATCAAACCAGAGCTTTACAAAGCATTAATGAAGAGCAAAACCTGTATGGAAGTACTAGTTAGGTGTTACAACAAAGAACTAGAAATCAAAGAAAAGCCTGAAGCTTTGGAAGAAATCTAGAACAAAAATGATAGAAAAGAAAAGGAAACCAAGGGCTTAATAAGGATTTAAGGCCTATAGCTTATTAAATATCATACAAAGTATTCATGATGCTGATAAAAGACGAAATAGAAGCACACCTCAGACTGAATGAACAAGATCACGAATGCCAAGCAGGATTTACGGAGGGAGTTAGGATAGAAGATAACATCCTTACACTACAATATGGTGTAGAAGCGAGCTACAGGAATAGAAAACCATTAATATAATAGCTATCGATTACAGTAAAGCATTTGACTCAGTAAACGAGAAGTCATGATCGAAAGTCATGAAACAGTTCAAAATACATCACAAAAATCATAGAGGCAGTAGTTAACATATATGAAGGGGATAGCACAATAATAGACCTAGGGGAGGGAGTCGAACAGGAAATGGGAATTACTAGTGCGATTAGGCAAGGTTGCACAGGTTCTACTTCACTTATCAAACTAATGACATATTTAATAATTAAGAAAATGGAGGAGGAAGGGACAGGATTTGAAAATGATACTAGTAAAGATAGGGACACTTTTCTTCGCCGACGATGATTAGTTCTAGCAAGTAATATTAGAAGATGCAAGAATAAACATAAAGATTTTAATAGATATAGGAAACAAATGTGGGCTAGAAATAAATAAAGAGAAAAGCAGCATCATTATTTTCAATGTGAAAGATAAACCAGAAGAGATAGAGAACATAAAGTGAGGGAAAACATTACATTTTTAGGAATAAAGATAAATGATTCTAGAAATCTGTTTAAGCTACAGAAAAAAGAAATGTTGAATAAAGCACAGAAGTTAGCCAACCTAACCTACTCCGTGATAGAAAAAAGCTGCAACAAAGTTCTAATAGTAAAACATTCTGGAAAAACATAGCTCTACCATCAGTCTTATACGGAACCAATGTGGTTAATCTAACTGACACAGAAATAGAAAAATTACAAAGAATAGCGAATGGGGTATATAGGAAAATATTAGGAGCATGTAGAAGTACAGTAGTAGCCACATTAAGGGGGGAGATAGGAGCATCTTCAATGAAAAGTAGAATAATGAGTGGGAAGATAAGTTTATGTAAAGAGATACTGAAGAAAAATAATTACCGATTATGCAAGAAAAGGAAAGAAAATGGTGGAAAACAGTGGAAAAGTACATGCATGAAGTTAAAATAGATTTAAGAAAATTAGAAGGAATGTCCAGAACAGAAATAAAGGACAAAGCCAGAATATGGGACACAGAGAGGTGGAAAGAAGATTTGGAAAATAAAGAGACTGTGAACATATATAAAACGTGGAAAAGAGAAATAAAAGATGAAGAAATTTATGACAACTCTACTGGTTCAGTACTTCTCTTCAAAGCCAGAACCAACTCTCTCAATTTAAATATAGCAAAAAGGCACCAGAATGAGAACACATGTTGTCCTTTTTTGCAATGATACAGCAGAAGACATATTTCATTTCCTTTTAAATATATTGTGGTACTTGAAGAGAAGAACGTGTTAAAGCAATAGGGCTACAACAACCCTATGAAGAGAAGGAAAGTGACGTGTTGGGAAAATTTCTATTTTCAGGTAACAAGGAAATAAGAAAAGAAACCATATACTTGATGTGGAAAAAAAAAAAGAGAGAAAAAAAGGAAAGAGCTAAACAAAAAAATAAAAAAAAAAAAACCCAAGATTAAGAGGCGCCGTTGCAAAGACAATTACTCGACCCATAACTACTTCTACTACTTACTACTACTACATCGGTCGGAGTAATTATCGTCATTTATCCTAACTATCTCTCAATGAGATAAAATTTTCTATATTTTAAATTATTTTTTCCAATGATTATATCTACCCTTTGCCCTTTTCATCAATTAGGTTTGAATCAAAACATCAAATCAAACGGGAACCACGAACGAGAAGTCCTCAGGAGACGACGCCCAAAACGTAAACAAACTCCCATTACCGGACCATTATTTGCTATAATAATTAACACTAAATTATCCAATTATTAATAAATTATCTAAATGATTATATTCCCACTGATTGCTTACAATGTTCTACCAATTGACTTATTAAAAAAAGAATGAAAACAACCGGAACCAATTCTAAACCAGAACCATAAATAAACACCGTCAACAGAAGACGCCCATAATGTCAAACACAGCGACGCCATTGAACTGCCTTAGTAGTGTAACTTCTATTCAAACGTCTTTTGTCTTCTATAATAATTGCCGTCTTCATACTCAAGACAATTCTTAATCAATCGTAATAGTTGATAAACTTCAAAGACAACTGATAATTACTGTAATAATGTGAGTTATAGATGTTTATAGATTATATAATTAACCTCTAGTTAGTTAGCCCTATGGTACTCCTAGGTTACCCTATAGACCGTAGCCTTCTATGGGGTCTCAACCTGAGACTATCTAAATGAAACGAGTTATATTTTATGATATCTCAATGATTTACTCATAGGCTAATGTTAAGTTTAGGCTATAAGTTTCTGTAGGATCTCATTACTGTAGGCTACAGGATGCCTGTATCCTGGCCTACATTATCCTAAGTTACTGTGTGACTTCTTAATGATTCCACGGAAGGTTTAGGTACGGCAGTTTAATTTATAACCCTATAGCCTAGGCTAGGCTATAGCCGTGTCCTAAGTTATTTTTTCAATAGACCAAAGGACGAGAGTAGGATCTAGGGTAAACAACCATGTGGACTGACAAACTCACTAACTACCACGGCTAGGCCACCCTACTTTTAACATGTCCTCACACCGGAGATGGTCATCAGTCACGAGTTGTTGGTGGTGAGAGAAGGAGCTCAAGGACCTCTACTTACCTTTCGAAGTAAGTAGGGTAAACAACCGCGGACGATCCATCGTCATCATGCTGGCCAGGCCTTATTCACTTGATATTTAATTTGTGAAACAAGAATACAATTACAACTTTAAGCATACCATTCAAAAGACTGAAGTTTCATCAACATAATGTGATATGTGAAAGCCCCATACGAACTAAAATAAGCATGTGACGGTCTTCCTAAAAATATGTTTTAAATGCAGTTTTGAAATCCAATATGGCAGCAATCATGTGGCTAGCCGGTCTAACCACGGACAATCCACCATCTTTCCCAGCCTTCCCAGCACTCATTTGAACAATGTTAGCGTTTATATGTAATGTTTATTGATTTTACTCAAGATTGCAGTTGTAATACAGCAATCAAACAACATTTTGTTGCCTATATTAGTGTACGTATGAAAAACTTTTTATTCGCTGGGTCATGGTTTGAACTGAATTAATTTTTGCCTTGTAATCGGTGGTTTTATCCTTACTGCCATCACAACTGAAACTCCACAGTGCTTATTTGATTGTAATTATACACATTTTGGTCTTAATTCACTCCACATTGCCACTTGAACCATGTTGCTGTTCCTGGTTCTAAGTACTCACTCCGCAAACACTGTTACGAGCAGCAGACGACAACACTGATTATGAGGCGCAAAGCTTTATTCCCTTAATTGTTTACTTTACTCATTATTTTAGTTAACTTTACTTCAAAATGTTTATTTAATTCATGTCTATTATCCCTTTTTTGTAACCAAATTAAACCCAAAAAATTACAAATATTTTGGATGTATACTTACAAGCGTACACGCGAGGAAAAATTACTCATCGTTGCCAATCTAGTGGAGCGTCACAGATACAGCGATGCATTTACAAAGTGTTTCCATGAATTCTAATTGTCATAGTAATGCAGTAATGATAAACTTGCTGTAATATGTATATATATACAAATAGATACGCTAATTTCACTTATTTCCCCGGTTTTGTGTAAGTCTTATACCCAGTTTGGAGGGTAAACACATGCCAATTGACAACA